>NC_080420.1:88974020-89284621 GCF_029873635.1 Malania oleifera
ATTGCTAGGTCCCGCCTTCGAGCCGCACAATACAGTCATATGAGGGTAAGACATGACACCGGCCAGCTAACCATCCAGGGTGTTTTCCATGTACGGTTATATTAGATGATTTGTATGTATAGAAATTCAATATGTTATACCATGTTATGATAAAATATGTTTTCTATGATCTGTATAGAAGTGTTATCTCAAGTATGATTTATGGATTGTTAAGTATAGCACAAAAATATCATGTTGCCACCACTGATATTAGTTTCTTTTCTTACTGAGGGTGTTACACCCAGGCTATAGAAAAACATTCATGAGCCCAGATAGGAAGAGCGGAAAAGCTCAGCACACTAGAGTCGATTATTCTACCCTATGAGTGTAGGTCATTTGCCGGGGCAGACGGATTTTTGCGGGTGGGCGACCGTAGAACTTTTTGGATATTAGGGGATGTGTGTATCCATATGATAGTGTTAGTAAACTCTGGTATTGTGTTGGATGGACAATTAGATATGTATATGACTTTACGTTTCCCGCTGCTTAGGTATTAGTGTTATATTTCAGGTATATCTCTGGTACCCATGGGTCTAGGTGGGTTAAGTTTTATCAGGTTCATTATATTTTTAAAAAATTAAATTATGGTTAAAATAGGTAGGTCGTTATAGCCTGCCTAAGAACCCGAAGGCATGGACCTCTTTTTCTGTCCCTGCTCCTTCGCACCCATTTGCTCATCGGCCTCAGCCACACCTACTCTGTCTACTAATTCACTAAAATCCTACATTTTCAACACCGCTACCTGTTTGTATATTTCTCGCCTCAGACCTCTTTCAAACTGCCTCACTTTCTTTGCCTTATCGGGTATGATGTACGGGGCGAAGCGGGATAACTCTATAAACCTCGCCACGTACTGCTGAACTGACTGCTGTCCCTACTTTAGATTCAAGAACTCCTCCACTTTGACCTCCCTGATAGTGGTTAGAAAATATTTGTCGAAGAACAAATCTTTAAACTGGCACTAAATCATAGCTATAGTCATCACCCTCTATTCCTCCAATAATTTTTCCACAGTCCACCATCTTTCAGCCTCTCCTGTCAGTTTATAGGTGGCAAATAAAACTCTCTGCTCCTCCGTGCACTGCAACACTGCTAATACTTTCTCTACTCCTGCATCCAGTTTCGGCAACTGCAGGATCTGCTTCTCTTGAAAATGTCGGAGGATTCATCTTTGTGAACTTCTCTACTATGCCCCCTGGTCCGCAGCTGGGTCGACCTTGCTCTTGGAGCTTCTGCGATCTTCAGTCATGACACTGCTGAGCTTACATGCAACAATACTGATCTGAATAACTCTGCAACATCTGAGTGGCCCTATACCATCAATACAGGCTCGCATGAGCCTCCCATTACCCGGGTCCATCTGAAAAGATAAAAACAAGCTTAAGCGACCCCATCTTATAATTTACATATCTAACCAAAAATCATAGTATCCCTTCTGTATGACATCATTATCATAAATTCAAGATCAATGTTTACAATTAGAAACATAATCGGAAATAGGTTTACTATGGCTTCCTGAAACGTTCACTCAAGGAAGACACAGAAGAAACATCATGGAATTCTAACTTAAATGTAGAACAAACCTTAAATCATTTTTCTATACTATGGATTGTTTCTGTTGCACTCTAGAGTCTACGAACTTCAGAACCAGGCTCTGATACCAAAAAAAGTAAACAACCGCCTATTTTCATATTTTTTTCCCCACGTAATAATAATATTAATAATTCTAACATCCTGCTAAACTATCATAATCATGATCAACTTGGATCCATGAGTACTAGGGATATATCTGCCATATAATTATGATACTAAGCAGCGGAAAACATAAAATTACATACATGCCATGCAACACCAAAAATCATACCAGAGTTCTATTGAATCTATCATATATATACAGTCATCCACAAAAAGACCCAAAAAATATCCTAGGGTCATAATTACAAAAACCCAACCAACCTTAGCTTACCCACTTACTCTAGAGACATGATAGCTCAGTCCACTTCTACTGTTGTGAGGCTCTATCCATTCTTCTACCTGGATTTCTTGAAATGTTTGTATGTCTGGGGTGAGACACCTCTCAGTAAGGGAGATAAACTAATATCAATGTGTGGTAACATTAGTATTTTTCGTGATATACATGTAATCAGTACATAATTCATAACTAGTATAAAAAGTTCTATCATATCTCAATAAAACATGAATTATCATAACATAACTTAACATACTAAATTTCTATACTTGGAAAATCATCTTGTATAACCATATCATACTTGAATTATTACCTAGGATAGATAGATAGTTAGCTATTGTCATGTCTTACCCCCCACTTGACAGGGTTGTGCGGCCCGAAGGCGGGACTTAGTAATGGTTGTCCGGCCATGCTAAGTCAAACATAGGTGTGTAAGTACGTTGGACCTGTTCCACCTATGCCAGACTACTAGGGAAACTATGACACTCCCACAAAGCCACATCGACTGCCATCTCCTACGCTCTACATAAGATGTGTGGTAGCACTAACGTAAACGTAAACATAAACGTGAACATACAACTACGGTATTGTGCTTCGTGAAACTAAACTAAGCTATCCGGGTTGTGATAACATATAATACATTTCATGATATTGAACATAGCAGTTTCATAATTCAGAGTAAAACATGACTTGATAATATTTTCTTGAATCTTGACATAACATGCATAATTATGACGTTTATGCTGTCATATCATAACATAAAAATCATGACACCGGCGCCGGCAAAACATGATGTACTTATACGTGAAAATCTTGCACTTGTTAACATAATATTCTTAAAACCATAATTTTTGTACTATTTTCATGGTTTTCCTGAAAACTATTATAACTTGTTTATCTTGGAAAATTCATAATATTCTAATATAACATAATTTTTATGAAAATATTATACTCATGCCACACAAATATACATAGCCTTATAAACTTATAATTAATTTTGAAATCATATTTCCATATAAAATGTGTTAAAATCCTTTCCCTATTCAACAACAGTATTCACAAACATAATTCTATATCATACATATTTTTTTGAAAATAAATGTTGCATAATAATAAATAATTTCATGAAAAAGGCTGACCTAATTTATCCCCTTACCCGACTTACTGAGAATCCCACAATTATTCCAAACTTACACCCGTGTGTTCCCCAACTCAACACCCTGAAATTGTATTTTTCCCAACAAAACTTCAGTATTATTCTATCCAAACCATTTTCCTCAGTCCAGAAACACCAAATACCTTATAAAACTCAAAACAACCAACTTACCCAAATTTTGGGATGGTGCCCAAGTTGGCCTAACCAACGAACTACTTCAACGAACTTGAAGAGAATCTTCCCAGGAGTAGTGTGGCGGCTTCTGATCGTCGAACCGGTGAAGGACGAAGCTGGAATTGAAGAGAGAAGCTAGGAGAGATGTTTTTAGAGGAAGAAAACCCTGCATGAAATTTTCCTTCGCTCAAACCCGAGTTTGACATATTTATAAAACACATATTTGTCAACGAGATACGTCATCTCGTCAACGAGTACATGAAGGGAGTTCATAGACGAATACTTACTCTTCATTGACAAATTTCAGGCCCTGAAATTAGCCTTCTGGGTAATGTCTCATCGACGAGACACGCGTCCATGTTGACGAGCCCAAGAGGCCCATTCGTCGACGAGAACTTTGCACTTGTCGACGAGACCCTACTAAAACCCTTCTTTGAAAAAAAATTTTCTTTCCTTTCTTTTATTATTTAGTTACTATTATTCTTCATGTCTCTACACATAGCCTCCACTCTTCTGGTGAGTTCAGCCTGACGTGCCTCAATATAAAAATCTTCTTTCGGTTCATACTGCTCTCCACCATGTATTGCTCTCAATAGTTGAGTTATAATTGGTCTTCTGTCAATCCTAGTCTTCCACTGCTGAGCATAGTCAGCTCAATGATCTAGAAAATCTGATGCCTCATCAGGCTCCTTGTCGAAGAAATATCCTGAACACATAGTATGAACGAACTGTTTCGATTCGGGAGTCAACGCAGTCTAGAAATAGTTGACCAGACGCCATGATTCAAATCCATGGTGGGGACACATGTTAACCAGATCTCTAAATCTCTCTCAGATTTCATGAAATGTCTCATCAACTCCTTACATGAATTGACCGATCTGATCCTGTAAAAATTAAGTTCTCTGTAAGGAAAAAAATGTATGTAGAAATTCATTTTGCATATCAGCCCAACTAGAGATAGAATTAGGCCTAAGATAATTAAACCATGTCTTAACCTTATCTTTCAATGAAAAAGAGAATAAACGCAATCTAATTACTTGAATAGTAGCAACCCCATCTATGAATGTAACACATGCAAGCTCAAAATCAGTTAAATGCTAATACATATTTTCACACTCCATCCCATATAAATTGAGGTATCACAAATATCATTCCAGACTTAATGTTAAAGTTCTGTGCATTTTCAGGTAATATGATGCAAGATGGTTGTGTGGTTCGTGTGGGCTACAAAAAATCCATAAGCGTACGTGGTGCAGGTGCAACCATATTTTCTTCAAAGCTCATTTTTAATTTTTTTTCTTTTTTTTTTCTTTTTTTCATGAGAAAAATTAAAATAATAGAAAAAACACTAGTTTGAAACTAAAACTGACATTCTCTGGCAATTACGTCAAAAACTTGACTCACTCTAAAAATAAGCAGCTTGGAAGCTATCCCAAGTATAAGAGTTCAACCGTGTAATAATTAGCCCAAGGGCCAAATCGTCTCCTCAGGAAATGCAGTTTAATTCTAAACTTAGTGTAAATCCCAAAGAAAATAAGAAAAAGAAGATTTTTTTTTAACACAGTTCAGATTCGGTTCTTGAAATGTTTGAGATTTTTGCAATGAAACTTAAACTTTAACTAAAAATTTAACATGCATAAAATAACTAAATAAACGCCAGATTCAATACCAGAATAACAAAAGAAATAAACTTACAATTAGTCAACTAAATAAAAGTACTATCTTTAAACATAAAACCAAACAAAAATAAACTCTAACTAAATAAAAAACGCTAACTTTAATAATAAAAATACCCAAATGAAATATTTAAATGCAAACAAGATTCCAAAAAGGAAAACTCAAATAAGATTCAATTTCGACAATGTCCTAAAAATAAACAAACTTAACTTAATAAAAATTAACCAATCCAAAATAAAATTCCAACAATACATTTTTACTAAAAGCAACTAAAAAGAGGGTAAGAGAGAGAGAGAGGATGAGAGATTAAGCTTAAACACAAATTAATTCTAATTAAAAGTCTTCAACAATAAAATAATTTAAACACACTAATGAATTTAATTATGATAATGAGTTTTAAGAAAAATAAATCTCCTCACTAAAAATATTCAAGCAAAAATTATATGAAAACAAGGTAGAGCGAGAGCGAGAGAGAGAGAGAGAGAGAGAGAGAGAGAGAGAGAGAGAAGAGAAGAGAAGAGAAGAGAAGAAAAAAAAACTGCAGGCCGTAGTAGCAATAGGGTTAGCAGCAGTAGCATCGACCTACTGCAAAAACCAAAACAAAAAAAATAAAAATAAAGCAATACTTCAAGAGAAAAATAAAAATAAAGCAAAGTAATAAAAGAGAGAGAAAGAGAGGGAGAGAGAGAGAGAGAGAGAGAGAGAGAGAGTAGAGAAAGAAATGAGGGAGTAGAGAGAGAGAAGAGAGAGTAAAGAGAGAGGTCGTGAGAGAGCTGCTGTGGACGCCTCCCAAGCCCCAGCCTGCTACTGCCCTCCAAAAGAACTCCTAAAGAACTAAAGAAAAAAAACAAAAGAAAACCCTAGAATAAGCCTCTCCCCCTTTTGACTTTTCAAAATCAAAACAAATAAAAAGGAACTCCCCAGCGCTTTAATTCCAATTCGGCACCCCAGCAAAGACCAGCACATGGGCCTAGCATGTAGCCCTCTCACGTGGTCATATCACTCAATGTGCCTTTATTCATTTTTTTTTTCTTTTGTTAACACATGGCCGGTTCTGCACTTTCAAACTCGATTTTGACCTTCTTATAGCCCGTAACTCTCAAAACTTAGAACACGAAAGTTTTAGAGCATTTTCTTGTATTTCCACGGCATTTTGAATCATCTCGATCGGAGCTTAGATGAGGGAGTTATACCTAGATTACGAAGTAATGTTGGCTTTAATGTCCATAAATTACCTTGCAATAATAAAATACCAAAAATTAATAAATTATTCCAAAAAATCCAAATATTATAAATTTAGCGCAATGTTAAAATATTGAACATAATTAGGCATTTAATAAAAATTATAATCCTTAATGCATGAATTTAAACGCCTAATTACGCAACTTCGACGCGTAATCAAGGAGGTTCAAAAAATCTGACAAAATTTGTCCACATTACGGGTTTGAATCATGGAGGTTACTCAATTGTTTCTATACAGCTCTTACTCCTGATTGCAAACAATTTGTCCAAATTATGTGTAATGGAGAACTCTTTAGTAAGGAATCGGATCATGCACTATCATTCTTTGATTACTTAGCTGAAAGTGGCCGACAATGGAATACAGAAATACGATCAGGCACCAATGATAGTACACCCTATCAACGCAATCAGTGGTGGAGGTAAATATGAGCCAACATATTATCTAGACGCTCCTCCATATTAGTATCCACCATAGCAGATCTATTCGAGCTACGCACTTCTAGGATTTTAATCTAATGAAGCTCCTGTTCCATCGACGACGTCTTTTGAGGATAGCATGGCACAAATGGCTAACACACTTCAGGAATTTAGGCATATTAATACTCAGACCATGAATGAATTGTGGGACACCATTAATGAGATGGGCACATAGTTGAATATCCTAGAAAAAAGGAAATTTTCGGTAGAAGCTCAGTCTTATCCTCAAGAATACCAACAGCAACAACAACAAATACATAATGTTTATCTTAAGACAACAAAGGCCGTTATTACTTCGAGAAGTGGAAAAGAAGTTTCCAAACTTAAGGTACTCATCAACAGACAAAAAATTGTCCCGACACCTGAAGTTACAACTAAGACAGATGAAGTTAAAGAAAAATTAAAGGAAGCGAGCCCAAACGTAAAGAAGTTGGTTAATGGGGAGGATGAGACTAATAAGGAGTACCAACCTGTGGTACCTTATCCTCAGAGATTAGCAGCCGTGGAACCGTCACTCCCTACTAGAGTAAATGTCAAAGAGTGCAATACAGAAGCAAATCCCTGTAGTGGTAAGGTGATTGATACACCCGATAAGGAAGATGAGCAGAATGGTGAACGTTTAAAGGAACCAGGTAAAAATTTAATGTTGATACTTCTAAAGAACCAAAGGTAACTTCTCTGACAACTTTGCCTTAAAGATTGGTTCTTAAAGAAGTGAATTTCCTGGAAAATATACTGAATAAAGATCATTTCTTGTCAAAACAAGGAAGACAGTCTGCACATGTTTTGTCTGGTACCTTAGAACGTATTGATTTATTTGAGGTTAACTTTTGTGCAGGTAATAAGACTGATTCATTGTGGCGACTCAAATTTGGAGACTCATCGGTTTAATTTATAGACTTGCACCCACCAGATGAAATTCCTCTAGAGTCTCCGTCGAACTGAGTGTGATATTTTTATTTCCTTTCTTTTCATTTTGTTTTACCTTGTTTTATTTTTTAGTTAATTTTTAGGTACATTTTTCCTTAGTTTCAGTTTTTCTTTTCCCTTACTTCTCCACCTAGGTATGCTCTACTTCCCTCATTATCATCTCTTCTATTTCCCCTATGCTTTCACATTGGGAACAAGTTTCCACTTTAGTTTGGGGGGGGGGGGTGAGAAAATACATTGAGAAAAAAAAATATTGAATATGGATGATTAGGCCATGATTAACACTGATTTATACCCTTTACATACTTGCATATAACCTAAGAGTTACACACTTAAGTTGTATAGTGGGTTATTTATGTGTAGTTTCTCTTTATATGACTAATCTAGGAATTGTAACTCTATGTAGGTTGACTAGTAGTTCATTAGTGTTAATATGGTTATAAAAACTCTTATATGTACATGGTAGCTCATGTGGCTAAAAATACACGTTCACATGACTTGTAGTACTTAGAATTCCTTATGAGCACTGAGAGAGCGTTTGTGGTGACTTTGACACCTTGTGAGGTACTGTTGAGCTATTTATCATTTTTTTGAGTTTTTGACGTCAGCTCAGAGTTCATGAAACTCAAATTTCCCTTTTTTTGGATTCTTTTTATGCACTAGTCTCAGTTTTTGACTTTGTAGCCTAGAGGTGACATCCAGTGTGGAGATAGAAACCTAGGTCTTGTAGCCTACTCAAGATGTGAAGGCTGAGCCACCCCTACAAATAGACTTAGTTCATGGACTACTGTTCAAACTTAATTAATATGGGCGGTATGAAGATAACAAAATAAGTATAATGATTGTCCTAATTGACCATGAAAAGAAAGAAATTGAAGAAAGAGTAGAAAAAAAAGAAAAAGAAATAAAGAAATAAAAATGCACCATAATGGGGGCGAAAGATTAATACCTACTCCACACAACTACAACAAAAAGTTAGGGACAAGACACATGTTCTCTACATATAAAGACTCTTCAAACGCCTAATGCCTCAGATGTATTCATGTCTGGTTTGTGAATAAGTTAATCTTGGGTGGTCTTGGTTGGATATGATGAGTAGGTGAGAAGATGGTAGGGTGAAGGACCCGACACCTCACAAATAAGCTGGATCCTTTTTAGACTAGTACACTCCATACATTTAGCGTTTGTTCCTTGCAATATGTGGGATGTTTGATCATGACACTCCTCCTCACATATGACGAGTGAACTCATCCATTTTGAGTGTTTTTGAGGGTATACTAATTAGGCTGAGTCAAAACGATCGTTCTGTAGGTGTCCATGGATACCCTGGGTGTAATGAGTCATACACATTACACATGCCTCAAGATTTCTCCTATTAATACTTGAATTTATATGACTACATTAACTATGAATCGTAATTATAGGTTAATTTTATGTGAGTATACTATTTTTAATGACTATATCATGATGAAACTTGCATAAATGACTTACTTCGAAATTGCGTGAATTGTGTATGAGCTTGTGTGTAATCTGGTGATATTCATGTATGTGAAATGGTAGGGTTGTGTCGCATGTGCATTCATTTCAAGTTTGTTGGAATTGGTATTTGTGGGTGTCGCCCTGAAAACCCTCACGAGACTACAACTTGTCCACTAGGATCGACCTAGGGGTTTAAAGTCTTGTTGCAATTGGTAAATGCAACCGTGTTTCCCAAGAAAGAGGAGGTAGATAGAGTTTGGTAGTTCTCTTAGCTTTTGGCTTGCTTGAGTACTAGTAAAACGTTATGGCATGTGGTTTTCATGAGTATTGGAATTTTAGTTACTACTCTCCGAGGTTGATTGCATTCATGTTATTTGCTAGGGACTAGAAAAATGTCGGTTATGGGGTGTCATTACGCGTCAAAGTTGCATAATTAGGCATTTAGATTCATGCATTAACAATTATAATTTTAACTAAATGCCTAATTATATTCAATATTTTAATATTGAGCTCAATTTGTAATAATTGGAATTTTATTCAATAATTTATGGATATTTGTACTCTATTATTGCAGTATAACTTGCTGGAATTGAAGTCGAAATTAAAATTCACGTGAAGGATATACAAGAGAATGTGAGGGCAGCAATCTAAGTCCGAAATTCGTTCGGAGATGGCTTGAACGTATTTCGGTAATTTTTTGAAAATTAAAGTTAAAATTAAAATGCACTCTGTAATCTGAAGATAAAGATCGGTTGACAGAACATTTGGAAACAAATGTGCCCAAAAACTTGTGTACGGACAAGTAGGGAAGCCCTTTTGTGTTAAAAGGGCATTCTAGGAAAGATGGGAACATAGTTCCCATCAAGGTAACACCTAAAATCCGGTGCCTAAGAACTGCAGTCCCAACATGGGATAACACTAATAGAAAATAAATGCAAACAAGATGAATCTCTAAGGTATTTTTCTAGTTCACCCAAACAAATTTTGAAATCTAAATCATGAATCTAGAGAGCCTTGAAGACGGACTCGACCTATTAAGTGAGACATTATTGAGTTTTTGAGTATGGTCCCTGTTTTGATGCTGACAATGCACATGTTTCTTATGTGTGTATTTAGCATGTGAACAGGTTCATTAATTTATCACACATATAAGGAAACGATGATGGAAGCTTGTAGGACTTAAAAGCCTATACAATCAAGCGCATTCCAGGAAATTAGAAGAGAAAAAAGACAAAGAAGACATTTATCTCTTATTGTAATTGTATTTATTTTTATTATTTGGTCTGTAATAATGCATGCATCTGCATGATATGGTTATTTGCTCAAACAGGGCCATAGATTGACCATAGGGAGCCACAGGATCGTAGAGTGACCTTAGGGTTCATCTTCGGTCCACCTTCGGTCGATTGACGTAGAATTTTTGGGGTTAACTCTCCAAAAAGGCCATAGAATGACTATAGGAATCTCTCAAGCAATTAGGCTAATAACTCATATTTATAGGGATTTAACTTAGGTCTTTATTTGGGTCAAATTTAGGTTGTGGACAAATTCAGTCGACCGAACTTTGGCAATGTAAATTTCCTCAATCGACTGAATTAGGTGGAAGTCAATTTTTTGACTTCATTTGGTCGACCAAATCCTTTTCGAACGTATCTTCTTCAGTCGACCAAACTCACATGTGTCTACCCCTCAACAACTCAGTCGAACGAACCATATGAATAACAAACCGAAGTTCAAATATAGTCAACCGAACCTCGAAGGGTTCAAAAATTGCCTTGGGTCAGTCAACCGAACCTTTAGTTCAAAAGTGTCTTGGTCGACCGAACTTGGCAATAGGGTCGACCGAGCTTAAAATATAGTCGATCAAAACCTGTCGGGTTGGTTTTTTTTAAAGCACTAAAACGTCATTAATTTTTAATTAAATTTTTCCAAAATACCGAACATGTCCCCAACAGTCATAATTTTCGTAAAATCTATAAATAGCCCCTCACAACTCCTAATTAGTAACTTTGATTAACTCCAAAATCTTTCTAAACTCTTTGTTAATCAAGGTTCCCCCAAACGTTTTTTTTATTGTTAAAATCATTCTTTTGGGGCAAAATTTTTTATACAAATCTCTTCAACTCTCTTTCATGTTTTTATTTCAAAATCATTTTTGAGGTGAGTGTTTTATCTAGGGCATTTTATTTGCATATACTGTCACTTGTTATTTATTTCCCAAAAATTATTTTTGAGAGTATTGCTTAGGTTTTCCCCCGGTTATTTCTTTGATAAATATTTTTGAGGAGAAAATTATTTACAACACAAATATTTTCTTGAGCTTAAGTTCCTAGATTTTCCAAATATTCTTTATTTACAAAATATTTATAAGAGAACAATAATACTCATTTTTCATATACATTTTCTTTGTGCAAAATTATTTGATAGCACCCTTACTCTACTGAGCATAATGCATATCATTAGAGAGTGCAAATATTTCAGCTTAAATGTGTACATCCCAGCTTGTATTTTCAAAAGCATTATTATGTACAAAAATGTTTTATTGTACCGGTTGGATTCATCCCATTAATTGAACTAGGGAGTCTCAACCCCATAAGTGAGACTAGTTCGGTTCAGTCCAAAAATTGAACTGGGGTTTTCCTCGCCTCGCAAGGAGAGGATGTAAATGACTTCTACTCCGTCCATTTAAGTGAATAGGTTTAGTGGAATCCTTGGGGGGTATGCCCAAGGCAGGGACATAGGCTGGTTTGGACGAACCTCGATAACAAATTTATGTGTCACTCTCTCTCTCTCTCTCTCTATCTTATTTAAATTCCTACACTTTAATTTCTGTATGTGTATGAATGTTTATTTGATGTCATAATTATTTGCATACACACATTTGATTTAAATAAGATATACTGCACGCGTGTATGTATTCATATATTGTTTTATTATTTTACATATACGAGTGTATATTGGATGAGATGTGATTTGTGATAAATCGGAAAAATGCTTAATTTAGCCAAAATATTTTAAAACCTAATTCACCCCCCTCTTGGGATCACACCAATTCCAATAGATATACATTATAAACACAAACTACAACAGTAACAAAAACAACCAAGTAGATCAAATAATAGTGTGTATGACTAGTAGCAAAAGTTCAGAGCTCATGCATGTTGTATGCTTCAATTTGGTCAGTCTTCAACCAATATTTATAGGCAAGAGAAGGATATCCAACAAGCTTTATTTAAGATTCTGTTATAAATGCTTTGAGTGAGCTGGGAGACATTGTGCCATTAAGTTGACCATTAATGTAGATTGAAGAATGAAACTTCTAGCTTTTGAAAAATCCTTGCTTAATTCTCCAATTTTTAATTCGAACGTTAGAGCTTTTGTTGCAATGTCCCATAGAAAGGTTCGAAATGGCGAGGAGTGATAATACTGATGGTTCGATGGAGTCACCACTAGCTTGTTGTTTTCCTAGGTATGGTTAGTTTACCTAATTACTATATGTTGATTAGTCTCTAAACTAAACTTACGGTCAAGGAACCAGTAGTCTTAGTTTGCATTTAACAAAATTGGAATTGGGAGTGCAGTTATGTGAGGGGAAGGTAATAGCATCCCTTACACACCCATTCTACAAAAGATACCTAATTAACTATGAATTATTCCAACTTGAATCAAATGATCCTTAATTAACTCCTAAAAAACTCAACAAACATTGAAATTCCAAAATAAAATGCAAAACTAAGTGCAATTTAGGAATGTCTAATAACATCTCCAAAGAAGGGGATCTTACAAGATCTCCCTCAAAGTTGATGTAGGTGAGGTCTGAAAATTCTCTTTACCCTTTTTTTTTATCATTAGTAACACACACGCACACACATACAAAACATGATATATACAAATACAAAATGATCATGCAAATGCACAAAATAAAGCAAAAAAGATCTAAAAAACATTCCCAAATTTCCAAAAGTTTTCAAAAATTTTTTGCCATTTTCAATATTTTTCTAGAATTTTCTAGGATTTTTTTTTTAAATTTTATTTATTTATTTATGCTATTTTAATATTTTTTACTGGAGATATGGCTCGTATTTGAGTAGAGCGCATGCACTGGGAAAGCTTTGTGAAGTGAGGAACAAGAGCAAGAGAGAAGTTTGCAAGTTGAGGGTTAACTATTGATGATTTGCATTGAATCTGTCGATGGTTTCAGGCAGTGTGCAGAGGTATACTTGTCGACTTGAAACTTTCGACAATTTGGCCTAAATCATCTACGGTTTTAGTTGGCACACGTCACGTAATTCAAATTGGGAGACCAGTAGATTGGGTAGATTGGAGGCTTTTCCTTTGGGGATCGCTACATGGGTGGTTTAGATAGGATCTAAGGTTCTTGTATTCTTAGGGTTAATATATAATCAATGTTTTGTAACCCTAATGTAAGTCTGACATTGTTCATAGTGAGAATCATAGTTGCTGCTCCCATGAACATAGGCAAATTATCAAACCACGTAAATCTTGTGTATTTTGATTGTTGCTTTCGTTCTTCTCATTATAAAGTGTTTGCTTCTTTAGTATTGTTCATCATTGAGTGACTGCACTGATTTTTTGTTGATTAATTCATGAGTGTGTGAAAAGGCTTCCGCTGCACATCCGCAAGCAACAATTGGTATCAAAGCTATTGGTTCACAATGGCTAGGGTCTCTTTGATGAAGTTTGAGGTTAACAAGTTTGATGGAACCAGGAATTTCGGACTTTGGCAAAGGAGCGTGAAGGACTTTCTAGTGCAGCAAGGGATGGTGAAGGCTTTATATGGAAAGAAGCTGGACGATATGAACAATGCAAGTTGGAAGGAGCTAGAAGCAAAGGTTGTGTCTATTCGGCATTTTCTAGCTAATGACATGATGTATCACGACATGGATGAGGAATCGCCGGTTGTGGTTTGGCTAAAACTTGAAAGTTGGTATATGTCCAAGTCACTTACAAACAAGTTGTATCTTAAACAAAAGATTTATTGGCTTAAGATGGCGGGGGATTTGAACCAGACTCAGCATATCAACACTTTAAATCAGATCATTAGTTATCTAAAGCGAGTTGATGTGAAGTTCGAGAAAGAGGATAACGTATTGATGTTGCCAAATTCCCTATCGACGTTTCTTACATACGAAAACCTAGTTATGACGCTGACTTGGAGAAAAGAAACCCTAGAGTTGGAGGACATCGTGATTGCATTGTTGGGGGTTCAACCAATGGAAGAAAACCAGTGACTAGGGTTCACATGCTGAAGGGCTCGTGGCGCAGGGGAATCAAGATCGTGGGAGGAGCAACTTCTGGGGTGGATCAAGCAACCAAAGGGCTCGTTCCAAATTCAGGAAGAGGAAGGATGTGCGGTGTTTTAATTATAGGAAAAAAGGGCACATAAAATCCAAGTGTCTGGAGAAGAGGAAGGGGGTTGCTGAAACCAAAAAAGGTTTGTAAAAAACGGTGAATGTAGTTGAAGAAGGAGACTTTGGGAGCAGTGATAGTGATATGCTCTTGATTTCATCGGGATTAGATGAGTTCGCAGATTTGTGGATCTTAGACTCAGTGTGTTCTTATCACATGACACCCAACAAGGACAGATTCACTACACATAGGTTGGTTAGTTTTGATTCCGTTTTAATGGGGAACAATGATGCATGCAAAGTGATCATGATGGGGAATGTCAAAATCAAGATGCACAATGGTGTGGTGAGGACGTTGTGTGATGTAAGGCACATACGAGAGTTAAGGAAGAATCTGGTTTCATTAGGCACCTTGAATTATAACGGGTTCAGTTACAAATATGAAGGTAGGGTAATGAAGGTGAGAAATGGAGTTCTGACCATAATGAAGGGGAAGAAAGTGCTGGGTAATATATACAAACTGCTAGGTACTACGATTGTAGGTGGAGTTGCAGCCGTAGAGTCTGAGTCTGATAGTACTGTTATTTGGCATATGCATTAAAGGCATATGAGTGAGCGTGGAATGAAGGAATTTTACAAGAGAAATCTTCTAAAGGGGGTAAAATCATGTAAGTTGGAGTTCTGCAAGTACTGTGTGCTTGGGAAGCATAATTGAGTTCAGTTCATGATAGCCACGCACAAGATGGAGGGAGTATTGGACTACATTCATTCAGAAGTTTGGGGACCAGTGAGAGTGGCATCACAAGAGGGACATGTGTATTTCGTGAGCTTCATCTACGATTACTTACGAAAGGTCTGGGTTTACTTCATATGACACAAGTCGGAGACATTTACCAAGTATAAACTATCGAAAGCTGAGGTGGAAAACGAGACCGAGAGAAATATCAAGTTCTTCAGGATAAACAATGGAACTGAGTACACAAATTCAAGTTTCAGAGAGTTTTACAAGCAGCATGAAATAATGAGGCACTTTACAATATGCCAGACACCACAATAAAATGGTGTGGTGGAAACGATAAACCGAACCCTAGCTAAAAAGGCTCGATGGCTTAGGTTGCATGTAAAGACCCAAAAAATTAAAATGATTGAAATAATAAAAAAATAGATAAAATAACAAATAAATAAATAAAAGGAATGCGTGGGAAAAAGGAAAAAAATAATTTAATTTAAAAATTTTTTAAAAATTAAATTAAATTAAGATAAATTAAATAATTAAATAATTAGTTATTAAAAATTATTACATTGGATTTAAAAAAAAAAACTAATTGAAATAAGATATGTATATATATGTATGTATATAGGTAAGTTGTTATATATAATATATATATATATATATGTATAAGTTAAGTTTAATATAAATATATATATATTGGAAATCTCCTGAAGATTCAGGAGATCCAAAGAAGGCACACACCCCCCCCCTTCTGCTCATTTCTGCGCGTCCAGCCACCTCTGTCTACGTTTCTCTCCTTTTCTCAATTTCTCAACGTGTTTGTGTCGGATCGGGAAACGGAAGGTGTCGTTGGATTCCTAACTTTGCCACCAACATTTCTATTGGAGCAGATTTGTTATGGGAATGGCTTAGGCCCTACTCCTGGGGAACGGTAATTTTTTCTCATTTTCTCAATTTCGCTTTAAATATGCAGTTAAATCGACGATCGAGAACCACCACGTGGTCCTAATCATGGTTGTCGTCATTTTGGTGTAGGTAAACTTCAAATTGGGGTTTTCTAGGCTCTACTCCAAGGCGAGAGTGAGCTTTGGGAAATTTGGCAATTTGGGTATATTTGTGGGTATTACTATTTATTTAGGAATTATGGCCCTAAGAAATATTTAAATAATATTTTATTCAGGAATAATTTATTGGAACTAGGAATTTAATTTCAGGATCCGGGTGAGCGCCGCAGGCATCTTTTCGGGATCCCTGTTGGCGTAATGCAAGAAATCAGGTAAGGGAAAAAATATATATTAAATTAGAATTTTTATGAATTAAATGAAAAAAATAAATTGTGTTATATGTACGTGTAAATTTTTCAGTATGGGTTTAAAATGCCAACCATTTAAATTATGTTTTTCCGAATTTAGGATTGTTTATTAGATACGTATATGTGAAATTGAACTGATGAAAGTGAAATATTTTTTTCAGAATAATTATGCAAGAAATTAAAAGTATTTTTCTAGTATATGAATGTTAATTGTGGGTTGGCTTATTTTCAGGCAATGTATGAATTTTACTGCTAAATTGTGTGGCATGAGTAAATAGGAGTGTTGTGTGGAAATATGTTATATGTATGAGATGCATAATGTACAGGGAATGAACAGAGTATGAAGATGTTAAATGAAATATGCTACTTGTGTGTGTTAATGCAATAATGTAAACAACTAAAATATGCTGGGTAAAACAGTTGAAATATGCTGGGTAAAACAGTTAAAAGTGGCTGGGTAAATGTGTAACAGTTGAAAAATGCTGGGTAAAACAGTTGAAAGTGGTTGGATAAATGTATAACAGCTGAAAAATGATGGGTAAATGTATGACAGCTGAAATATGCTGGGTAAAACAGTTGAAAGATACTAGGTATGAAATGAAATGAAATGAAAAGGAAAATGAATGAAATGGAAATGAAATGTAAAATGTGAACAATGTAAAATGGGAAAGAGTCCCTTAAAGTGAAATGCAATGCAATGTTAAGCCATGAATATGAACAGATGAGTATGATTGAATAATGATAGAAAGAATGATGTATTATGATATTAGAAGTATGTATATACATAGAACATGTTACGATTGGGCGAGGCGTACTTGTCGCCTGAGGGCTTGCTGAGTAAGGCGAGTGCTCTAGTAGCTACAGATGTGGCAGTAGCCGCATAACGTACTAGGGCAGAGGGAACCTATGCATATGGGCGGGTAGATTTCCCTATCCTTAGGGCCTTTACCGGTAAACTTTTGTATGAACTATGTGAGTACGAGATCAATTTATCATTTGAGGGCTTACTGAGTAAGGTGAGTGCCCTGGTATGCTTTAGTTACGACCTTTGGGTTGCCTAAATATCAAAGTAGAGGGGTGCTACTTGCATGGTCGAATAATCACCCCTATCCTCGAGTAATCTCGTGGGTTAAACATTTGCATGTGCTTGATTAGGTTCAGGGATTGATTTCAGAAATTATGTTAACGATTTTCAGATGTTAAATAAAATGTCATATATAAACTCATGTTGGCCACACACTATTTTAATATATTGTTTCTTCCCTTACTGAGATGTGTCTCACCCGAATGTGAACTTTTTTTTTTCAGGACCTCCACGAGATTGAGCTTTGAGAGCTCGAGCTTTTTATAGCATTATTGGGAATTAGGAAAATAAAATGGTATATTTCTATGTTAATTTTGGAGAATGTAAATATTTAAGTTTTATGTCTTTATGTTTTAAGGCTATTGAGTAAGGAATGATTGTGAAAATACTGAATTGTTTTAGGGGTTATGTAGATTTATGAAAATGCAGGTGATTTATGGATTATAGTTATAATTAATAAACTCTGGTATTATGTTATATGGAGATTATATTTATGTTTTTTGCTGCGTATATGTTATGGATCATGATTATTAGGATATTATCAGGTATAACGCATCGGACCCGAGTTTAAGGGTTCGGGGCGTTACATTGCATGCTGGGCTCGCCATGAATTTCTTGGCCGAGGCAATTAGTATGACTTGTTTCTTGTTAAATATATCACCAAGGACATCATAGCATGGGAAAGTGGCAGAGAAGGTGTGGACAGGTAACAAGGTAGACTACTACAAATTGAGAGTATTTGAGTGTCCAACCTATGCGCACATTCTCGGTAAGGAGATATCTAAGTTTAAGGCGAAGTCTAGACGGTGCATCTTTTTGGGATATCAAAATGGCGTGAAAGGGTTCAAGATGTAGGATCCAGTGGCAAATAAGGTCGTGATCAGTAGGGACATGGTTTTCGATGAGAAAACCATGTAGCGGCGTACTTAGGAAGAAATAGAGAAACAAGTGCCAGAAAATTGCAGTAGCAACAAGCATATGATTCAGGGAAAGTTAGAGACTCGGGGTAGGCATGTAAGGAGTTCTAGCCTGAGAGATCAGCCAGCGGTGTAGGTGGAGTCTGGTAGGCTCGCCAAGGCTTGGGTCCTTAACTACCAAAAATAATATTTATAACCTAAGTAATCCAAAGTTCAGTAGAACAAGGGGTGTTAGCCTCACAAGGCTTTCGTATCTTGTTTTGATGGTAAAAAATAAATGATGGTTTAATAAGTTTGTGTTCAAGTGATGATATTTTAGGAACTCTAAAGTGGCAAAGTACAAAAAGATCAAAAAGGAATATCAATCACCAAGTGCTTAAAGCCATACTATATTTACAAAGTGATTAAGTGGAAGCTCAAGGAGACTCAAGATAGTCAAGAAACGTATGCATGATCAGTAAAAACTTAAAGTCATTTTAACTCGCGCCTCTCACGTGTTGATATTCATAAGAAAAGAAGCGATCTTAAGCTTATCATTCAAAATCTAAATCATTTGGCTATGAACAACAATATATAGAATACAGTGAAAGGTTTAGAACTAAATGCCATATAAGTAAGTGAAAGCCACTTATGAACATTAAAACTCATTAAAGAATCACAACTCGAACCTCTTATATATTGAAAACTTTTATAGTCAAACTCAAGTTAGCAAATTAAATCCTAAGGACCAAAGACAAGCTCAAAAATCTCTAACAAAGCAAAGACAATCTTAAAACCTTCTAAACCAGGATTCCACCACTATCACTGTATAAAAGAAAAACAAATCATAATCCATTTCCTCAATCTATAACCAAAGCTTTTTATGTCCATAACTGAATCCAAGAAATCCCAACTTAATCTTTCACAAGCCTTCTCACAATATAAGTAACAACTTCATGCACAACCCAAGCTTCATCAAGAATCCTTGAGAAGCAACCTTCTGGACAAAACTAGAAAACCTTAGTTGAATTGTGTTTTAACATTTTCTTCGTAATATTTTCTTCATGGATGGTATTATGTTATATGAATTGTATATTAAACTACTAGAATACATGCTTGTGTTGAACACCAAATGCATGACTAATGCAGTACATTGTGAATTGCATGCTGATAGTGGATTTAGGTTCTCGTATGCTTGAAATATTTTATTTTATGAAAACAATCATGTTTTAGGTACAAGTTTTATAGGAAAATTTCTCATTTACATACGGCATGCTGCCGAAATTCCGTAAAAATTTTTCAAAAAAAAAACCCCACGTACAAAGATAATTATGATAAAATGAATTTTAAAATATTTTTGAATGATGAGTGAACGTTAAACGAAAAGTCATTTCATTAAGTCCTAAATTTGCTTTTAACTATGGATAAGCATTATCATTTTTCCACCACCCGGGATACTCTGTTTTAAGAACGAGTTAAAGTATTTACATGCGTGGTTTGATACATGCAACTGTATATATTCATACGTACGCCATTCACATTCCATTCAGCTATTGTTTAGGGTCAAAAATTATTGTTCGGCGCACTCTCTCCATTTTTCTTCCTGATTATACTGAGGGCCAGCTCTCCATTATGTTCTTCATTTGCATACTAATTTTTTTTTTATGATTCTTAATTTGTAGGGTTCGCGACTGTCATAACATCAGCACGATGTCATGCATGCACTACAGTCATCAGATGCAGCTTTTGATTATTTAATTTTTTTTTTTGTAATTTTTGTTCTTATTTGAACAAATGAAATTTCTGTATTTTAATTTGAATTTGTATAATGTATTTGTATTTGAATTTTGAATTTTTTGAAAAAAAATTTCTTATCTAAACAAATGTTTTTATTTATTTATTATTTTAATTGAATTTGTATTTAAATTCAAAATTTTGAATAATTTATGATTTTTGTACTAATTATGGTTTCACGTTATGTATGCGAAAATGTAATTACAGATTTTTACAGGAATTGATGATTCAAAAAAATTAGTAATAAAAAAATTTTAATTTCTTAATTATTAGTGAAAGATTCAAATTCGTCACTAATAGTAGGGTGTTAGCGACGAATTATAAATTCGTCACTAATAGTACAGTATTAGTGAAGGATTCAAATTCGTCACTAGTAGTAGGGTGTAATTCGTCACTAATAGTACAATATTAGTGAAGGATTCAAAATCGTCACTAATAGTAGGATATTAGTGACGAATTTGAATGCTTCACTAATACTGCACTATTTGTGACGAATTTGAATCATTCACTAATACGGTTTAGTGACGAATTTGAACTGAGCCGATGTAGAATTTATAGTGAAGGTATTAGGGTTTTAGTGACGGTTATAATCCGTCACTAATACTCCATTATTAGTGACGAATTTTAAATTTGTCACTAATAGTTAGTAGTAACGGTAGATATAGCAACTAATTTAAAACTGTCACTGATACTTATAAATTTGTCTAATAGTAATAATGATGAATTATCCTTCACTAATACCCTAATTTTTTGTAGTGTGATGTATTGATTCAGATCTAAACTCTCTACCATCATAAGCTCGTAAATTTTTACTTAAGATGCAACTTGTTCGTTAAAGACTTGGACATATACTGGCTCTCCAGTTTCAACCAAATTGCTATTGGCCATTCCTCATACATGACATGATACATCACATCATCGGCCAGACAAACCTTGATGGTAGCTACAACCTTTGCTTCCAACTCTTTCCAACTCATGTCGAATGTCCATGTCTTCCGTCTTCCTCCCATATAGTGCCTTCACCATACCTTATTGCACCAACACGTCCTTAACCCTCCTTTTCCGAAGTACGAAGTTTTCCATTCCATCAAACTTACCAATATCAAACTTCGCCAAAGAAATCCCAGTCATTGCAACCAGTAGCTTTGATACCAATTTGTTGTGCAGAGTGGTTCAATGCCAATGCACAATCAAAACCACTAATCAAATCGGAACTTGCAATGCAAGCAACTAACAATGAATATACGGAAACACAATCACACAAACGTAATTAACAAAGCAATAAAACACACAAAACAAGAATTTACGTGGTTTGATAATATGCCTATGTCCATGGGAGTAAATGACTAATTTTCTCTATCAAATCGTCAAAGCTTACATCAAGGGATACAAATATAGTTTATATATCAACCCTATGTGCATAGAAGACTTAGAATACATCTAAAACACTTTTGAAGCAAATCCAAGAGTAAAAACCTCCAAATCCCCTAATCTACCGATCTCCTAATTCAAAAATCTATGATCAGCGCCGAACGAATCCGTCGACAGTTATCTCTCAAGACCAAACCGTCACTCATACCATCAACCAAACAATTGATGGTTTCTTCCCGCTACTAGCTCCCTTGTTCTTTGCTTCACCATACTTTCCTCGAACACACGTTCCACTCATTATGAGCCACATCTCTAACATTAGGTATTCTAACCTCACCTAGAATAAAGTAGATAAATAGCGACTCTGTTGGTATAATTTTGATCCATATCTTAACACTATTCCAAAATCACAATTTGAGTTCACCATTTATATAGAAGTGGTTTGGAGATTCACCCCACTAGAGGTGAGCCTTTATAACATTTTGACAAAGTTAGGAAGATTTTGGAAAAGATGATAGTTACTTATAAGGATTGCCATAAGATATTGCCAAATGCATTACGTGCCTATCGAACACCTGTCAAAACTTTAATTGGAGAAACTATGTACACTTTGGTATATGAAATGGATGTTGTAGTACCAATAGAGGTAGAAATATCATCTCTTAGAGTCCTTATGGAATCTAAATTGGCAAAAGTTAAATGGGTACAGAACATGTTGGATAGTTAAATTCTATTAATGAGAAAAGTTTGAAGGCAATGCACCAAGGTATGTTATATCAAAATAGGATTACTAGAGCTTACAATAAGAAAGTTTGTCCTCCACATAACTACTAAATGACACCGTAGGTGCTGCCATATCATTTCACATTTTAGTTATTCTTTCATTCTCAATCATATCAAGCTTGATGGCTAACTGCAATAGGATCCATTTTTCTATAGATGGAAAAAATTAAAATATAGACCTAGTAAAATTACTAAATAACATAATACCATGTCCATTAAATCAATTAAAGTAGTCACTCAGAATCATAAGCTACAACTACACCTAGAAAAGATGACTCAGAATCTTATTTCAAAATTAAATTGTTAATAATCTCAATTTATTAATTCAAAATAATGTGTTCATCATAAGGGAGTCCATGATAAGAAGTAAATATGCACTGGGTATTTGTTTTCAAAGAAGGACAATTGTATTGTAACACACACAAAACTACATAGTTGCATGTAGAATATATACAGGATTTACAAGCACTAGTTCTACAAGTAAATACTAAAAATAAGGCAATGAATCCGATCAGTTACAACTTTTAAAAGCATAATCAAATTTCAAAATTCAATCTTTGATTTGCTTGCTATTAGACTTGTGATTGTTGCTTCATTTGCTGCTTGTTTGATCTTCGCCGGAATTTGTTGAATCTTCCTTTATACGCCCCCGCAAGATGGAGGTGCCATCGGCTACTCCAATCTTGTTTCTGAGAATTTTTGTACATGGCCTTGATATTGGTTTTGTTAAGAGAATAGCAAGTTGATCTTGAGTATTAACATGATGGACATTTAGGGTATCCTTTCGTACAATATCTTGAACAAAATGTAAGTCAATTTGAATATGCTTTATCTGTGAATGCTGGACAGGATTAAAACTCAATTGGGTTGCTCCTAAATTTTCACATAACAGTTTTGGGGAGGTTGGAATAGGGAAGCCGAGGTTAGAAAATAAAGAGAGGAGCCATAATGTTTCGCAGCTAGTGTTTGCAAGTGCTCAATATTCAGCTTCAGTTGATGATCTAGCGACGACCTTTTGTTTTTTGGAACTCCAAGATATGGGGTTAGAACCAAGGAAGCTTATGTAAGATGAAGTTGATTTTTTATCATCAAAGTTACCTGCCCAATCAGCATCAGAGTAGGAGGTGAGATTTGGAGATGAGCTCTTCTGGATGTGAATCCCATGAAAAATAGTATGCTTCAAGTATCGAAGCAGTCTTTTTGCAGCTTTCCAGTGAGTTGTTGTAGGTTTATGCATAAATTGAGACAACTTATTCACAGCAAATGAAATGTCCGAACATGTAAGTGATAAATATTGCAGGCCACCAATGACACTTCGAAATTCTAAGCTATCAACCGATGATGTTCCACCAAGTAATGTAAGAGCAGTGGTTGTGGACAGCAAGGTGGTAACATCTTTTGCGCCTTGCATATTGGTCTTTGTCAATAAATATCTTATGTATTTGTGTTGGGATAGGAAGAACCCTTTTGTTGTTGGGATAACCTCCATACCCAAGAAGAAATTAACTTGGCCTAGATCTTTTAAAGAGAACCGATTACCAAGTTAGGTAATAATTGATGAAACAAAGGTAGCATCATTCCCTGTGATAACCAAATCATCCATATACACCAAAAAATAGCAAAGAACTGAGTTGGATTTGTAAATGAACAAGGAAGAGTCGACCTTGGAATTTTTGAAACCAAAATCCAAAATTGCTTCTTTTAGAGCTGAATACCATGCCCGTGGGGCCTGTTTAAGACCATAAATCGCTTTCTTTAGCTTGTAGACATGGTTAGGTTTTGTCTCATCTTTGAAGCCCGGAAGTTGGACCATGTATACATTCTCAATCAATTTCCTATGCAAGAATGCATTATTGACATCAAGTTGTCTCAAGGACCACCCTTGTGTCACTGCAACTGTTAAAACAGTCCTAGTAGTGGCTGGTTTCACAACTAGACTAAAAGTTTCCTTGTAGTCCATACCCGGTCATTGATTGTAACCCTTTGCTACAAGTCTCGCCTTAAAGCGATCAATCGACCCATCCGCTTTTCGTTTCACCCGAAACACCCATTTGCAACCTATAGGAGTACACTGTTTAGGTGGCAAGACTAAATCCCATGTGCCTTTCTCATTAGAGCTATGAGCTCTTCAGATATTGCTTATCTCCAGTGAGGCTCACAAAGTGCATAACTCACACAACTGGGTTCAATAGTAGGGGGAATTGGATGTTTTGTGACCACAAGAAATTGTTTGGGTTTTTACGTATACTAGGAACACAAAAGGTATCATTTAAATGAAAAGTGCAGGTGGGTGAATGGAATACCAAAGAACCTATGTGTGAATCATGCAAACCTGATCCATTACCGATGACAACTTCATTAGTTCCATCATATTCGGAGTGAACTGATAAATTTGCAAGATTGCCAGTGATATTGTGAGAAGCGACCGAGTCAATGAGCCACTTGGTGTCTGAAGCTAGTGTGGTAGAAACACAATTTGCAGATGCCTTAGAGAGATTTATTCTTGGGCAATATTTAGCTATATGGCCCAATTGATCACAAAGTTGACACTTAGGTTGATAACAGCGCTGGCCATTGGGTTTATTAAACTTCCTGTTGTCTCGAGGGCCACTATTAGAGCGATTGTTGGCTGAATAGCCATCAGTTTTGGGCTAACCAGATTTATTAATTTTGGTGAAGCCTCTAGAATTGGTGTTTCCACTTGAAAAATTGGGAAAAGTCCTCCTACTGGAGAAGTTAGTTGTGGCAACGAGCTGCTGTGTGGAGGGTTCAAGGCCACACAGATGACCCTCATCACTCATGAGAAGATTATGGAGTTCTTCAAAAGGGATCGGGCATTCTCTTTCACGAATAGGAGAAGCAATCTCTCGAAATTCTGGTCCCAAACCGTGGAGGATGTAGAGAGTAAGATCATCCTCAGAAATAGGATGATCGATGAGTGCAATCTCATCGCCAAAGGCCTTAATGGTGTGCATATAGTATTGAATCGAACGATTGTCCTTCTTGATTAATGTAAGTTCCTCCTTCAATTACATTGCATGGCTCCGTGATTTGCTGGCATACATCATTTTTAATTTTTGCCATGCTTGGTGGGATGTGTGTTGACTTTTTGAGTCCAATCCATGTTTTGATGCTGATAAAACATATGTTTCTTATGTGTGTATTTAGTATGTGAACAGACCTTTAATTCTAACATAAACATAAGGGGAAGTGGAAGGCAGAAGGAACTTCAAGCTTATCATCATTCTGGCACTTTCCATGGAGTCTTGAAGAGCAAAAAGAAGATGAAGACATTTGTTTTTAATTGTATATGCATTTATTTTTATATTTTGGTCTATAATAAACGCATACATTCTGCATGACATGACTTAATGCTCAGATAGGCCATAGACATACCTTAGGGTAGACTTCGGTCGACCGATGCTGGATTTTTGGGGTACTTTAATAGCCCCTGTCGACCGACCCATTTCAGTTATAAACACCTCGGTTGACTGAACACTTTGTTCGCAAAAAAGTCAAAATATTGACTAAGCCTCAGGCAACCGAACGAAATTGAACTAATTGTCCACGGTTGACTGAACCTTAAAGTTGACTTTTTTTACTTGCCCTGGCCGCCCAAACTTATAGTTCTAAATCACCTCGAGTGACCAAATTGTGAGGTTCAGCAAACTAAACCATTCATCAGGTGACCGAAACCACGATGGTTTGGAAAATCGTCTGACTTAGCCGACCGGTCGTTGCCCACAGTCAACCAAACCTAAAAGTTCACTTTTACTCTTTGTGAGTGTTCGGGCAACTGACCCTAAGGACCAAGCGACCAAATATCTCGAGTTGCAGTATTTTTAAATGCTAAAATGGGTTTAAAAATTAATTAAACTTTTCAATAATACCCAGCATGTTCCTAACGGTCAAAAATTTCCCAAACTCTATATATACCCCTTTCATAACTTAGATTAGTAACTTTAATTAGTAAATATTTTCTCTTAAATATTTTTAATCTCTTGTTAATCAAAGTTCCCCTAACTTATTTTTTATTGCAAAAACTATTTCTTGGAGCAAATCTTTTACTCTCCAAAACTCTCTTTCATTTATTATTGTAAATTATTTTTACAAGAGAGTATTTTATTTGGGCTTTTATTTGCTTTGATAAGCACACACTCTCATCTTTTTATTTATTCTTGAAAATCATTTTTGAGAGAGTTTGCTTGATGTTTTTCCACTTGTTTCATCTTCATGAATATTTTTTTTAGAGAAACTCATTTTTAGCTTGCTAATATTTTTGCACACTATTTCTCAAACTAAAGATCATACATATTCTTTTGTGCAAAAATTTCTTTGAAAACAAACCCTAGGTTCTCCTGATTTATATTGAAATATATTTTTGGAGAAAGTTTCTTATTATGGTCTAAATCTATTTAAGCACCCTTTCTCTACTGAGCATAAATCATATCATATGAGAGTGCATACATTTTAGAGCTTAAACGTTGTGCATCTCCTTTTGTATTTAGAAGTATTTTATCATGTACAAAAATATTTTTTTATGTATCGATTGGGTTCAACCTGGAATTGACCTAGGGAGTCTCAACCCTATAAGTGAGATTGGTTCAGTTCAGCACGAAAATTGAACTAGGGGAGTCTCAATCTCGTAAGTGAGACAAGTTGGGCTCAACCTTATAATTGAGTTGGGGTTTACCTTGCCATGTAAGGAGAGGTTGTAACGGCTTCTGCTCCACCTATTTAAGTGAGTAAGGTTAGTGGAATCCTTGTGGGGTATGCCCAAGGCGGGGACGTAGGCTGGTTTGGCCGAACCTCAATAACAAATATCGTGTGTCTCTCTCTCTTTATCTTATTTACTTTCTGCACCTTAATTTCCATATGTGTATGCTTGTTTATTTACTGCTATAATTATTTACATGCACACATTTGAGTTAAATGAGATATGTCGCATGTGTATGTTTAAACGTATAACTTCATCATTTTTCATATACGCTACTATACTGAATGGGATATGAACTGTGGTGAATTGGTGTAAATGTTTAAATTAGCCAAAAAAAATTAAAACCCAATTCACACCCCCTCTCGGGATCACACCAATTCCAACAATGTGGTAGTAGCGGAGAAGAATGAAGTTATGGTGGATGAAGTGGAGGCGAGAATGGCACTTAGAATTAATTTGTCCTTCTTGACCCAATGCGTATTTTGAAAGACAAAATCAGATGAATTTTCGATGGGAGGAAATGGTTTATCACTGGTAACATAGTCAATTAAATTGTAGCCAATAAGTAGAGCTTCAAATTGGGCACACCATTGAGGGAATGTAGAGGCAGTGAGTTTTTCATTGATCTGGGTTGTGATGTTTAAGGGAATCAAAGGAGCATCTGTGGTGGGTAGCGGATTGTTTGTGGGAGCAGAAGACATTACAGGAGTAGGGATCAAATTCTCGTTGGAGTTTGAGAGCTCTGATACCATGATAAGAAGTAAATATGCACTGGGTATTTGTTTTCAAAGAAGAACAATTGTATTGTAGCACACACAAAACTACATAGTTGTGTGTAGAATATATATACAGGATTTACAAGCACTAGTTGTACAAGTAAATGCTAAAAATAAGGCTAAGAATCTGATCAGTTACAACTTTTAAAAACAGAATCAAAATTCAAAATTCAATCTTTGATTTGCTTGCTGATAGACTCGTGATTGTTGCTTTATTTGTTGCTTGTTTAATCTTCACTGAGATTTAATGTGTAGAGACCTGGAAAATAATAGCAATTAAATAATAGAGAGAAAGAGAGATAAATGGGAGAAAAAGGAAAATTCAAAAAGGAACTAAAGTCAGGGTTCGTCGACGAACCAGCTGGTTTCGTTGACGAGTGTCTTTGTATGATTTGTGGAAGAGCCTCAATATCTCGTCAATGAAAAGATGCCGAGAGGGGAAAATTTCAGACCTTTAGTTCATCGACAAACTCATTACCTTTGTTGACAAATTCCTTTCATAAGTTCATTGACATGTCCACGTGTCTCGTCGACAAAGCCACGTGGTCAGCTGCCAATATATAGCCGAAGATCAAATTTTAGTGAGGAAATTAGTTCCTCTTTCACTTTCTCTCTCTACATTTTGGTTTCTCTACCTTCTCCCTACGATTCTGGCTCCATTTCTCCCCATTTCGACAATCAAAAGTTAACACGTTGATCCTGGGGAGATTCTTTAGAACTTAACCGGAGCAAAATTTTTGTTTGAAAAGTTCAGACACCATCCCAAAATCTGGGTAAGTGGGTTATTTTAGGGTTATATAGTTAGTAGGATTTTTTGAACCCAGATCTTGTGTTAGATGAAAATATACTGAAGTTAAGTTGATTAAACTAGGGTGTTGTGATTTCAGGGTTTCGGTTTTTAAACACCATAGGCATGGGTTGAGGATCCCAACGTGTGTTTTCTCAAGAACTTAGGTGACATTGATAAATAATTAGTAGTTTAGAATTTTACGGATAAAAGAAATATGTGAGCCTAGGGAAAAGGTGAGTATAGTTATTATTATGAGTTTGGATTGATTGAATCGGGAAATGTACATTATTTCAGGATTTTGAGTTTGGTACGCTGTGGGCATGAGGATAGAAGTGGAGTCAGGCCTCCCAGTCAGTTAGATAAGGGAAATATGTTATGCCAATTAAATCAGAAATTCCTACTAATAAAGTGTAGTATATGTTTATGGGTTTTCAAAGTAAGAAATTATACAATTTTATAGATTATAGTTAATGAGTTTTACTTATTTGTGTGGCATGAGAAATATTGATATAGTATAGAATTCTACACAGTTTTTACAGAATTACGATTATATAGTTTTATAGAATTATGATACACAGATTAAATAGTTTTATTTATATAACTATGACTATTCAGTGTTTTATAGAACTATGATTTGCACAGTTTATTCAGATATACAGTTTTCATAGTATCATGATATAAAGATTACAGAACCATGATATACAGATATTACATAACTATAACATACAAATATTACATTTTATATAGATCAGTTTATTACGATGTTATGGTTAACATAGTTTTACAGAATCATGATTATTACAGTTGAACAAAATCATGGTAAACCGAAAAGATATACAACGATATTATATAGTATCAGACCTTGATGGATCAGATCAGATTACAAAGCACAGTACTGTAGCTATTACAGTATAGAGTGCAACCATATATCTCAGATAGTGTGTAGATTTTATGAGTAGTTGATCGTGCCTTGGGAGAGATTGCAGGCTCCCTGGTAGTCCAGGTTGAGGCGGACGATCTGACGATAAAGGTTTCAGCTGACTTACCCTGGTAGGCCAACCAATGTTAAGTCCTGCCTATAGGCCGCACAACCCTGTCATGAGGGGTCAAATCATGACATACAGTTATCCATCTAGGGAAGTTTTCACAGTTATATATATATAGATTTACATAAAACAACAGTTATACCTATAGATACTAAGTGTATGATTAAATAGAAAGTTCAGAAACAGTTGTATTTTAAGCCGCATAGGTGTAAGTTATATTGTATTTTATTTTACAGGTTATCTTAGTTTCAATTAATTGAAAGTATATTGTTTATGTAAACTCATTTTCCACGCACTCGTAATAGCATATTTTGTCTTATTGAAAGCTGTCTCATCCTAGAAATTTAAATATTTCAGGCGATCCAATTAGGCGAGTAGATCATGCTCGGAGATAGAGGAGATTTTGTACTGCCCTGTCTGTAGGGTAAGTGAATGCTAGGAGATGTATTTTTGTGTAGATGATCTAGTGGATAATACTGGAGAGATATGTATATATATGTTTTGGGAAAATACTGAATTATGGTATTGTAATTATGGTTAAATGATTTCATGTTTTTCGTTGCATAGGTATGTTATCTTATAAACAAGAATTCCTTGGTGCCCACTTTGGGGCCGAGATGTTATATTAGATTTTCAAGAGTAGTATGATTTTGCAATACTTATTTTAAAAAATATATATGAAATTTTGGGTCGTCGCAGTTTGGTATTAGAGCCTACGTTGTTGGGTTCTGTAAACTCTAGTGTATAGCGGAAAACAATACTAGAATATAGGAATAAAATTTTGAGAATGATAGAAATTGGGATAAAACAGAATTTTAGTGAGTTAGTGTAGGGAAACTAAGATGAGAATTTAGGGTTCTGTTTTGCAATTTGGAAGCAGGAACTTCGGGGTGGTTTCTATGATTTTCCTGGGTGATGATTTCAGGAAAACCATAGTAAACTATCGTCGGTTTCTATTTCCATATGGTAGGACTAGACCTTAAATTAGTGATAGGTGGTACGAGGGTATCTTAGTTAGATTAATTTAAGAATAACATTATGAGGTTAAGATTCTCAGAATAATTTGGTATTATTGCAAGATGGACCCTGGAGGTAGTAGTGCTCACGCTAGAGGCGATGATGGTGCAGGGCCTTCTAACATGGGCAGTGGGGATTCAGATGTGTTTTGTGCAGTGTAGCTCAGTAGGTCATGACTGAGGTTGCATGGAGTTCTAGGGAGTAGGGATGCCCATCAGCAACCTAGGGGTGTACGATAGAGAAGTTTACCAAGATGAACCCTCCAGCATTTTCAGGAGGAACTGATCCTGCAGTTGCTGAGAGCTAGATACAGGAGATCGAGAAAGTGTTTACGGTGCTCCACTGCACCGATGAGCAAAGGGTTCTCTATGCCATGTATAACTTGATAGGAAAGCCGAGAGATGGTGGACGACTACAAAATTATTGGAGGATCAGAGTTACATACTAGTGGCTATGACCTGGAGCAGGTTCAGGGAGGTATTTTTAGACAAATATGTTACCACCACTATTAAAGAGGGTAAGGTAGTAGAATTTCTGAATTTGACTTAAGGGAATCTTATAGTTCAGCGGTATGCGGAGAAATTCATCGAACTGTCGTGTTTTGTTCCTTACATTGTACGAGATGAGGTTAAGAAGGCAAGAATGTTTGAGAGGGGCTTGAAGCAGGAAATTTATAAATAGATGGCAGTTTTAAAGGTGCAGGACTTCTCTGAACAAGTGGACAGGGCTGCAGTAGTAGAGGAAAGTAATTAGAGGGATATGGGAACATCAAGTCGAAAGAAGAGGCCCACGCCTCAAGGATTTCAGGCGAGTTCCAGTCAAGGCCCGTGGAGGGGAGACCAATACCAGTACAGTGGAGGCCAGAGGCAGATGATAGGACATCGTGGTTTTCAGGGTGAGCATATTTATCCCACCTGCCATAGGTGTGGCCAAAGACGTATGGGAGAATGCCGATTAGGAGAGAATGTCTGCTATCGGTGTGGGAGATTCGGCCATATGGCTCAAACTTCTCAAGGACCACCGACCCATGCACTAGCTCCCAGACCATTCCAGGAAGGTTATCAAGTGCCCCGAGGAGGATAGTGGAGGAACACAGCTCTGGCGAGGGTCTATGCACTGATGCTGGGAGATGTTGAGGCTGCCGGAGACGTTGTGACAGGTATTCTTATTACTTTACCATATAAAGTTATTATTTTATTTGACTCAGGTGCCACCCATTCTTTCATATCATTGGGGTATGTCAAATTACCTGGGGTTGAGACACAACTGTTAAATGTTGAGTTGTCAGTAGCCATGACGACTAGATCAGTAGTGAGGTGTAGGAGGGTACTTAAAAACTATCCAGTGGGCATTCAGGAGAAAGTATTACTAGTCGATCTTGTGGTATAAGACATGCAGGGGTTCGATGTGATATTGGGTATGGACTGGCTGACAGCTAACTACGCCATCATTAATTGCCATAAAAAATAAGTGATCTTTAGACCCCCATGTGAGTAGGAATTCAAATTCGTGGGATCACGTGTGCACGCATCGCCACAATTAGTGTCGGCTATTCAGGTGAGGAGGCTACTTTAAGGTGGTTGCGAGGGGTATGTTAGGTATATAAAGGAGATGCCAAAGGAAGAATTGAAACAAGTTGATATTCCAGTAGTCAGAGAATTTCCAGATGTTTTTCTATAGGAATTACCTAGTTTACCACCAGAACGAGAGATTGAATTTGTCATGAATTTACTACCAGAGACAGCACCAATATCTAAAGCACCCTATTGGATGGCTCCTACCGAACTAAAAGAATTGAAAGATCAGTTGCAGGAGTTTTTGGATAAAAGGTTTATTAGGCCTAGCGTGTCACCTTGGGGAGTACCAGTCCTGTTTGTGAAGAAGAAAGACGGGACTATGAGGATGTGCATTGATTATATAGAGATAAATAAAGTGACATTCAAAAATAAATATCCTTTTCCCATAATTGATGATTTATTTGATTAGCTCTAGGGGACCCAAGTCTACTCCAAAATTGACCTTTGGTCGGGATATCACCAAATGAAAGTTAAACTAGATGACGTTTTGAAGACAGCTTTCTGAACCAGGTGCGAGCACTACGAGTCCTTGGTAATGTCGTTTAGATTGATGAATGCACCAGAAGTGTTTATGGTCCTAATGAATTGGGTGTTCCATCAGTACTTGGACTAGTTTGTTGTGGTATTTATTGATGATATACTGGTCTACTCGAAGAGTTTTGAGGAACACAAGGACCATCTGAGGCTGGTATTACAGATATTAAGGGAAAAGAAGCTTTGCGCTAAATTCAAGAAATGTGAATTCTGGCTGAGGTAGGTCACTTTTCTTGGGCATGTTATTTTTGGGGACGACATATCAGTATATCGGAGCAAGATAGAAGCAGTGGTGAATTAGGCGAGACGAGTGAATGTCCAGGAGATCAGAGGCTTCCTAGGTCTGGCAAGGTACTACCGGCGTTTTGTGGATGACTTTTTCTAAATTATTGGGTCCACTGACACGACTCATGAGGAAAATATGAGATTTGAATGGACCGAAAGTGTGAGTAGAGCTTCCAGGAGTTTAAGTAGCGGCTGGTCATTGCATCGGTATTATCTATTCCATCAGGAGAGGATGTATTTGTAATATACAGTGACACGTCCCAAAAAGGACTCGGGTGTGTGTTGATGCAGATCGGGAGGGCTATTGTTTACGCTTCTCAGCAGCTTAAAGAGTATGAAAAGAACTACCCGGTACATGATTTAGAGTTAGCTGTAGTGATGTATGCTCTAAAGATCTGAAGGCATTATCTTTATGGTGGGAGATGTGAGATCTTCACTTACCATAAAAGTTTGAAATATTTGTTCACCCATAAAGAATTAAATATGAGGCAAAGAAGATGGTTAGAGCTTATTAAAGATTATGATTGCACTATCAGTTACCATCCAGGTAAAACAAACATGGTGGTTGATGTTCTAAGCGGGAAATAAGTGGGAGCAGCATTGTTAGTAGTGGAGATTCAGCATCCGATACAGATGGATTTGGAGAGGCTCGGTGTGGAGCTAGTAGAGGATGATCATCAAGTATTTATTGCCAACCTAGTATTACAACCTACATTGCAGGAGAGGATAAAAGCTGCTCAGAGAAATGACGCAGAATTAGTACAGCTGATAGATAAAGTGCAGGACGGATAGGGGGAGGAGTTTAGTATTTCAGATGATGGAGTTCTGAGGTTTCATACTAGGTTGTGCATACCTACAGATGCTGAGATTAGGAGGGCTATCCTGGAGGAGGCACACAGATCCCTTTACACAGTGCATCCTGGCAACACTAAAATGTATCTAGACCTCCGAGAGTCATTCTGGTGGAGTGGCATGAAGAGGGAGATAGCTGAGTTTGTGGAGCAGTGTTTGACGTGCCAGCAGGTAAAGGCTAAGCACTAGAGACAGGCGGGATAGTTGCAGCCACTTCACGTCCCTGAGTGGAAATGGGATCATATATTCATGAATTTTATTACAGGGTTACTGCCGGCGTTGCATGGGAAGAACGCTATTTGGGTGGTCATAGACCGACTGACGAAGACTACTCATTTTCTCCTTATTAAAGTCAACTACTCTATGAACAGATTAACAGAGTTAAACATTCAGGAGATTGTTTGACCTCATGGTGTACCAGCATCTATAGTTTCAGACCGAGACCCACGATTTATATCACGATTTTGGAGGAGCATACAGGAAGCTTTGGGGTCTCAGTTATCTTTCAGCATGGCATTTCATCCTTAGATAGATGGGCAGACAGGGAGGACGATCCAGATACTTGAGGATATGCTATAAGCATTGTGCTGGATTTCGGGGGTAGTTGGACCCAGTATATGCTGCTGGTTGAATTCGCATATAATAACAGCTACTAGGCTTGCATCGAGATGATACCTTACGAGGCATTATATGGTAGGAGGTGTCGTTCTCCATTATACTGGGCTGAAATAGGTGAGAGGCGAATTTTGGGACTAGAATTGGTACAACATGCATATGATAAAGTCTGACTTATTAAAGATAGAATCAGTGCAGCTCAGAGTTGGAAGAAAAGTTCGCAGACACTCGCTGCTAGGATTTGGAGTTTGATATGGGAGATTAGGTATTTCTGAGAGTATCACAGCTGAGAGGAACTAGGTTTGGAAAGAAGGGTAAGTTGAGCCCTAGGTTTATTGGCCCATTTGAGATAGTTGAGAAAGTGGGTTCAGTCGCCTACAGGCTAGTTTTACCACCAGCTCTATTTAGGATTCATGACGTATTCCATGTTTTCATGCTGAGGAAATATGTCTCAGATCTCTCCCACGTGATTACCTATGAGGAGATAGATCTTAGAGATACTTTAGCATATGAGGAAACACCAGTCCAGATTTTAGATAGTAGAGAATAGGAGTTGCGCACCAAGAGAATTCCACTAGTAAAAGTCCTGTGGAGGAATCATGCAATAGAGGAAGCATCGTGGGAGCTTGAGGAGGAAATGTGATAGAGGTACCCACATCTGTTTAGTAGGGATCAGTGTTAGTTAGGAAAAGCAAGGAAATAGTTCAGATAAAATCAGTATCATTTATACAGTGCAGGGTAATTAATGTATAAGTTGTATTTTAGATTATAGGATAGGTAGTGTTTTTAGTTTTGGAAGAATTTTCTTTTATATTTATACTTGTAATATCTCATAACCATAATTGTAACCACGGTATTCCTCCACCATAAGTGAGGGTAATTAATAAAATAAGTAGCAAATTATCCTTAGAGGATGGTGTATAACACATATAGTAAATTTCAAGGACGAAATTTTATAAGAAGGGGAGAATGTAGAGACCAGGAAAATAATAGCAATTAAATAATAGAGAGAAAGAGAGATAAATTGGAGAAAAAGGAAAGTTCAAAAAGGAACCAAAGTTAGGGTTCATCGACGAACCACCCGGTTTCATCGATGAACGCCCTTGTATGATTCGTGGACGAGCCTTAGTGTCTTGTCGAAGAAAAGATACTGAGAGGGAAAATTTTCAAACCTTTGGTTCATCGATGAACTCATTACCTTTGTCGATGAACTCCCTTCATAAGTTTGTCGATGAGTCCACATGTCTTGTCGACGAAGCCACGTGGATAGCTGCCAATATATAGCTGAAAATCAAATTTAAGCGAGGAAATCAATTCCTCTTTCACTTTATCTCTTTACATTTTGGTTTCCCCACCTTCTCTTTACGATTTCGGTTCCGTTTCTCTCCGTTTCGACGATCAGAAGTTACCACGTTGATCCTGGGGAGATTCTCTACAACTTAGCCGGAGCAAAATTTTGGTTTGAGAAGTTCATGCATCATCCCAAAATCAGGGTAAGTGGGTTATTTTAAGGTTATATAGTTAGTAGACTTTTCTAAACCCAGATCTTGTGTTAGATGAAAATATATTGAAGTTGAGTTGATTAAACTAGGGTATGTGATTTTAGGGTTTGGGTTTCCAAACACCACAGGCATGGGTTGAAGATCCCAGCTGGTGTTTTCTCAAAAACTCAAGTAACATTGATAAATAATTAGTAGTTTAGAATTATATGGATAAAAGAAATATATAAGCTTGGGGAAAAGGCGAGTATAGTTATTATTCTGAGTTTGGATTGATTGAATTAGGAAATGTACATTATTTCAGGATTTTGAGTTTGGTACGCTGTGAGCATGAGAATAGAATTGGAGTCAGGCCTCCCAGTCAGTTAGGTAAGGAAAATATGCTATGCAAGTTAAATAAGAAATTCTTACCAGTAAAGTGTAGTATATCTTTATGGGTTTTCAGAGTAAGAAATTATACAGTTTTACAGATTATAGTTAATGAGTTTTACTTATTTGTGTGGCATGAGAAATATTGGTATAGTACAAAATTCTACACAACTTATACAAAATTACGATTATATAGTTTTATAGAATTATGATACACAAATTAAACAGTTTTATTTATAGAACTATGGCTATTCAGTGTTTTATAGATTTATGATTTACACAGTTTATTTAGATATACAATTTTCAAAGTACCATGCTATTCAGATTACAGAACCATGATATACAGGTATTATAGATCCATGGCACACAAATATTACAGTTTATACAGATTAGTTTACTACAGCGTTATAGTTAACACAGTTTTAAAGAATCATGGTTATTACAGTTGAACAAAATCATGGTAAACAAGTAAGATATATAACGGTATTATATAGTATCAGACCTTGATGGATCAGATCAAATTACAGAGTACAGTGATGTAGCTATTACAGTATAGAGTGTAACCGCATATCTCAGATAGTGTGTGGATTTTATGAGTAGTTGATCGTGCCTTGGGAGAGATTGCAGGCTCCCCGGTAGTCCGAGTTGAGGTGGCCGATCTAACAACAGAGGTTGCAGTTCACTTATCCTGATAGGCCAACCAGTGTTAAGTCCCGCCTATGGGTCACACAACCGTGTCATGAGAGGTCAAATTATGACATACAGTTATCCATCTAGGGAAGTTTTCACAGTTTTATATATATAGATTTACAGAAAACAATAGTTATACCTATAGATACTAAGAGTATGATTAAATAGAATGTTCAGAAACATTTGTATTTTAAGCCACATAGGTGTGAATTATATTGTATTTTATTTTACAATTATCTCAGTTTTAGTTAATTGAAAGTATATGGTTTATGTAAACTCATTTGCCACGTACTGGTAATAGCATATTTTGTCTTATTGAAAGCTGTCCCATCCCAGTAATTTAAATATTTCAGGTGATCTAATTAAACGAGTAGATTGAGCTCGGAGATAGAGGGGATTTTATACTGCCCTGTTTGTAGGGTAAGTGAATGCCGGGAGATGTATGAAATTAGGAATAGCTTCCCAAGAGGGGGTGTGAATTGGGTTTTAAAACTTTCTTTTAACTTCTTTTAAGAATCCTTTACTTCTTTAAACACTTAAATAATTCTTTAAGTTATTTGTTTAATTTCACCAATCACACAACAACTTAATTAAACAACCAATCAATTAAACACAATTTTCAAACCAAACAATCAATTTACTTTCCAAGTACAAGTCAAACAACAAACAACCAAACCAAGATATAAAGTATTCAGCACTTTGGTAATATAACAACTCAAGATGGTTGTTTGTTTATATTTGCCAAATTTGAACCAAGCCCTGTAATGAATGAAAATTTATGTTTGCTGATGTAAAGCCCTGTATAGATGAATCAAATCACTCTTTCCAAATATTTAGAACTTAAATAAACTCTTGGTAAATTTATCTTAAGGATGTTAACCAAGTAACGTATTCCCGTAAGGTTTCCGCAAGATATGGTGTAACCAACGTACTCCCTTTCGGTTTCCGCAACCCAAATCAAAATTAAATCTTAAGTTTGTTTGATTTCCAAATATATGTAGTTTATATGATTTTCAAATTTAAACCATCCACACAATTTAAATATACTGAAAATAAAGAGTAAGGGAAAGAGAGAATGAGACAGAGATTTTTGCGAGGTTCAACTTATACCCAGCCTACGTCCTCGCCTTTGGCAAACCACCAAAGGATTCACTAGTTCAGTTTCGTTGACAGGTGAAACAACGCCGATTACAACACTCCTTGGTTAAGGCTAGAGCCCACCTTCTCCAAACGATATTCCCTCGTTTGGTCACTCCTTACATAGGCTAGAGTCTGCCTTTCTAAGCAATGTCCCCTTGCTTAGCCAACGATCCAAACGACCCCTGAAACGTCAAAGAACTATAAGAAACACAAGATAAGATTTGCACACAAGTATACTCTCTCAAAGAGCAAGTTAGTACAATTTCAGCACTATATACTTTGAATGTAAAATACCAATATGAAATACAATGAAGTTCAAGTGTAGAATTCACCAATATCCTTCTTAGAAGAGGATTAGAAGTAGGAATTCAAAGGAGGAATAATTAGCACTTCATAATTTCTCAGCAAAATAGATTTGCAATGAGTGAGCAAGAGAGCTTTTGGAAGAACAAGAGTGCTTTCAGCTTTACAAGCAAAATTTTCAATTCTTGGATAAGTTTTGATTTGCAAAACCATGTATTTATAGGCTTTCAAACTTGTTTCCATGTTGCAAAAGTTTCCTTAGAGAGTTTCCCAAAATTTTAGAAAGTTTAGAGCTCAAACGGCTATATTTTAAAACATGAAAAAAAAAATTTTACCCGTTGAATAGTGTTCAGTTGACTGAAGTTACAAGTTCAGTCATCTAAACTGCTACTACTTGCTGTATATTCTGTCCAAAAAATCTTCAGTCAACTGAACTTAATCTTCAGTTGTCTGAAGTCATCTGTTCAGTCATCTGAAGTCCCTCCGTGAACAGTGTTCAGCTAATTGACAGCAGTGACCTCGCTTCAGTGTTTTAGCCATAACTTTTTATGTATAACTCCAAATTAGGTGTTATTAGTGTCAAAAGAAATCTAAGAGAAAATCCTACAACTTTCATGTTCATTATTTTTTAAAATAATGAAGTTTTGATAGTGAAAAATACACCTAAATACGGTTGTATAAAAACTAACAGCAAATAGAAAAACCCTTTTTGGTGCTTTTTATTCCAAAAATGATTCTAACCCTTTTAAAATAATTTTTGACTTTATAAAATTATTTTACAGATATTTTAAAACGTATTTAGGTCCAAGAAGTTAACCTAAGAGCTTCAAAATATTGCAAACGATATTTTAAACATTTAAAGTACTTACATGAAAACTTCTAAAACTTTTCTCATTTTAGGTTCTTGAGTCTTCATGTTTTGTTTCTTCAAGCTTCAAGCTTTCATATTCTTTGAGCTTTATCACTTTGCTTTTCTTTAGCTCTTTGGACTTTAATATGCCTTGGCTTTCAACAACTTATTCATGTCTTCATATTCTTTAAGGTTTAATATATCATCTTTAAATCCATGCTTGAACTCTTTTAAGCTTCGTTTGATCCTTTTGAGCACTTTGACCTTTGCTTTCTTATATATGAGCCCTGAAACATCATTACTCACACAAATACATTAAATTTCACTTGTTTGTTAGCATCAAAACAAGATAACAAGGTTTTAAGCCTTGTAAGGCCAACGATGTATTTTCGTGTAGATGATCTAGTGGAGAATACTAGAGAGATATATATATATATATATATATGTTTTGGGAAAATACTAAATTATGGTATTGTAATTATGGTTAAATGATTTCATGTTTTCCTCTACATAGGTACGTTATCTTATAAACAGGAATTTCTTGGTGCCCACTTTGGGGCCGAGATGTTATAATAGATTTTCAAGAGTGGTATGATTTTACAGTATTTATTTAAAATATATATATGAAATTTTGGGTCGTCACATGATGAATCTTCCTTTATAGTCCAAACTAGTGGTGCAGGGCCATGTAAATATCTAATTGCTATGGAAAAATCTAATTCATGCTAACGCATATAAGAATATCGTATTTCCATTCATCATCGTACACCCAAAAGGAAGTTAACAAAAACTCATTTAATATTAAAGGGACTACCCTTTTAAACCAACATAGCACCCCAAATAACAAATACATCACAAAAGTACAATTTTTACAATGATTTGCACTAAATCCTACTGTGAGTTAGAATAGAAATTTGTGTTAATTCATACTACCTCAAGTTGACCCTTCATTTTTGTATTTACTCATAATGAAAACCGTCGTACCAGGAAAAAAGGCTATAAAAAATGTATATCCAAATTTGTTATTCCTTTTATGGGTTTAGACTAGTAATATTTTGAAGTATGCACAAAGAAAGGATCCCTTATTGACTTCCAAACACATCTAACAACACATGAGAACATTTAAATTGCAAAGGTCTTAAGAAGCTATTGTCGAATCAAGTGAGATAAGAAATATAGTGCTTATGTGGTAGTAATCCATGCTCTTGAAGGCAGCAAAAACATTGTGTGTGAGCGTGTGTGTGTGTGTGTATGTGTGTATTGAAAGATGAAGAAGATAATTTTATCTGTATATTATTGAATTCAAATAATTTACTATTTTAACTTTAGAAATCAAAATGTATTGGGTAAAACATGAAAGAGAAAACCTCTAAAAGTTCAAATGCTCCTTTAAAATAAAAATAATGTCTTTCAATCCACCATCCTTTGTGCTTTCTTGTAAGCATAATGGATTAGAAAATCATATTGCAACATCTTTCTATGTAACAAAATCTAAGGAAACTTAAAGGAGCAAGAAACAAGAAACATTTAATGAGTTCAACACGCTAGAAAAATTCAAATCCAAACACCATAATAGTGAGAAAATAAACACATGGTATAATGGTAATAAAAATAACTATGAAATGGGAAGAATTTATGGATTTCAATTTGGATAGCAATTGACTTGGAGTATATTATAAAAATGGTAGAGAAAAAGAATGAAACCTAATAGACCCTAAGAAAATCATTTTAAACTCAAGAAACTTCAAATGAATCAAGAAAATAGAGTAGCGTAATTATGTAACTTACAAAGATTCAATTTTTTTTTTTTTTTTTTTTGAGATTCTTCATGATCTCAACCAATATTTTGGTGGTTCATGAACTAGATTAGGGAACATGGAAAGAAAAAGAAGGGATAGAAAGATAAAGGAAGAATGAGAAGATAGGAGGAAAGGAAGAGATACAGTGCCTGGGAGATTGATATAGAGATGGAGGCTTCACAACTCTCACATGGTGAGGGTACTTGGGAAGCTAGAAAGAAAAATTGATAAATCAGATTGCTTTTGTGATGCCCCGAACCCACCAAGTGGGGCCCGGGTGCCACATGTTCCAATCACCTGTATCTAATATCATAATTAACATGCATGCAGCGGAATATAAATAAATAACCTCAAATAAATACCAGAATTCTAGATAACAACCCAAAAACGAATACTACAACATCTAGATATCCGTTTCCACAACCAGCATTTAAAACATAGCCCATTACAAATATATCTGTATCTCACAATACCCCAACAAGAAACCACCAAAAACAATCCCAGCCTAGGCCTTCAAACCCGATCTCCAGAAGAACCTGAAAAGTTATTGGTCCACTAGGGTGAGACACTTCTCAGTAAGAGTGGAATAAATTATAACAGTGTGTGACAAATGAATTTTAGTATTTATATATCAAAATAAACTGCTTCTCATATGATATCAATAACAACTGAGAAAACGTATCACTAAAAACATCACGGACATTTGATATCATACACATCTAATATGCACAAGTACATAATTTTTATGCAGGCGAAACTCCCTGAGGATAGGGAAGATTACTTGCCCATACAAGTAGCTTCCCTTTGCTCTGGTACTAAAAACTACTTACCAGAGCACTCACCTTACTCAGTAAGCCTTCAAGTGAAGAATTACCTCGCCGCCAGTATACACATGTTTATATTTTAAAGGCGAAGGTTTCTGGGAATCGGGATGTCTACCCGCCCATACAAGTAGCATCCCTTTGCACTGATACCAAGAAACTACCTAACAGAGCACTTGCCTTTCTTAGCAAGCCCCCAGTGGTATGTCTACCTTGCCGCATGCACACACATGCATTCACAATATGCTATACCATTATTATTATGTTTTAATTAAATTCACATGCACAACACATCCACACAGGAATCATGCAACTTATATTTTGTCTTCCAATGTCCTCAGTACGTGGCCCACACAGAGCAACTGCGTACATATCAGTACGTGGCCCACACAAGCACCTACGTGCTTTTTATCTACACGTGGCCCACACAAGCACCACTACCCACACAAGGTACATAACATGGCCCACACAGGTGCCACCATCCACACAAGATATATAACATGGCCCACACAGGCACCATTATCCACACAGGATATAATGTGGCCCACACAGGCACCACTCCAGCTTCCGCGACACGTGGCCCACACAGGCACACTATTCACTAGTATCCAATCCCCATGACCTACCCGTTGTACATTAGTAGAACAAGCTCCTCGACCTACTAATGTCCTACCCTATATAAATGACAATATGACGAGCTCCTCGACTTGCCAACGTCATATCATAATTTATATCTAGGCAATATAACAACCTCCTCATGCCAACGTTATATTGAGATGCATACGAATAACCACACCAGTTAGTTCACACAGACGCATCAATGCTTTACCACATAAGTATCCAACAGATCAACCCATTCCCACACAGTAATCCAACAGATCAATACATTTCCACACATGAGTCAAACATTACATTCATTCATCATGCCATAATCATTCAAAACATCTCCACATGCAAACCCAAATACCACAGTAATTCATATTCAATTTATTAGGAAAAATTATCCCCATGTCACACTAATTTAATATCATATACAATTGTTCTAAATATAAACCTTAAACAAAATCATCATTTTCTAGTACTCACGCGGTTCTAAAAATCATATAGATAAATAATAAATTTCATATGCTCGTAAATGACCGGTTCACCTTTATTAAATACTGATATAATTTTATTCCCCCTTACCTAATTTCCTGAACCTCGCCTACAGGGTTCCCAAAATTATACCCGCAACGCTCACCCGAACCTTGATTCAATCAAATCATCCCCAATAAAATATTATTTTAACCTTTCCTAATTTACAATAATTAAATAATAGTTAATTTCTAAATAACCCATTTATCCTAGTTTTCGGGCTATTTTTACAACGACCCCACAAGAAATTTGCTCCGCTAGACTTGTAAAGAATCATCCCTAGATTCTCGTGGTGGTGTCTGATCTCCCATTTGGCTTAAAATTTAAGAAAAAATTGAGGTAAGAATGAGAATTTTCCTTACCCCAGGAGATATGCCTACGTTCCTTCTACGACAAATCTACTCTGGTAGAAATGTCGGTGGCGGAGAATGGAGTCTAGTGATATTTTCAAATTTTCAATTGGGAAAGAATCCGCCGCGAAATCGTAGAGAGAGGAGGAGTGGAGAGCGTAAGCTGAGAGAGTTTTTTTTTTTTCCTTCCCTTGCTATTCTGCGCGTGAAGCTTTTATTTTTTTCTTCTTTCCCCTTCTAGCTTGCTCCAGGAAACTTAAGCACCAAGTTTTCAATTTTTTTTTTTCTTTCCTTTATCCTTACTTTATACTTTTTATATAATAACTTTATATATATATATATATATATATATATATATATATCCTTATATGTATTTAAGTATATATATACCGACAATCCTCAAATTTCCTAATTTAATTAATTTTCTTACTAATAATTAATTAATTAATAATAATAACTTTTATAAATTTTTTAATTTTTTTGGTCGTTACAACTTTGAATTAAATTGTGTTTGAAGGGGGGGGGGGTGGTGGTGGAGGGGTATTAAGGATAAATATGCAATTAGATATTGCGAAATTCACATGAATTTAAGACTACAAAGCCAATTTAAAGATTGAAAATGTTTGTGGATCTTTTAGAATTTCATTTGGAATCCAATTAAAAATTCAGTTTATGATCCAAAATCGGACTTGTACCCTCGAAATCGAAAAGCATATTTCGAGTAGGTTAAGAAATAACTGATGACTTTGATGGTGAGTGTGAAATATGAGAAGCTGTATATTAACAAGCCTCAGGAAGAAAATGAAAGAAAACAAGAATCAAAATATTTCTTTTCTTAAAAGATTGAATTCCAATGCTATACATTTGGTTCACTTATATAAGAACAATGACCAATTACATATTTACATTTGGACCACTAATATAATGAACAAATAAACTAGTTTAACTACTCATAACAGCCATAACAGACTTCTTGTAAAACTCTAACACCCCCCCTCAAGATGAGAATGGATATTAATCATTCACATCTTGTGAATAAGACGATGAAAATTTAGTGAACCAAGAGGCTTGGTTAATATGTCAGCTAATTGATGTTTTGAAGGAATATGTATGATTTTAATTAAGTCTTCTTGTAACTTTTCTCGAACCAAATGACAATCCAGTTGAATATGCTTAGTCCTCTCATGATGCACAGGGTTAGAAGCAATTTCAGAGGCTGGTTTACTATCAGTGTATAACAAGGCAGCTTGAGAATGTTGAACATTTAAACTAGCTAGGAGATAGATAAGCCATTGAATTTCACAAGTGGTTGTAGCTAAAGCTCTATATTCAGATTCAGCAAATGATCTGCTGATAGTAGCCTATTTCTTTGATTTCCATGAAATAAGAGTCTCCAATAAAAACTGTGAAGCCAGTTACACTTCTTCTAGTGTCTAAGCAGCCACCCCAATCACTATCTCAATAAGAATTCAGATGAAGATACGATTTTGCAGATAATAAAATTCCCTGATGTAGTGTTGTCTTATTATATTTGAGTATCCTTTCGGCAACTCGAAGATGTATCATGCTTGGACTAGCCATAAACTGGCTTAGTGCTTGAACAGAGTATGCTATGTCTGGCCGAGTGATAGTCAAGTACAACAAGTGACCTATGAGTCGTCTATATAATGCATGATCATTTATAGATGGTGAAGAATCTGGTGCACTGAGTTTCAAATTTGATTCCATAGGAAAGGCTGCTGGTTTACAACTAGAAAACCCACTATCTTGTAAAATATCCAATGCATATTTTCATTGAGAAAAAGTAATACCTTTAGCTGATCTAGCAATTTCCAAACCCAAAATGTATTTTAGCTCACCAAGATCCTTGTTGGTAAAGGAATCATGGAGAAGTTGCTTGACTGAATTAATTTGATCAAGGTTGTCAAATGCAAGGATTACAACATCAACATAAATAAGTAAAACAATAAAAGCTGAGGGGGTTTGTTTGATGAATAGAAGAATATGATTTTCCTTGACTGAAACCAAGTAGCAGCAAAGAATGAGAAAGTTTGGAAAACCATTGTCTTGATGCTTGTTTCATTCCATAGAGACTATTTTGAGCTTGCAGACACGAGGGTCAGTAGCTAAAGAATAGCCTGGTGGCAATTGCATATATACTTCTTCATTAAGATCTCCATGCAAGAAAACATTGTTAACATCTAATTGATGTAAATGCCAATGTTTGATAGCAGCAACAACAAGTAAAACCCTCACAGTTGTCATCTTAGCAACAGGAGAATAAGTATCATAAAAAATCTAAACACTCTTGTTGAGTGTATCCCTTTGCGACTAGTCTTGCTTTATATCTTGCAATTGTGCCATCAACATTAAACTTGACATGATAAAACCATTTACAACCTATTGCAGTCTTGTTTGGAGGTAAAATAACAAGATCCCAAGTTTTGTTTGATTCAAGAGCCTTTATTTCTTCTGCCATGGCATTTTGCCATTGAGGATGAGAAAGGACTTGTTTGAAAGTTTTGGATTCAAAAATTGAAGTAACAATAGCAACAAAGGTTTTATATTTAGGGGATAATTGAGAAGTGGAAAGATAATGAAGAATGGAATGAGGCTTACCATAAGTAGAAATGGGAGATGATTGATAAAGTGAAGTTGTTTTGGTCATATTACCACAATAGAAATTCTGTTAGTATGCAGGAGGGTTTTTGATCCTTTGAGACCTTTTGAGATTGTCAGATAAAGTGGTTGTAATTGTAGTATTTTCTTGTTGAGGAGTTGATGTAAGAGGAAGTAAAGAATTACTGGGTTCTGAAGATTCAAAAAACTGAGGAAAATATGAATTTTATTTGGTATGGAAGGAAATATAGTTTCATGAAAAACTACATTTCTAGAAATAAATGTTTTGAGAGTAACAAGATCCAAAAGTTTATATCCTTTTATATTTGGTGGATATCCTAAAAAAATGCATTTTGAAGCTCTTGGTTGAAATTTATCACTATGAGCTGTAAGGGTGCTAGCAAAACATAAACACCCAAAAATTTTAAGATAATTGTAATCAGGATGTTTCTGGAATAAAAGGAAGTATGGTGTTTGATTATTGAGAATAGAAAAAGGGGTTCGATTTATAAGATGTGTTGCTGACGCACACAATCTGTCCAATAAGAGAGTGGCAGTTTTGACTGAAAAAGCAAGGATCTAGCAACATTAAGAAGGTGTTGATGTTTTCTTTTGACTCTACCATTCTGTTGGGGTGTTTCAACACAAGACAATTGATGTATTATTCCATGGTTATTATAGAAATCAGGCATGTTAAACTCTTGGCCATTATCAGTCCTTAGAATTTTAATAGTTGTTTGGAATTGAGTATGAACATCAGAAACAAATTTTGTGAGAATGGTACAAGTTTCTATTTTGGTTTTCATGAGGTAAAGCCAAGTAAATCTTGAATAGTTATCTATAGTTGTTAAGAAATAATGAAAACTAGAATATGAAACAGTTGAAAAAGGACCCCAAATATCACAATGTACTAATTGAAATGCTTTATCTGAATGACTATTTGATACAGGAAATGCAATCTTCTTTTGTTTTGCTAAAGGATAGATTTCACAGATATGATTCTGAGGTGCTGATACATTGGAATCTATTTCATAATAATTTTTAATCTAGTAGGAGGAATATGTCCTAGTCAATGATGCCAAATATCAGCATTGGTGTTACAATTATTTGCTAAAGGAACAGAAGATGCACAATTGAAATCAGTTTTGCTCCTTGCTGGAACAGAAGGTTGTTGTAGGTGATACAAGCCAGATTTCACTTCAGCAAGACCAATCATCTTCTAGCTGATTAAATTCTACAAAATACATTTGGATTGAAGGAAAAACAAACCAATGGAATTATCTTTTGTAAGTTTTGAAGCAAATATGAGATTAACATTGAATGAAGGAATGTAAAGGGCATTATGTAAGATAATATCAGTTGAAAGATTTACATTTCTAGTAAAGACAACGGGAGCAAAATGGCCATTGGGTAAATAGACCACAGATGATTTGTTTGGTAACTGAATGGAATTGAAAAATTGGGGAGAACAAATCATATGATCTGTTGCTCCTGTATCAATGATCCACGGGGAATTATTTTTGTCAGTAGAGACAATATGACATGATATAATACCTGATGTAGAAGCATCATTTGCTGTGGAATTGGAACTTATGGGTGTATGGGACAAACTATTTCCAAGTGACAGCAAGTTTTGAATTTGCTCGTGAGAAAATATGTTTGAGATGCTTGAATTTGACTCCAAAGAAGAAACAACATTTGCATTGGGTAAATTGGTGTTTTTATTTCCTTGTTAAATAGGAAAAATTTTCTTTCCTCGTGATCCTTTCCATCCAGGTGGGTATCCAATTAAGTGGAAGCACTTGTCTGCAATATGACCATTATATCCACAATGAGAACAAGTGACATTTCCTTTGGTTTTTGGTTTTGTGAAGCAAATACCACTCATGGCGACATGTCTCTGTGTTTGTGCAGCAACCATTGCATGAGAGTCTATGGAAATACCAACAGCATTAGATAGAGACCTTTGACTTTCTTCTTGCAGTAATAAAGAGAACACTTTGCTTATAGAAGGCAAAGGTGATTGAAGAAGTAACTGACTTTGCATCATAGAGTAGGAATCATACAGGCCAATGAGAAACTTCATCACAAAATCTGATTGCTATCTGTCTAAAAAATTCTTTAAAAGATTGCAAGAACACTGATTGAGAATTCTACATCCGCAGCTGGGAATTGGCCTGTAACTGATATATTCATCCTAGAGGGTCTTGAACTCATTAAAATAGTCAGTAACTGATCTTGATCCTTGAGAAATTGAACTAAGGGATTTTGCTAAAATAAAGACTCTTGGACCATCACTTCGAAGATATCTTGTCTTAAGTTCTTCCCAAATATCATATGTAGTTGTGAAGTATAGTAGACTCCCATGAATTTCTTTTGCTATAGAATTCATTAACCAAGATAGAACAAGATTATTGGCTCGCAACCAAGCAATTTGAGTTCGAGAATCACTAAGATTAGATTGAGGCGAAGTACCATCTATGAATGCAATTTTGTTTTTAACTGTAAGAGCAATAGAGGTTGATCTACTCCACTAGGAGAGCTCCAGGATTATCTGATGGATGCAAGTAATAAACACTTGAAGAATCATCTGATGAATTTCTTGAAAAATCATCAACATTTTCCATAGAAATAGAATGTGAAGAAGATTCAGTTTCCACCATAGAAAAAAAAAATGCAAAAAATTTGAAGAAGACAACAGAAATTGAATTAATTAGTCTCTGAGATTTGAAAACCCCGTTGGCTAATCACGTCTGCTCTGTTTGTAATTATTTTTCTCTTCCCTGGTTTTCGATAAGAGAATTGATAAGTTGTGATTACTTTTCTCTTCCCTAGTGTCCGACGAGAGAATTGATGAAGACGACATGCTATTTGATTTGTGTTTTTGTTCTATACAATGATGGAAAAAAATGAGAAACTCTTTCATTCTTTTATGCTCAATCAAAACAAATATGCTCAATCAAAACAAAGATGAGCAATTCGAATTCTATAGGGTTAAATAAAAATTCGATTGACCATTTGATCGAATTGCTATGCTTAGTGTGTGACTCGTTGGTTTTTTAGGATTAGGATTTACAAAAATGGACCAGTCCACGGTATGAACTAATAACTAAAGAAATCGAACTAATAACCAACCCATCGCTTCGTAAGGGCAGTAAGCTCTGATACCATATGAAATATGAGAAGCTGTATATTAACAAGCTTCAGGAGGAAAATGAAAGAAAACAAGAATCAAAATATTTCTTATCTTAAAAGATTTAATTCCCATGCTATACAATTGGTTCACTTATATAGGAACAATGACCAATTACATCTTTACATTTGGACCACTATGATAATGAACAAAAGAACTAATTTAATTACTCATAACAGTCATAACAGACTTTTTGTAAAACTCTAACAGTGAGCGTCTAAAACCAAAATGGAGGGGGTGACGAAGGGAAAGAGTAAAGAATGCGGTTGCTCTCAAATGAGTTATGCCGAGATTATTAGGGGTAACAATGTACTTAAATTTTATAAAATCCACATAAAATTGAAATTGTAGTCCAATCATGCTTTAATTCCTTGTGTGTGTGTGTGTGTGTGTGTGTGTGTGTGTGTGTGTGGGGGGGGGGGGGGGGGGGGGGGATATGAGCTCTTAAAATTTTATTTAAAATCTAAATTATTTTTATGGATCGACTTATATAATATTTTTTTAAAAAAAGAGGAAAATCTAAGAGAAACCTTTCATTAAAAGGGCAAAAAAGCGTAAAGGGCAGGAGGACTAACCCTTAAAAAAGCCACCCTAGGTCTAACCCCCCCCCCCCCCCCCGGGTTCGAGTCAACCCAAACTCCCAAAACGGACCGACTACAACCTACTTCTGCCTTTCAAATACAACGTGTCCTATTATTACTTTATTGGCATTTGACGTCAGGCTTAAAGGCGAAAACCCCAGCTACTGACGTCATTAAGACGACGGGTACAAGTGGTCAGGCGTAGAGGGAGACTGGCGGTTTTTCGTACTCGCGCGACTCTCCCATCCCGAGGCGCCCGGTTTTCTCCTCTAAAAAACGCGGGTGAAAAAAGCAGCAGATGACTGAGTGGGCGGTGTGTGCGAGTGTCTGGTCGATGGTTGGTTTTTATTCCCTCTTCCTCGTTTGTGGAGGGGAGAGAACGAACGCTTCCTCTCCCTCTCTTTCTCTCTCTCTCTAATTTCTCTCTCTAAACCTCTCTGAAGACTCTTTTTCTCTCTTTATTTATATCACACTCCTTCTCTCTCTAAGCCTCTCACTTTTGATAGCTTGGGGATGGGAACTAGGGGGAGGTTTACTGAGGGGACAGCAGAGTGATGGAGGAAGAATTCAGGATATGGAATTCGATTCGGGAATTCCGATGTCCCGCTCGGCCATGACCGAGGGTTCCTCGCTGCGGACGACGCTGAATGATGGTCGTACTTCCTCACGTCCTCACTGTTTTATGTTCATGTTTTTCTTGATTTTCTGTTTCTGTTTCTGTTCCTTTTTTTTTGTTTTGATGCTTTCAAATGTGGACAGGGCTCAGTGTCTGTGCATAAATGCAGTATACTTGTAGGGTCTAGTAGTTCTTTATGCTTTGAATTGCTCCTTTTTGCTGAATTTTGGGTTGATCAATGGTGAACTTTGGGGTTGTTTTCTGTTCAATGTCATGCAATTTAGAATTTTGCCCTTTAGTAGGTAAATTAGAGACAATTGAGACGGGTTTCGTGATTTTGCTGTGTAGGTTTCGTGGAATTAAGCTTTCGTTGGTATTTTGAGCTAAAGTTATTCCCTTTGCTGAATATTTTAAGATTTTAGAGTTTAGAAATGCCTTCTGTAGCAACTTCCCCCACTTTCCCCGTTAATCTTTCTTTCGTTTATTGACTTCTTCTAAATTCTGGGTTCTTAGTATTTTTATCGACTTATATTTTCTGGGTTGCACGGTTTCCACCTGATCACTATTTGTGACGTCAGTATCCTTTTGATTAATTAATTAGCTACTAAACAGATTTCTTTAGTTCACCTCCTTTGATCTCTCGGTTGTTTAAAATTTTTTTAAATTATGCTGTTATTTTAATTTTCTCTTGCACAGAATGTGTGCAGAACCTTCAAATTTTAGTTAGACTGTGCTCATTCGTTGCAAAAGATGAATGAAAATCTTAACCTAAACACGAGGCTTGATTTCTAATCGTTTTCTCACAATCATTCATAACATATTCTTAGTTCCCTTTTTTTAAGAGTTGAACAGTTAAGTAGAATTTTCTTCTTTCTATATGCAATAGGCATAGGTGAATGAGGGCATATTTGATATGCTGTCTATGCCATGTGATCCTTGAAATATTTTATTCTCAGAGGTTGTACTTCAAGATGGGAGCGTGTGCAACCATTTAAAAAAAAGGGGAAAAAAGAATGACATGAATTGCTTTAAAGTTGAAACAATATGTGGATGAACCCGGGGCTTTGGCCCAGTGGTTCGTCTCCTGGCCCCCTTTTGGGGAGGTCCAGGGTTTGAATCCCCTTGTGAGGATCCTTCCTGATTTTAGAAAGGGAGGGCGGGAGTTTGGGGTAGGGCTAGGCAGGAGGGTTGGGGTTTTGGGGGGTGTTGCTGCGGTTTGCCTCAGCCTTGCACCATATCCATACCTTAAAAAAAAAAAAAAAAAAAGGATGTGGATGGAATATATATGCATGTGTGTGTGCGTGAAAGAGAGACTGACGTACACTGCTTCTTGTTTAAGTTTTGACTAGTAATATTTCTAAACTTACCTAATGTTATCTCAGATGCAATGTGGTCAATGAACTTGAGATCTACCGAATCAATGGAATCGGGGCCATATCCTGAGCGTCCTGGAGAGCCAGACTGTTCTTATTATATCAGAACAGGCCTATGTAGGTTTGGAGCAACCTGCCGATTTAACCATCCCCCTAATAGGAAGCTGGTAAATTTTGCTTTTGATTTGGACAATACTATGAATAATTATTTATACATTTAATGGTGGTCTCTGCACATTGTCTTTGCTCGTGTACACCTTGAACTTGAAGCCAAGTTGTAATTCTTTAGCTGATGAGTATTGGATGTGCTTCTTTCTGTCTCATGTAATGAATGTTCTGGTTTCTTTGTTACTTTGTTATATAATAGATATATTTTATTTTATTTTTATATTTCATAGTTTCTGTTGGTGTTATATAAAATCAACATTTTGCTTATTTTTTCTGGTTGGTTATAATTGGTGATAGACTGGCTTGTATCCTTGGTGAACTGTTTTCAAGTTTCTCTTTGTATGTATCTCAGTAGACTTTACACATAAATTGTTGCCTTGTGTATAAGAGTACTCGATTTTCTGGTAACATACATGTGCACACCCATATGCTCACATTCAGATACACACACACACTTGCTTGCTGCTTTTTTATGTCGATATGTTGTTTGATGCCATTTTATTCTAATGGAACTGTGAGTCTCAAGTTTCTGTAAATTTTTACCTTCATGGATCATTATTATTTTTTGGAATGGATTAGTTCTGACAGATGTGATTGTTTTACAGGCTATTGCCGCAGCAAGGATGAAAGGAGAGTTCCCAGAAAGAATGGGACAACCTGAATGTCAGGCATGTATCTTTTTCTCTTTTTTTCTAGCACATATTAATATCAGTGTCACTGGTTTTACATGTGCTATTTGATGTTATGAATGTACCATTGGCATGAACTGTGCTATTTTCCTGTATGGCTGTTCATATGGATTTGAATCTTCTTTCAACATATGATGGAAACTGAAACATATAATTCTTTAGACAATATGTTGTTTTTAACATTGATGCATTGAAGTTGGAGGGTGCTTTTATTAATTAATTTATTGAATTGTTTTTTTTGGGGGGGGGGGGGGGGTGGGCTTATTTCATTTGTGGTTGTGCCTCAAGCTAAGTAACTTTGTTCTTGTGAGTTACTCTTAAGACAATCTTATGCTCAATTGTGATAGTGCTAGGTGTTTTATAATATGCAACACTTTTGTCAGACATGCTAAAAAAAATTATTTTATGGATGTCAGTTGATCTGTAAATGTGTCCATAAACTGCAGATAATATGAAGGCATATTGCTACTAGCATATATGTAACAGGGTTCACAAATGCACCTCTATGCATTTTGGGTAATTTTTATGAATTATTTTGTACAGCCAGAAACAAAGAATCCCATGGGATCATTCTGGGTTATAATGTTGAAGGCTAAATCTATATTGATTTGTTGATAACTTTTTAGATCATCATATTTTGCTAGGATAATAACTGTTATTACCATAGCAGTAATAGCTGCCATTGTCATTGCTTCTATGGTTGATTGGTCAATATTCCTATACAATGAAGGCCCTGAGTACAAAATGACTAAACAAATTTTGGCATTAAAAGTCATGAGTGCCATCACTTAACATATTCTTATGCAATCAAGACACCTAGTAGTCTAAGTTAACAAAAACGATTAAACTAACTTTGCCATTACGAATCATAATTGCCATCTATATTATTTCTGTCTTGTGATGAGTTGAGTTCTCACTGGTGGTACTAATGCACCAATGTTCTAATGGGCCAAAGAAATTCATGCAACATGATTAATCCAATTGTAACTGTTAAGAAGTAAATATCTTCCCTTATGAGCTCATTATCATATGGTTATTACTTAAAAATATTTAATTCATGTGTAAGAAAAATATAAGTTGCTCAAGATAAACTTTGTTAAGCTTGAGGGAAATGAGAAAAATAAAAATTAGATACCATTGATTACAGAGATTGTGAAAGCCGTTCTGTCAAAGCTGCGAAGTAAAAGAAGAAGTGAGTAGAATTAAAATTGTTAAGAAGGATGTAAGCATTAGTAACCCAAGTGGCCGACTCATGGATGGTTTCGTATGACCAATTGTAACACAGCATTTTCATGGGAAGTTGAAATGTATTTCCATTAGTTTTCTATATATATTTTCATGTGGATGACCTTTAACCAAATGCACCCAGCACACATGTTAGCTGCTTTTCTTCCCCACCTTTGGCTAGTGCTTTATATGAATTGGTTCTGGATTCAATACTCTCCCAATATTTTGGATTTGATAAAACATATGCTTGAATTGTTCTTAATTACTTCGTGTAGTGTCTGTACTAATGGCTGTGTCACTTCACTTTGTGTAGATGGTCTATGACAGACTCATAATTTAGAGGGAGAAAAAAAATAGTAATCTCCCTCAAGTTTCTCCAGAATGACACAAACCTCTCCCAACTTTTTACAAAATACAACCTCCTTTGGACAATTTGTTTTAGTGACTCTTAGTCCCCATTTGTGCCATTAACTGCTTGAACAGAAAGTGGTGACATTACCCTTTAGTGTTTAGTTATCCGTCACATCAGAACATATCCACTTCAAAATTAAGCAAGACCTAAAGTAAAAACCTGGAAGGGCAAGACTTGAAGGCTCTCACCCCAATTTGGAAAGTCCTTGACATTGTTCTCTCTCTCTCTCTCTCTCTCTCTCTCTCTCTCTCTCTCCTCTCCCTCTCTCTCTCTCTCTCTCTCTCTCTCTGGAGCTTTCAAACAACAGATTAAATTTTGAAAATGATCACACTACAAATTTCTAGAAAGTTATGAGATTCTGTAGAGTGTACTCAGTTTACAGAAAAGGAGTAAACTTTTACAAGTCTTTGTAGGGCATTTTTCAATGTCAATGGAAATCCTACGGCAAATGTTGTTGTAGAATTGAACTAGAAATCTTGATGATTTAATCCCTTGGCAGTATCAGTTTATCAAACAGTTTGTGTTCTTAGAAGGGGGGGTTTTGTAATGGGAGAAATGCAATCATTGTATTTTGGGTAAAGGTTTTTTGAATCAAACTGGTTCATTCTGTTGGCTGGAAAGCACAAAATGCAGGGGTAATTCAAGGAAGGATTTTAGGTTCAGAAGCTTGGGAAATGTTTTCTGTGTTTGTTTGAAAGAAAAGGAGAATAGGCAAGACTGCAAGTATACAGTGCAGTGCACAGGGAAACAAATACAGATTTCAGCTCTTCTATCCTTAAAAGTAGGTTCTTGTTGTGTTCATACCTTTGTATAGCACAGGGTATTTTAATGGTGGAGCAGCTGCTTTGATTGAAGAGTTGTTGGGTAATTTAGAAATCTAAGTCCGTAGACAAGGATGATAGGTGCTGTGGCTGGGAAGCAATGGAAAACAGAGGACAGCAGAAAAGGGAAATAAGAAAAGAAGGGTTCTGAGAGATAGAATAAGAAGACGAAGAATATGGTGGCTGGCTGAGATGGTGATGCCATGCTAGCTCTCTCTCTTTCTCTCTCACCTTGCCAGATGTGGGTGTACCTTACTTAAATGGCATCATTTTGCTCTCATGTGTGTTATCCTCAAAATGATGTGGCTGGAGTTTTTATTTTGTATAAAGAACGAAAATGTTTTGAAAGGAGGGTAACCCCATTTATTAAGGCCTATAATGGGGGAGGTCTATGGTGTTTTGTGTAAGGGAAATTCGTGTCTTTTGGGAAAAACTTGGGAGGTCACTGTATTTCTGCTTTAATTTGTCAAATTGCACTGGTCATTGCTTGCCCTTGTGTTTGTTGACACGGTGTTGTGATTCTTATGAGATAATGAATCGATACATGATCTTCTTGTTCTTTTTTTTTTTTTTCATTTTAATAGTCTTTTTTATTTTATTTTATGGAATTATGTTGAAGATAAGACATGCAAGTTGGCAACATGCACCCATTTTTGTCTAAATGATGTCATAATACCGTGCACATATTTTAAAATATAAACTCATTGTTTGGATATTTAATAAACTTTTGTCATTAAGAGGGAAGAAATTGTTGACACGACGTTGTACTGCACATGAAGGTATGATACATGACGTGGTCAGGTATTGTACAAAATTTGGTATAGGAACCTATTTGACCTAAGAAAGCAATGAACACCAGCATTAATTTCCATGACTGAGCTTAGTCTTGGAAACTCAATGTACTTGCTGCCATGGTTTTGCATTGTCCTCCTGAAAATTACAAAAGGGAGAAAATGAGAAAATAAATTATTGTTCCAAATTAATGAAGCAAAGACTTCAAATCTATTAAAAAAGCTAGCAAAAGTGCAGTGAAGCAAAATTAGGAAACTTTCCTACTTTACAAGATGTCAGAAGACATTACTTTCCTCTGAGATATTCCAGCATTTTGTTTTGACCAAATTCACCAGACTACACACAAAGAGCACGACACCAAAGAATACTGCTCCTTAGTATCTTCAAACCCTTGGTTTTTTTTGAAGAAATAACTCTACAAAAGGTGAAGGACATGTACGTTGTTTATGAAATCTTGCAGACAAATTATTCCGAATGTGCGAGGAAGCCTGACTGGGTGGCAAAAAAAAAAAAAAAGACTTCCTTTTCCACAAAAGCAAAGAACACGCACATCTGTGGGTAATGCCTTAAAAGACTTCCTTTTCCATAACATATAATAAGTGTTAATTCTGTTAACAACAACTCTTCTATGAAATGCCATCATTTTGGAGGGAACCTTGTTTTCCAAGTAAAGGCACTTAAAGGGTGAAGGTTCAGGTACTATTTTTAGGATGGAAATTGAAAATTTACTGAGAAAGAAGAAAAAAGTGAAGAAGTTGGAGAACGTGGTGTTTAGCTACAAAGAAAAAAGATTGCATAAGAGTTGCCCATAATCCTTTTATCTAGCATTCAAAAGATTCATCCCGAATACCCTAAAAACTAGAGCCCAAAGAGAAGCAAGAAAAACCTCTCTATCGCACAACAAGACGGAAGGTATAACTTAAACCTTAAAAATTCTGCTACCACTTTCCATAAAACCCAAATAATAGAAAATTAAGCACACTGCCTCAGCAGCTTCCCTTTTTGCTCTTTCCAAATCCCCAAAATTTCATTCATGAAATCAACCATATGGCGAAACCATGTCCTCCCAAAATGGATGCTTACACCGATGCTGATTACACGTGTCAACTCTTGACCGTTGACATGGATGTATTATCATTCACAACCTTCATGTCCCATAAATGTTTGATTACTTACCAATTTTGTCTAAATTTATGACCTTAAATTTCCACAAAATGATAGAATTTTTTTTTTTTCAAAATTTTTATTTTCCACCACCCTCAAAATTCAAATGGCTGTTAATTTCTGTTTGATAAAATATTTGTCAAAAGTTCCTTGAATCAACCAAAAATTTATCAAGATCTTGAGATTCAAAATCCAAAATTGAAATTTGTTTCTTTATCAATCTTCTATTTAGTGAAAATAAAACTATTGCAAGAAAGATACATCATATCAATGATAACTTTTAGATTTTTCTAAAATTTATGCAAAATCGAACTTAGCTATTATGTACAACATTTTAGTTGACCTTTTATCTCTAAAATAGTTGTTTTTGCATAATAAAGTTAATGACTAATATTTAACTGTTTACCAGTTTCATTAATATTAAGATATTGCATCTTATACACCAAATACTTGTTATTGATGTAGTTTATTTACAATATTTAATAGTTTGTGGAAGTTTCATAAAAAATTCCATGCTTACTACTAAACAGAAATTTAAAACGATGTGTGCATATGGCGGAAATTTCCATGTGTTGGGAAAATTTCTTGTAACGTGTTGTTTTTAAAAGGTTTGATTTGGCTTTGCAAGGATAATTTAGAGATATTGGAGCTCAAACATCTTTTAGCTTTCAAAGTGAGCCTCTCTAGTTCTTAATTGGTTTGGGTTGGGATGACATTAATCAATGTTTTATTATGGTATCTTAAAACTGGATAAAAGTAGAAGCCGCTGTTGGCCCATGATTTCGGGGTTCTGTTGACCATCCTAATTTTTCTATTAGGTTTATGAATATGACATATATCATCCGTTTACTTAATATGTTAAAACTTGATATACATTGTTGGCCCCACAACCAAACTGCTTAAGCTTTAAGTTGAAACAGTAATCTAACATGGTGTTAAAGCTATTGTTGCCAGGAGGTCCTGGGTTTCAGTCTTGTTGCCCGTGTTTTATCGTGTGGTGTGGTGGTTGTAAATTATCTTATTCCCTAAGTGTTATTTATCATTTTGATTATTTCCACATGTAACGAGATTGCACGTGTGGGGGAGTGCTAAATTTTGATATGCATCGTTGGCCTGCAACCTAACAAATTAAGCATTTAGGTAAAGTGATAATTTAACATAATCAACTTAAAAGGCTGAATTAAGAATAATCTATGTATTTTTATAAGGTTTAACAGATTTACCAGAGGATAGGCATTTTCAAGGGTATTGGTTACAGCTGTTGAGTTGGATTATTTTATATGTAGAATGATAATTTGTTTGAGTAGTTTGGAACCCTTTCCATTGTTAAATCCATATTCATATTCCTTTGGCTTTAGTGATATGCGGTCTCATTTTAATGAGTAACTTTGATGATTTAATGGTTTTCTTTGTTCTGTTCTCCAGTACTACTTGAAGACAGGAACTTGCAAGTTTGGAGCCACATGCAAGTTTCATCATCCCAAGGACAAGGCTGGGGTTGCTGGGAGAGTTTCCTTGAATGTTTTAGGCTATCCACTTCGTCTGGTTTGGGTTTATCGTCTCTTTTTAGTTGTTCCTTTTTGGAATTTATTTTTGTGTCTTCACACAAACAGTTCATCTCTATTTGCTTGGCATAATACATAGATGACTGCATGGAATAATTTTTTTTTTAAAGATAAAAAAAATGCATGGACATAACACTTATGTATGTTTTATTTATTTATTTTATGCATTGAAGTATTTGTGTTAAACATAAACTTTTGATTAAATTTACTGAAGATCTGTTTTGAACATATGGTTATAAGTAATCATACATAAAAGGGCATCCCTGGGTCATAAGGCTCCCCTCTTCACGAGGGAAAGGGGAGGGTTGTTACAGTGTACGCAGCCTTACTCCTACTTTTATGTAGAGAGGATGCTTCCTTGGACTCGAACCCACAATCAACCTGTGACAAAGGAGCAACCTTACCGTTGATCCAAGGCCTGCCTTCTTATCACACATGCAATTTATAATTTATACAAATTGAGACAGGAGGCATATCATGATAAAGCTAGTTAGAAAAAAAGAAAATACTCAATGATATTTTTTTGGTATTATTTAAGAATAACAAATACCTTAACAAATTACATTAGAGTGGTTATATGTGCAATTCATAAATTATACTTTGAAGATAAAAGCCATAGCAGCATAATGGCAAAAAAGGTAAGAATGGAATACAATGTTCATATTGTTCTAAAATGACAGATACCAAAGCATAGATGTTGCCTCCTCTTGTAGGATGGCTATTGGATGGATTAGTTTGGCCCTCTTTGGAGGCCAATTTCAAGTGCCACACTTAGGCCCAATGGTATTGTGTTTAATTAATTAATTTAACTTTATGTTTATTGGAAGTTTGTTTGTAAATATTTGTATTCTAAAGGTAGGTTTGTAATTTTCATCTTTCTAATTTTCCTATAAATTTGAATGTTGTTGTACTGTAAAACAGGTTGATGCCTTTAAATTGAATGGGGAGTCAACGTGTGTTCTGCCCCTCCCCTATCTTCTGTGACCGCCTTCTTTTTCCTTCCTGTCTTCTCTGTCGCCTTCCTCTCTTCTCAATTCTGCATAACCTTCCTATTCCTTTTTGATCCTTTGCTTATCAAAGAAAAACTTGTTCTAACATGAAAAGTAGTGTAAAACTTTTGTAGCATAACATGAAATATGGTAATCAACTCGAGAAGCAATCAGTAGGTACTACGACTTAATTTTGATGTGTCCATGCCATGTTGGACCCATATTGGGTGCAACACATATTTAACATTACTTTTCTTAAAAAATGAAATAAAAGGCTAGACAAGTTTGGGGTGTGTCCAATATGTCTTGGTGATCCGTAATCATGTCCTTGACACGTGTACATTGCAGATAGCATTTTAAAATTATTGGGTCCATAATTGTTTGGTTTGCTAAAATCTTATTTTCTAATTTTGATTTCCTTTTCTTTCTTTCCTGCAGAATGAGATTGAGTGTGCCTATTATTTAAGAACCGGACAGTGCAAGTTTGGAAGCACTTGTAAATTTCACCATCCTCAACCATCCAATATGATGGTTTCTCTACGTGGGTCTCCTGTTTATCCGTCCATCCAATCTCCAACAACTCCTGGTCAGCAGTCATATGCAGGAGGAATCACAAACTGGCCCTTATCTAGGGGATCTTTTATTCCCAGTCCACGGTGGCAAGGTCCTTCAAGCTATACGCCTTTGATAGTACCTCAGGGAGTGGTATCAGTTCCTAGCTGGAATGCATACAGTGTGAGCTTTTCTGTAATTGTTAAATCTGACAAAATGCTGTGATGTACATTGCACTTGCTTGTTTAGTGGTCAGAGTTGGCCTCTTTTAATAAATTTGTTGGGGGTTCTTTGGGGTTCTTTTTGCTTGGTTGCTGCTGTGTGTTTTAAGCAATAGATTCTTACATTCTAATTCATGGAACATTGGGGAATACAATTATCAAAGGACCCACAGACTTATAATCTACATTTAAAGGCAAATGAACTGTATATAAGAGAAATGGAGGAACCTAATTGCAATTGTTTCGTGTGTGTCTATGTGTGCATGCATGTTTGTACAGTAACTGGCAATATAGCACTTTTGAAGGTTTGTATGCCTCTTAGATGTGCTTTATGGAACTTATGAGCACTGCAGATGCCAAAGTTCTTATAGGAAGTTTTTATTTATATTTTTCCAGGGCCAGCTGGGGTCAATTTCATCTTCAGAAGGCCAGCAACAAACGGCGGGAAACAGTCAAATTTATGGGACTTCGCGTGAGACAAATGCAGGATCTGAAGGGACATATCCTCCATACCGTTCTGGCACAATTCCTGTAGGATTTTATGCATTACAGAGAGAGAATGTATTTCCTGAGAGACCTGGTCAACCTGAATGCCAGTTTTACATGAAGACTGGAGATTGTAAGTTTGGTGCAGTTTGTAGGTTCCACCATCCTAGGGAGAGATTGATTCCTCCTCCAGATTGTCTTTTGAGTTCCATTGGCCTTCCTTTACGTCCAGTGAGTTATATCTTTGTGTTCAGTTTTGTTTCTTGATATTTTAATCTTGTCATCCGTATTTTAAACTATGATATGCTGCTTTTATTATTTTACTTCTGAAGATTCTTTAGTCTAGAGCCATTCAGTCTTTTCTACTTTCATGTTCCCTCTCAATGAAAATAATTATTAGGTGATATGATATAAAATAAGTGATCTACCACAAGCTGTTTGTATGTTTTTATTTTTAGAAAAAATATGTCAATCAAAGCTATCCAAGAATGAGTTGACCTAACCTATCTGAGTCTTGGTTGCACCACACTTACATTGGATAGATTATTGCAGCTTATTCAATGGATCTGTAATTGAATTTGAAGTACGATATCATTCTTGCCCTTAATTTCTAGCACATTTAATTTAATAAGATTCTTCATTATTTTATCAGGTCACAAATATTTGTTGAAAATCTTCATATTCAAATAAATGCTTTGTGGTATCTTCTTATATCCTTCTGATAATAATGCGTTATATTCAAACGTTCAAATTTACTAAAACAAGGGAAAGAAGAATTAGAGACTTCAGTAATGTTAGATACATTAAGAGTGAAGATAAAAGAGTTTCTGTATAAGAAGATGAGATTGGAGAAGAGTGGACAAATTGCTTTTATTATTTGTTAATAATGTGAGACATTTCATGTAGAACATAATAATTTACTTTCATGTTAGACTCACAATTAATTGGTACTGATTTAAATCAGGCTGCTGTTGTGGAGGGCAAGTCCTAGCTGATTAGTAAGTTGTGTCCTAATCTGTTGGCCTCATGTTTAAATCATGGAAAAGGTCTTCCAGTAGAGCAATGTTTAGTTTGAACACATCATGCCTTTCTTAAACCCTTGATATGGTGTGAAAGTCTTGTAAAATTGATGACAGTTTTCAGAAGTTATAGTGGCTTTAAGAAAATTGAAAATGGAAAGGGTTTTGAATTGATGATGTCCCTATTAAAAGTTTAAAGCATGTGGGGAATGTTGAGATCTGGTCAACTAGGTTTAATAAAATTTGTAAGAAATAACAATAGTTTGGGTGAGTCTAGACTTTGAAAAAAAAAAACAAAACATATTTTCAGGTAAAAATAAATGTTTCTTTTTAGGCTTTCTTTGACCTATGAAATTTAAATATCAATTTTTTTTTTTTTTAAATTGAAATAAAAAAAAGAAGTTAACATGGACTAATTCGATATTTCCACCTTGTTTTAAAAAATTGTTCTTTGGATTTGAAGGGCTCACATTTCCGCAGAGCACTCACTATGATTTTAAATTGGTAAAATTCTCAGTGAGAAAGAAGGACATGTGTTTTATTATAATTTATTTCAATCTTTAATTTTTGGGAACAAATGAATAAATAGCATTCCTACATACATACATACATACATACATATATATATATATATATATATATATAAAATTCTGAAATCCAAATATCATTTAAAAAAAAATAAAATAAAATTTTGAACTGAAAAAAAAAAAAAAGAATTAAAATAGACTAATTAGATATTTCCACCTTGTTTTTAAAAATTGTTCTTTGGATTTAGAGGGCTTACATTTCCACAGAACACTCACTATGATTTCGAATTGGTATGATTATTTCAATGAGAAATGAGGACATATATTTTATTATTTTTTTATGTCAATCTTTATTTTTTAGGAACAAATGAATAAATATCATTCCTACATACATACATGTATGTATATATATCAACACTATATATCAAATCTTTATATATATATATATATATATATATATATATAATGTTTTGTAGTAAAGTTAGAGATGGAGGATATATATATATATATATAATGTTTTGTAGTAAAGTTAGAGATGGAGGAGATAGAAAAGAAGATGAGAAGAAGAGAAAAAGAGAGGGAAAACTGAGCGGCAGTTTCCTGGAGTCTTATGTACAGCTCTAACTCTGCTCTCTTATATATTTTTAATAATAATAAAGTCTTTAGGACAAAACTAATCCCATTAACACTACCTAATTATTAAAATAGCATATTCTCTTCTAACACTCCCCCTCAAGTTAAGGTATATAAATATCACCTAACCCTAGCTTGTACCTGTACCAAACATTAGACAAGGCAGGGCTTAAATTTAGGCTTTGTAAAAACATCACCTAACTGATTGACAGATTTTACAAAGGGAGTCCTCAAAACCTTCTTCAAAACAGCATCCCTCACAAAATGACAGTCAACTTCTATGTGCTTTGTCCTCTTAGGAAATACTGGATTGCTAGCAATAAAAATGGCAACTTGATTATAACAAAAACACATCTATTGGCTTCGTTACCAAGAATTCCATCTCTAACATAAGAGACTTGCTGCATAAGCTCACTCACAGTATGAGCCAACCCAATCTGCGTTAGAGTATCCCACAATCTCACAATTACTATTACATTTATATATCAAACCTTTGCCAGGAGAGCCTTTGTGATACTACAAAATCCTACAAACAGCATCATGATGTGGTTGTTTGGGATTGTCCATAAATTGGCTCACCACTGCCACTGCAAAAGATATGTCCAAGCCTAGTGACAGTCAAGTAGATCAACTTGCCAAACAACTGCCTATATTGATGTTTGTCTTCAAAATCCGCTCCAAGATCCCTAGACAACTTCACACAGGGATCCATAAGAATGTCAACTGGTTGAGTTCCCAACAAACCAGTCTCACTTTGTAATTCCAACATATATTTTCACTAAGATAGATTCAACTCTTTTTTACACTACAATCTCAATACCAAGAAAGTAACAAAAAATACCCAAGTCCTTGATTTCAAATTTTGCTTGAAGCCACTGCTTAACATCTGGAATCCCACTATGGTTGATGCTAGTGATGATGATTTCATCAACATAAACTACTAGAAGTACCACACCTATCTCCATTTTGCAAACAAAAACTGAATGATCAGAGTAGCACTAGATTAAGCCAGTAAAGACTATAGCACTAAATTTGTCAAACCAAGTTCAAGGAGATTGTTTAAGATCATAAATGGCCTTATCCGGCCTGCATACTTACCATCCTCCTCCTAAGCAACATTCCTAGGAGTTTGCTCCAAATATACCTCTTGCAAAACTACGTACAAGAAGACATCCTTCACATCCAATTGATATATGAGCCAATCAAAATTAACTTCATGAGATCAATGCACGAACAAAATTAATTTGAGCAGTAAGAATGAAGTTCTCAAAATAATCAATACCATATGTTTTGGTGTATCTCTTGGTAACCAGCTGAGCCTTAAGCCATTTGAAAGAGCTGTCAGGAAGATATTTGATGATGTAGATCCAATGACACCTAGCCAACTCTTTACTAGGAGGAAGATCCACCATGTCCCATGTCCCATGTCCCTTGAGTGGTCAAGGTATCCATTTCCACATCTATTTCATGCTTCCACCTAGGGTTAGCAAGTGGTTCAACATGCGAGGAATGGATAGAAACTGAGGAAATAGACAAGGAAAAAGAAATGTATAGAACTAGGAAGGTGAAGAGTTGAAAAATAATGAGCAATAGGATAAGTGGCGAATGATTGCTGAGCTCATGTTTGAGTACTTTTTCGGTGAGCAATGGGCAAATCCGAGTCACATTGGGATGGATCTCCAGAGTCAGAAGTCGAAATAGTAATGGGTAGAGGAGGCACTAGCATAGTGGTAGGGATGTTTGTGCTTTCTTTCTGTCGTTCATAAACCTTCAATTGTTTTTTTGGATAGTAACTAATGGATTTCGAAGAGTAGAGCATTTCTTGAAAGGGATAAGGGTAGGAATAGTATGATCAATGCAAGAGAAGGGGGGGGGGGGGGGGGGGGGGACGATAAATCATTGATGGAATCAAAATAGATTCATCCAAGGACGACCCTACACTGGAAAAATAGGGTGTCCCCTAAAAAAAAGATAACATCAGCACTAACATATTTCCTACAAGTGTGGGGATCATAATCTGAGTTCTTGAGTACCTAACAAAGACATAGTTAACAGCATGAGGAGAGAACTTGTCCTAACCATCATGTGGAATGCATGAATGAAACATGTGCACCCAAGGACTTGAGGCACAACAGAGACCATGGATGTTTGTGGGTACATGATGGGGAAGGGAATTTACTCCACTAGAACACTTGAGGGCATCCTATTGAGCTTAAAACAGGCTGTAAGAAGAGCATCGGTCCAAAAGGTTTCAGGAAAGAGCATCGGTCCAAAAGGTTTCAGGAACATCTATATGAAGGAAAGATTGTGCCATGTCAAGTAAATGTCTATTTTTTGATTCATCTACTCCATTTTGTTGAGGGGTATGTATACATGATGTTTGATGAATAATCCCTTTGGCCAAGCAAAAAGATTGAAGCTCATTTTGAACAAATTCAAGTGCATTATCAGATTGAAAAATTTGAATGAGGATGCCAAATTGAGTTTTTACTTCCTGGTGAAATTGAGTAAATACATTCAAAAATTCAAACCTATCTTTTGACAAATAGATCCAAGTCATACATGAAAAATTATCCACCAAGGACACAAAATATTGATGATTGGTCAAATTCTTGACTCTACATAGACCTCAAATATCTGAATGAATTAGAGAAAACAATGATTTGCTATAAGACTTGACCCTAGACAAAAAAGATGTCATAATATGCTTTCTTAACGGACACGTAGAACACTTAACTGAGAAAAAAACTTGAACATAGGAAAAAACTTCTCGTAGTTTTTGCAGGGATGGATGACTCAAACAAGCATGCCATTGATCAAGAGAAACACCATGAGTAGAAATTGAGGAAGTCTTATGACAAGAATTGGACCCACCATGACCACAATTGAAATAGTATAGGCCAATCTTTTCAAGCCCTACAGTCACACCAATTTTTTTCCTCGACCAAAAATTCGGAACAACACAATTAGAAGGAAATAAGGTCACAAAATAGTTATGAGACATAGTTAATTGACTAATTGATAGCAGGTTCTAGGGAAATTTAGGCACATTTAACACAAATGAAAGAGGAATAGAAGGAATTGAGGGAATATTGCCAAAATCTGAAACCGGGGTAACTAAACCTTCAACAAGAGAAGCCTTAGTGTGTAAAGCAGTGGGGTTCAAAGGCTCAAACAAATTAAGACTATCTGTCACATAAGAGAAGGCAGTAGAATCTATAACCCAAGGTGAGGAGGATGAAGAGGCAAGTAGCTAATGGGCCAAAGTAGCATTAGATGTATAAGGCTGAGTTTGGATTTGTTGAACCATGCAAAAAAGATTGTTAAACTCCTCTTGGGACAGAATGGATGATGTATCCAACTCCCCAATGGATTGTTTAGGTGCGTTTGAATTGTCAATAGTAGACCTTTGCAAGAGACTTATCGGCCAAGTTGGTTTCCCCAGGAGGTCCCAACAGCGATCAATGGTATGATTTTTCTTGCCAAAATGTGTGCAAATGCGAGAATTTCCATGAAGAACTCCTTATATTACTCAACTTCTGCCATGAACAGAGTCTAAACCTCATCCTCATCTTCCAAAACTTCCCTCACTACAATTAGAGGTAGTATCCATGGCTGACTTATCATGGGAAGGAGACTGAGAAGTCATGGCAGCACACGCTAATACAAACAGCACTTTCAGAACTTCAGAAAACCAGAACTTACAATACTTCAAACTCTCCAGAATCCAGAGCTTCAGCATCCAAGTATGACTGCAGAACTGAGCTTACAATATCCTGGGAGGAATTACTTTACCACCAAGAACAGAGCAGACTAGAGCAAAGTACTGCATGCATTTAATAAACAAGCTGGCAGCAGCTTCAGCCGTTACTATTGGAAGCAACTGGAAACAAATGCAGAGAAGAACAGAAAATAAATATTTGAACAACCATTGAAACCAACCAAAAAATGGTACAATATTGCAAGCAATCGATCACGAATACACGTCATCAAAACAGCATCATTAGCCAACCACAAACACAGTGACAGAGGAACAGCAGCAGCAGCAGTGTACTAGAAATAGAGTATATCTAACATAACATCAGCAAATCACCATGAAAACACACAGCTTCTTGCCAAGGATGCTGCACAGCTTAACCCAGAGGAAGGGTGTCCTTAAACAACTCTCAAACCAACCAAAAAATCAGATTTGAGAACTGATTAGGGGAGGAGAAGTAAAAACAGAGTGTCAAAACCAATTCAGATATATCAGATTTGAAGGAGATCAATGCTCTGATACCATGTTGTAAAGTTGGAGATGGATAAGAGAAGAAGAGATGGAGAGAAGAGAAGAGGAGAAGAGAAAAAGAGAAGAAAAAACTGAGCAGCGATTTCCTGGAGTTGACATACAGCTCTTGATCTGCTCTCTTCTATATTATTAATAATAATGAAGTCCTAAGGACAAAAATACCCCCATTACACAACCTAATTATTAAAATAACATATTCTCTTCTAACATGTTTCTTATACAAAGGCAAATATTTTTTAGTTATGTAGCAAGAAAAATGTTTGTTTTTGGATAATGATTTATCAGTGATAAATTGCTCTGTCTTACAATATTTGTGCATAAAGTGCGTGCATACACATGGATGGTTAAAAATTATGCAGTTGTTTGGTGTTGGTGTTTGAGATATCTGAAATAGAATGCTACTATTTGTAGGCCAATATTAGTCATGAATTGTAAAATTGAAATTTGAATATTTTTAAGTTCGAAGCATGCATGAAATGTCCAAACAATTAAGGATGTGTTTGCGGTTTAACATTCATAGTTGACCCTTTTTTTAAAGAAAATTTTGTGAAACAATCGTGTAATTAATAAACATCTTTTTTACTTAAGTTTGATAAAAAAACTCGTGTATAGCATGGGATGTTAATAGTACATAAAAACGAGAAAGCAAAATCTTTCATAACTCAAGCAAAACACCATAAAGAAGCCAACAGACCTTGTGACAAAATGCAATTGGCAAGACTTGGATTTGAGAAGAATTTGATAATTTGATCCTAGCAAACTAGATGTTCACAGACATTGTGCCTCTACCCATTAAATTATCCTCCTTTTTCTTCTCACTGCCCTTATAACTAGTCAAAAAAAAAATTTCTCGAGGATTTCAGCCTTTGTTTCTTTTGACAGAAAAGGAAGAGATATTTTGTATTGAGAAAGAATGTATAAAGAAGAGAACAAGACATCCTCCTAAGAAAAAAGAAAACAAAAATGACTAGCAAACAGTTAAGAGAAAACTGCCTTCCAATCTTGCTGAAGATCCAAAAAGGAATCCCTTTAAAATAGCCTGCCTGCTATAGAAGGCCATAAAGATGCGAAGTACTGAATCCTTTCCCATAGCAAAGAACCAGAATTATTCTTCCCTGAGAAAACACGACCATTCCTTTCCATCCAAATTCCCTATAAATACTACAAAGAACCAACAAGTCCCTGGAACCAAACCATCTCCATTCTTCCAACTCTTATAAAAGAGATACTTAATTCCACATCTAAAAACAAAACCAAATTATCCCCTACAACATCAAACAACTTATTCCAAATCCCTTAAGAGAAAGAGCTGTGCAAAAATAGATGTGATGCAGATTCTGAGCTTTGAAAGTATGAGAAAAAAACATTTGGAGATGATGCCTTTAAAGGCCTTATACTCTGCAACAGATTATTGGTATTCACTCTATTATGAACAACCAACCAAATAAAAACCCTTGCTTGAGAGGGGTCTTTAGCTTTCCAAATAAAACCATGGAGGGGAAAAGACATAAGGTTCTGGTCAAATGCTCAAAGAAAGATTTAGAATAATAGACTCTTGAAGAATCCAAATCCCAAACCCGGCTTTCTCTTTTGCTTGAGAGCTGACAACCCTCCAAGCCTCCAATAATACCAACAAAGAAGAGTCATCCACCTTCCTATTGTTTAGCGTCCTATGAATGTGAAAATCACACCTATTTGAAGAAAAGAAGGATGCAACAATTTGAAGAAAGGAAGGATGCAATCCTTATTTTGCACTAAGGAGAGGCAACATAAGCTAGGAAAAGAAATGAAAAGCATATAATTCTTCAACCAAGAGTCTTCCCAAAGACGGATGAGATCCATTGCCCGCAACATATTTGATATAGGGAATAGACAAAAATAGGTCTCAAATACACTTCCAGGACTCTCTGATCTTAAACCCAAATTGGTATGCCATTCATTTGAAAGCAATCCATGTTTACTATTTATAACTTTATCCAAAGGGAGTTCTTCTCAGATGGAAACTGCCAAAACCATTTTCTCATTGTTTCAAGCTAATAATGTTCTGCAAATATGTCCAGTGAATGGCTCTATATACTCCCTATCCCATTCTGGGCAGAGGGCTGCAATGGTTGAAGATATGTGTGCGTTACAAGATAAATAACACTTGGGAGCTAGTACCTCTTCCTAGTTATAAGTCTATGGTTGGCTGTTGCTGGTTGTATATTGTGAAGGTTAACAATGATGGTTCTGTGGCTTATTTGGAGGCTCATCTTGTTGCTAAAAGATTTGAAAGCCTGTCCTTTAATGTGTTCTTGTTAAAGGGTATACGTGGGTATACAATTTGGATTATTCTAACACATTCTCCGTGGTCACCAAATTCATTTGTTGATCTCCACGCCCATCATTGGTCTTTATGCCACTTATATGTGAAGAATGCCTTTGATCTTTAAGACGTCTATATGGTGCAACCACCTATGCTTGTTGCTTAGGCAGAGTCAAGATTAGTGTGTTGCCTCAAGAAATCCTTGTATGGCTAGAAGTAGTCCCTCAGAGCCCGGTTTGGTCATTTAAGTGTCATATTACCTGAGTTTGATCTTCAACAGTGCATGGTAGGTCACTCTATATTCTACTGCTATATCACTTCTGCTAGGATTCTTACTGTCGTATATGTGCTTATTATTGTGATTTCCAGTGGTGATGATCAAGATATCCAGAGCCTAAAGCATTTTCTACAGACTAAATTTCAGACCAAACATTTAGGGCCATTAAAATACTTCTTGGGTAAATTATCTTGATCTAATATGGGGACTGTTTTGTTATAGATGAAGTATGTTGTAGACCTCTTAGATGAGTCTAGGTTATTGGGATCCAAACATGTCAAACCCATGGATCCTAATAGCAAATTAGTGCTGGATGCATAGTTACCTGGGTCGCAGTCTCTTAGAACCACAATTCAAATTGCAGGTACCGGTTTTTGGGTTAATAGCACCTTGAATTGGTGGGGGTCAGGATCTAAATATCCAAAAATGGTGGCCCAGATTTGTTAACCATTTTCAAATAAAAAATCATATGATGGTATTCACAATTTTAAAAATCATATTTAAGTATTCCCTGCAGCTGCGAAGCCTATCATGGAAAGAAAGAAGATAGCTTCTTGTAAGTGGCTGTGAAGCTTGTCACACGAGATAGAAAGCTTCCTGCTGCTGCAAAGTTTGCAACAAGAGAGTAAAGAAGGCTTCTTGCAGCTGCGAAGCCTGCAACAAGAGAGAGAGAGAAAGAGAGAGAAGAGGGCTTCCATCTGCTGTGTAGCCTCAAAAGGAGAGAGAAAAAGGGCTTCCTACTGTTGCAATGTTGGATGAATTCGAATATGTGGAGAGAGAGAGAGAGAGAGAGAGAGAGAGAGAGAGATGTTTGAGTGACCGAGGCGAAAGGAAGAGTTGTCGGAGTGAGCAAGAGTTTTATTCAGAACTTTGATCCAACATAGCCTATTGACTAATATATCAACCCAAATAGGTGGTTTGTGTGCACCACAATCTAGAATAGTGTACCACTATGCCTACCCCCAAAGAACTGCATACCTCTTGAGTAGCGTACCCCATTCCTGTACCACACACCACGACCCAAACGCACTGCACTATAGGTAACTGTGGCCACATGTGAATCATTTGTTTTGGCTGACCTTGGATGATATGAGAGGCTTGTGGAAAGTTGAACTATCTAACAGTCAACCATACATGTGTTTTCACAACAAGTGTTATGACATGAGCCAATTTCTTGATTCTCCAAGAACAAGTCATGGGATGCAATCATTATGACTCAAGGGTACGCTTGGGAGGGAGTTCTTATAATAGGATTGGGGTCACACTTATGTTCCAGTATATACAAATGTAGATTGGACTAGGTCAACTTACAATTGGGTATTATGTTTTTGTTGGTGGTTACTTGATAATTTAGAAATATAAGAAACAAAACAAAATGTGTTTGCTTGGTTGAGTGCTGAGTGAGAATATAGAGCCCACACTACATGTGAGCTTGTTTGGCTAAAGAGCATGATGAAAGAACTTGGTTTTCCACATTCTCAGATTATGGAGTTGATGTTTGATAATGACTATTCATATTCCTAATCCTAGATATAAAATGAAAATATGGGGAATTTTGAAGGTAAAAGAAAAAAAAGAGAATAGTTAAATCGATGTTGAAGAAATAAGAAATAAATGAAAAATAAATGCAATAAATAAGGGCCATAGAAATAATGAATCGTACATAAATAAAATTCCTCTAAACAAGTCTCCCATAGCAGATGAAGCACATTTAAGTTAACTATCACTTTGTTCGGGAGAAACTCCTGTATAAGCTCATTACAACCACTCATGTGAAGTTAGAATTTGAACTTGCTGCTTTATCACTAAGGCTCAGAGGATGCTTGTGTTAAATACATTTGTAACAAGCTAGGAGCATATGATATCTATGCTTTGGTTTAAGGGGGAGTGTTCTTGTTGCTTAGTTATTTAGCATTATTTCTGTGTTAGTAAAAGGAAATTAGTGCTTGTGTTAGTAAGGGTATTATTTTATGGTTAATATCATTTACTTGACATATATCACAAACAAACGAAAAGACCTATGATTGCGATTAGGTTTCCCAATTTACACGATATTCTTAACATTGACATCCAAGCTTCACTGAAGTTATCGAGGTTGCCTGTGATGCTTTTAGTATAGACATTGAAGGAATGCCGAGTCAAGAGGGTCACCTTGTAGTCTACTTCAGCTAGAAGTTCATTGATCAACGTTGAAGTATATCACTGTATATCATGTATGAAAAGTTCTATCTTAAAAGAATCTTAGTGCCAGGCATGCTAAGTGGGCTAAATTCTTCTAGAAATACTCATTTGTTCCTAGACACCATGCAAGTATTGAGATCAAGCTTGGTAAAGCTCATAGTAGTGTCTGGATGGATGAGCTGCAATCTAAGGTGTAAAAGGAGAAATGGTTGCATACAAAAGAGGTTAAAGGTAGCACATGTTGAAGACAAGAAAAAATATGCTAAAATTGTTTAGACATGCAAAAAGTGCCAATATGTGCATTAGAAAGGAATTGTATAGGGAAAGTAGGAGGCATTATATTCATTTTAGATGCAATTGTTTGGAAATGAAAGGGGACAAACATTTTTTTTGCTCAATAGAGTTTTTCAATACTGGTAGTTGTGAACCCTAATGACTGTGGCTAGAAAATGCTCTAAAACTCTGCACAAGTGGACCTCCCTTGTGAAAGAATGCATGTTCATAGTATCAAACACGTAGTGTGCATATTTAAAAAAAAAAAAATTAGTAGCCAAAAGAACTTCATGCAGTCGTGCAGCTAAAAACATGGCCCCCCCTTTTTTTTTCACCTATTAAGGTATTGTCTCCTGGTTTACAGTATTGTATACTGGACTGTTTTGCTATGAAGCAAGCAAGTCCCTTGTCTGATGGTGCTGGATTTGTGCTCCTCACCAGGTACCTCAACGAAGAAGTTGGCAAGGAGGAAGGTGATCAGGAACAAAGAGGGGCTATGGTCGGGTAGAAGTGTTAAATTGCTAATGCAGTGTTTAGAATTATAGCAATAATTGTTGAGCACATTAGGGAAAATTTATGGCCAAGAGCATAGTGCTAAATGGCAGGCACAGGGCATTAGGAATCTGCTACGCTGCTATAGTAGGATTTCTAGTTTTGGTATATATATAGATGCTTGTTTGCAATATCTCGAGTGTTTTTGGTTTTAATTTCTTCTTGTTTGTTAACAGAAATGATGTACCTAACAAAGAAAACAACAACAAAAACCAATCTGCAGTTCAGAGATATTTTTTTTTTTTGGAAAAAAAAGTAAGAGAGAATTAGGAGACTGTGTCAATACTTCAAATTTTGATAAATTAAAACTAAGGAGTGTTCTCTAGCTATGCCATTATGCATACTTCTGCTGGAGGATTGCTTGCCAATTATTCTAGGAAAATCATGTTTTGTTTGAAATTTAGAAATCAAGGATTTCTTTTTTAATAAAAAATACTAATTTTATTTTTAATATTTTGTAAGTTTAGTTAATTTGGGTTTATTTATGTATTTTAAGTACTTTTGGGTTATTTTGTAATTACATGTTTTAGTTGGGGTTATTTTTTAATTATTTGTTTGTTGTAATTTTGGGTGTATAATAGTGTGTATGTTTAGTGTATGATACAGTTATGTATTGAATCAGATTGCAGATCCAGTTTCCCCATCTTTCTCTCTCTTGCGCCCCCCACCTTCCCCAACCTTCACCCCCTTCTTCCTTCGTCCTTCGTCTTCTTCTTCCATTCTTCTTCTTCCCTTCTTCTCTGTTCTGTCTCTAATTCTCTTTCTGTTTCTCTGTTCTTCATTGCTTGCTGTTCTCTGTTCTGTCCTTGGCTTCAGCCTGCAGCACCATATTTCCCTCTCCTTCCTTATTCCTTCTCTCCCTGCTCTTTATCTCCGATAGTTCTATCAAATTTCCTTCTATTCTGATATTCTGTCTCTGTGCTACATCAAATTGGTGTCACAGCAAAATTTGATTCAGCCCCAGGCTTTTGCAGTTCTTCCATCGAATTTCTAACTCCTACAACAATCTCTATTGAAGGATCAACAAATTTGATGGAGGATTGTTTGTGAATGATTCTAGGCGACCATATTTTGTTAGAAGATTAAGATATTAAGGATTTTGTTTTAAATTAGTAAATTTAAATATTGTATATGTTTAGTTGATTTTGGTCTTTGAGAAATTCAAGTCCTTTTGGGGTATCTTGTAGTCATTTGTTGTGTTGGGTTAATAACAGTGTGTTTATGTTATGTATGAATCAGTAAGATATTGAACCAGATTGCAGTCCCTCTCTCCCTCCTCTCCCTCTCTTTCTTATGAAGCTCTCCACTCTCTTCTACCTTCTTCCTTCTTCCTTCTTCTTCCCTTCTCTGTTCTGTCTCAAATTCTCTCTCTCTCTCTCTCTCTCTTCTTCTTCAGTCTCTTCCTGTTCTCTGTTCTGTTCCTGCCTTCTGCCTGCTGCATCTTATTTGCCTCTTTTCTTATTTCTTCTTCTCTCTTCTCTCTGTTCCTCTCCTATAATTCTCTTAATTCGCTCTCTATTCTTATACTCTATTGCTGTTCTACATCAAATAAGTATCAGAGCAAAATTCAGCTCAGTCCTAGGCTTCCTTATTGCTGTTCTTCCATCAAACTTCTAACCCCTACGATAATCTCCATTGAAGAATCATCCAAAAATTCACACAACTGCAATTTCTTTCTACAACAACTCATTATGAAACCGCAGCATAATCCCAGAAAACTGTCTGCAATTTTTCTGAAAATTTTATTGAAACCTTAATTTCCAGGCATCTATTCACAACACCTCTTTCACCATCACAGACAGTCACCATGGAAAACAGCTCCCCTGAAATTTCACAATTCACATTCATACGACATGGGATGTGGTCCCACACACCACCTGAAGGTATCACAGCAAGCCACTTTCAAATTCCCACACTTCCGAAGGTTCTCTTGACTAACCACCACTACTCGACTCACCAGACCTGATCTGCCGTTAGTCATAGTATCATAGCCAGAGGATCCTTGTGGGCAGCACATGTGCCCCACATGCTGGTGATGTGCGAGTAATAAACTTCCAGTCTTCTCCTGCTTCCTGATTCACAAGAAATTGTTTCCAACTGTCATATTTTTGTTTTCCCCCTGAGATTGTTAAGCTCAATTGAGGAAAATTCAAGTACTAGTGCAAGTTACAAATTTGGAGGATAATTTCAGCACCAACACCGGATTCAGACTTCATTTGCTTCATTTTGTAGGCTTTTATTTTGTGGAGGCTTAAGAAATTGGGAAGTTAGCTTTTGATATTGGATTGCCAATGCAAATTTCAGAGGCTAGCATTCAGATTGAGGCCTAGCTGCAGTATTTTGAGATTTATCGTGGCAAGTTTCCTATCCTTCATGAGATGTTAATGTTGGTTTGAATAAATCTAACTTGAATTGTTTGATACATATATTTAAAGAATAAATTCATCCCTGTCAACATTGAAATTAGGAATAGCTTCTCAAGAGAGGGGGGGGGGGGGTGAATTGGTTTTAAAAAAAAATTTAGAATTAGTTCTTTTAAGAAACAATCACAACAAGATCAAACTCTCAATTTTAAGTAACAATATATGTGAAAATTTGCTATTCTCTATATAAGCCCTGTAGTACTAGTATTCTTCTTCCTAATGTTTAGTTTTTAAATAAACTTTCAGATTAATAGGTCAAGGATAATCAACCAACGTAGTCTCTTTCGGTTTCCGCAATCAATGCTGATTTATCCAAAATGAATTACCTTCCGGTCTATTTAATTACCAAACATTCAGGATTGAAATTTAAAACGACCACGCAAATTATATCCTTGAAAAAATAAAGAGTAGAGTAGAGAAAGAAGAACACAAGGATTTTTACGAGGTTCGGCTTCAACAAAGCCTATGCCTTGCCCTTGGCCAAACCGCCAAAGGATTCACTATTACCGTTCCTTTATCAGCCGGAAGAAAAATGATTACAAGCACTCCTTGGGTAAGGCTAGAGCCCGCCTTCTTCAAACAATCTCCCCTTGTTTGGTCCAACTATTCAATACTTAAATCATAAACAAGCCCTGTTACAATGATAGAGAAACAACACGTACACAAACTTGCTCCTCAAAGAGCTGATTAGTACAAGTTTAAAACACTAATGCACTTCAGTAAATTCAGAATTTGAATTTTTAAAATGAAGCTCTTAGCAATTTATCACCGTGGATATCTCTTAATGAAAGAATCAGCAACTCAATGATCAAACACAGTGAGAGTCAACAGGAACTTCTTATTTTCGAGCAAGGATGAGAGCAATATGAGGTACTTTCAGAATTTCAGAGTGAGAGAGAGTATGACAGCAGATTGTGAGCTCTTAATAATCTTGGTGTATAATTCAATGAGTCTTGGGGGTATTTATAGATGTATAAAACCTCTTTGCTTGTTCCCCAAAGGATACTCAGACTTGTTTCCATAAAATAAACTTATTTGAGTTTGCAAATTTTTTAATTTCAAAAATTATATCCGTTGGAAAATAGAAAATTGCCGTGAGGCAGACGACTATGAAGTCTTGACAGTCGTTTGTCCATTTAATATAATGGTAAGATTCATAGGCAGAAAGGTGGCAGTTGTCTGTCCCTTGAGTGGCAGTCGTCTATCATCAGAATATAAGGTGACAGTCATCTGTCCATATGATGACAGTTGTCTGTCCATGTGAAATTTTGAGCCTTTTAGTAACATATAAGGTAGATAGTTGTCTGGTGAAACTTTCGCAGATTTCTCACCTTTCACTGACAGTCGTCTGTGGGAGCCTTGACAGTCGTCTATCAGGCTTCTGTGTTTCAACTTTAAGTTTTTAATTTAGTCAGTCGTCTGCCTATAACCACATAGTCGTCTGTCAACTGAACAAATTTCTTTCTTAGTCACTTTTTGATTTCTCTTTCATTTTTACTTGGAATATAAATTTGTTTTAACTTTGAAAACATGTTCCAAGTTATTTTCTTATGGTCTCTAAGTCTCTGTGTTTAATGAGCTTCAAAATGAAAACTTCATACTTGAATAAACTTAAAGTACTTATAGAGACTTGTCCTAATTTCTCAAAAATTCTCCTTTGTTATGAACTTTCTTTGTTGCTAATCTCTGATCTCGCAGAATATTCTGAACTTTGAGCTCTCATGTTGTTCTTCTTTAATCATCATGCTCTTATGGTCTTCAAACTTTGATCCATGCTATCAGTTATTGATTCATGCTACATGAGTACCTTCAATATGAATTCCTGAGAAAACACAACACTCAACTAAAGCATGTTAAATCCTACTTGTTTGTTAGCATCAAAATGGAGTATCAAACCTAGTAAGGCCAACAAACATGTAAAGTCACATCTAATTATGAATCTTTTGGAATTTATGCAAGACATCTATTATTGTTGATAAACTAGAGAACCTACAGCTAAGAAGCCAACATTTTTAATATTTCTGAAGATATGAGTTTGAGAAATGTTACATGGGCTTCTATGCTTTGTCTGGAGGATATTCCTTGTTTTAGTGGTAACGCCTCTAAAAATGAATTCATAGGGTGGCTGTTTGTCTTGATATTTATTTTGAATACAATGATGCACCAGAAACAAGAAGGGCAAGATTTGCATCTAATGAGCTTGTTGGTTATGTGACTGCGTGGGGGGATAGGATACAATACTATTGAAGACATCAAGGTAAAACTTGAACCTTCTTTTGGCTTAAAATGAAAAAGTTTGTCAGTATCTGAATTCTTCACTGATCTACAGTGAAAGCAATATCATCTTCCAACCTCAAAATGCCTATGAAGGATGAAACAGGATTGTTGTTGTCATGAACTACACACATAATCACAAAAAAGAGGAAATTGCTTGTAAACTTGGATTCTCAAACAGCCTTTCAAAGATGAAGTGGAAATTGTTGTTATGGACTACACCTATGATCACAAAAACGAGGAAATTTCAAGTGACCCTGAGTTCATGGTTATCCTGGATTATAATGTGAAAATAAAAGCTCCATTTACTGTGTAGACAGCAGATCACATGATGCGATCCTTGAAGGGCAAGAAAAATCAATGGAACGACACATTCAAGTTGTAGAAGAGTCCCAGGAACAGGCAGCAGGCAAAAAAAATTCAATGTTAAGCTGGGTCAGCACAAGTGCTCTTTAAAAGATGAAATCTTGTGAGAAGCTTGTAACACAGACCCCAAGCCTTGAGTGATCGTCCAAGTGCAATACTCCTCATCCTATTGATTTCAACAGGATTGGGAACCTTGAAGAGAATTACAATAATTTGTTGTTGATGTTTGCATGTCAGTTGAAAATGGACAATGTGAAATTACAATTTGAGTGGTTCAGCCATTGTAAAACTCTAGGTTGAGTTTTCTCTAACAAGAGGAGTTTGATAAACGATCACTTGCAAATAATTCTAGGCAACCCTATTTTGTTTTAAGATTTAGAAATCAAGAATTTTTCTTAAATTAATAAATTTAGATATTTTAGAAGTTAGTTAATTTGGATTTATTTATGTGTTTTAAGTACTTTCGATCTATTCTATAATTACATGTTTTAGTTGGGTTTATTTTGTAAATATTTGTTGGTTGTAATGTTGGATTTGTAGTAGTGTTTATGTAATGTATGGATCAGTTAAGTATTGAATCAGATTGCCATTCCTGTTTCTCTCTCTCTCACTCTCTCTCTCTTGTGCAGCTTCCCTCCCTTTTTTTCCTTCTTCCTTCTCCCTTCTTCTTCCTTCTTCTTCCCTTCTCTGTTCCTTCTGTCTCCATTCTTCATTCTCTTCGTAGTTTATAAAGCAGTTGCAACTTGTAGGGTCTGAAAAGCATCATTTGAGCAATAATTAATGGTGCAATATGTAGACTATATTTGGTCAATTTTTATTTTTTATTTTCCAAAGTATAAGAAATAGTGCTGGAAGAAAGAGATCAATTGTTCATTGGCTTTGTTTCTTTATGGAATTTTGCTTTATTTGCAGTGCTACGATGCTTGTGGAAGGAATGTAATCTATGTAGTTTTTCAGGGAGAAGATTCCATATTGGTTGGTGTGGGAGAAAGTGCTTTTTATGTCTTCTTTGTGATGTGTGGGCAATGGAAATTTTAAGGGGATGTGTTTGACAGATGTTCAGCAGGATTGGAAGTCCCTTCTAAGGGTGTGCTGATTTGATTTGCTGTATTTTTTGACTTTTCCTTTTTTGTTTTGTTTTTCTTGGGATTCTCAGATTTCATTTAGGAGATGTCTTCTCTTTTGATTGTACGTTCTTTTTATCTAATGAATTTCTTTTTCTATCAAAAAAAAAAAAAGAAAAAAGAAAAAAGAATCACCTGCTGCCCTCAATCTTCCTGGATATTTCACAAGTTGGCAGGAGTGCTCTCCTCCTTGGGAAATAATCTTCACATACTACTAGCAATTTAGTTTGGGCACCTACAAGCTATCATGTTTGGAGGATTAGAATTGCTAGTTTGTTTAGAATGCTCCTGTCAAACCTGATGAATTCACTGTATTTTCTTTGATGTAGGTAGATATTCTGGTATTAGAAAGTTTACGCCCCTTATGGGCTAGAAAATATTGTTATCTTCTCCTTGTAATTGTTTTCCCCCTTCATGCTAATATATCTCTCTTTCCTTTGTCGAAGAAAGAAATAGCACTGGTAGAAATTGCATCATTGTGGAAAAAAGTGACCAAACACTGTCATTTCTAATGTGATTCTGTTGGAAAAACTAGCTGATCATAGATGTAGAGTGATATTATTTTCTCCTTGGATAGGTGTTTGAGGCGTGTAGAGAACTTCTCTTAAAGGGTAGATTTCACCCCTCTTTGGTGCATAAAGGTTCACGACAACCGCCTTCAAGATTGCAGACCTTCGCACATGCGTGCTCTTCAACATGAGGAAACAGGAACAGTATATGACTTTTGGTGATGACTGAGAGCATGAGAGGATGTTGTGCTTCTGATGATTGAGGAAGGAGAGGGAAAATAATAAATGATTTTCCTCCTTGTGCATAAACAGATTCAATAATGGTGGAAGGCGAGCTCACAAAGAAATTAATATTAAGGAATTAATTAATTGCTAACAAAGAAAGGAAACTATGCCAGGATTTGTTTGGGTAGAAACAAAGTCATTTGGAAGAATCCAAAAATCAATAATAGTAAAATTGGGCGGGTCTTGGGCCCACCCATGAGGTTTGCAATCCCCTTTAGTGCTTGAGGGTGATCCCATGAGGTGGTCTCATACTCCTTTCAGAAAATATGGTTGAAGGAAGGTTAAATGGTTTCATGAAGAGCTTAAAGTATGAGAAAGGAACGCTTAGAGGCATGGAATGTTGAGGTGTTTGGTGACGTGCAAGTTAGGAAGAGAGATTTTATAGAAGATAGATGCTTTAGATAGGACTGACTGAAGCAGATAAGGGAAATTTTAAGAGTGTTTTCATAGGGTGGCTAGTGGCAGGAAGAGGAAAAAAATTATTAAAGAATTGAAAAAAGAAGCTGATGGAGATGAACAGAAATGCTGTCTACTGCAGAGGCCATGACTGACTTTTACTGGGTTTCATATTTGGGGAGGATGAGTCTATGGCTATGATTTCAGGGCTAGGTTGGTGTCAATTTCTGAAGCTGCCTGGCTTGACAAACCTTTTGAGGCAGAGGAGGTGAGACGAGCTGTGTTTGAAACAGAGAAGGAAAAAACCTCTGAATCAGATGGTTTCATGATGGCTTCCTCTTAGGGTTTCTGGTACCTTTGAAGGGTGATATTTAAATGGTGTTTAATGAAATTTTTTGTAGTGATCCCCTAGGTAAAAGTATTAACTGCACTTTTATTGTCCGTTGTGCTTATCACAGTGATTTTTGGCCCATTAGTTTGATGATGGTGGCAAGTGTTCATTCAACCGTGACAAAAGTCCAACCGAACAGATTGGCTGGAGTGTTGGGGGACGCTATTTTCACAAACTCAAGTGCTTTATTGGGGGTCGTTAAAGTATAGGTGCAGCTCTGGGGCAAATAAGGTTATGGAGGATGATAATAGAAGAAGGAGGAGAGGCCTTGGTTTGAAGTTAGATTTTGAGAAGGCATATGATTGTGTTTCTTTGTTTTTGGATTAAATTTTAGAGAGTTAGGTTTTTGGTGGAGTAAGTGGATTAGAGGTTGTCAATCTTTTTCAGTCTCTTATGGGGAATGGACAACTTTTCTTGGCTTGAAGCATCTATAGGTGTGAGAAAATGGGATGCTTATCTCGATTTTTTTGTGCTCGTCTTTGATACTTTGAGTAGGAGATTTATAGTGGTTTGGGTATAGGCTTACTGTAGTGAATTAGGGTGGGGTTTGAGGACCTTTCTATATCTTTGCAGGTTGCAGATGATAACATCCTTTATGCAGGTATTATGGTTAGTTTCACTAATTTGTCTTACCATTTTTCTGATTTTTGAGTGAGTGTTGAGTAGTCATTTTCAGAGAGTGGTAGCGAGCATGGGTGTAGAGAAGTGTTCTTTCTCATTCTTGTAAGGGTGGCAGGTGTAATATCTTCTTCTTGTCCTATTTCTTACCTTGGTCTTCCCTTCTGTGGTAATCCCACAACCATGGTTTTAAAGTTCCACAAAATTGTCAAAATTTCTGCCTTCCACCATCCTTGGAATCAAAATGGTTGTTGATTTCTGTTCAAAATTTGTTGAGTCTTGAAATTTCAGAGAACATTTTTTAAATTTTGAACATGGAACAAAATTTTTCTTGAAACTGAAATTTGAGTTTCAAAACTAAAATTGAAATTTGTCTCGTAATTAATCTTCTATTTTATTGCAATAAATACTAGTAGTGTATTACAAGGAGGATATCAACTATCACTTTCAGATTTTTGAGTTTCTTTTGCAAAACTGAACTTTAGATATTCTGTTCAAATGCCACGACACAAAAAGAACCATTCCAGACCACTGTAGCAATACAGTAGTACTGTAGTGCGAGCTCTGTCAGTGGGGTACTGTAGCAGTATTGTTTGCAATGGTATTTTGGGATCATTTTTTTTTTTTCACCATAGGTCCTATGTGAAGAAGGATGTTTTGAATCTTTATTTTTTTTTTGTAGTTCCAGTAGTCAAGATCAATTGTTGTTATGGTTAAGCTTCAAAGAGACATGCATAATGTCCATATTGATTTTCTTTGGAGATTAATGAAGAATTGTCTATGTTTGTTGCAATACTTTAAAGCCTATTAAGTGAGACTTTCTTCTTTGGGACTCTGGGAGTGGTTCCTAGAACTTAATTGTGTGGTGCTAGTAGTTTTATGCTATCTAATCTTTGCTCCTTCCATCAATTGCCTCTAAACCATATTTCAACCCCGAATTTTCTGGCCTTATTTCACCTATTCCTTATTTTCTTGACAAAACCTACCCTAAATCAGCTTCCTCATTTTCCCCTACTTGTTTTGCTTCACATTGATATGCCATCTTTTCTTCCCATACATTATTTGCAAGGTTGGTAATGGGTAGTACATTACTTTTGGGAGAATCATTGGGTTGGAAAGGCTTCATTGACTTGTGCTTTTCCCTGTCTTTTACATTTGCATAGCTTTCATGATACATTGATTGCTGATTTCTTCATTAAGTAGGGAAGTGTGGAATTGTGGAATTATCACTCATAAGAAGTTTGATTGAGACAGAATCTTCAGCTTGTGTCAAATGTCGAATAATTATTTGGTATTTTTGGTGAGAGTTGAGTCTTGTCTTCCTTCTTTGGATTGCTTTTGTCTTCTTCATTTTAAGGGTTCTAGGAAGGACAAGGAGAGGAAAGCCCATTGGGTGGTGTACGGTTTTTGTCATCTTCATTCAAATTCGTAATCTGATTCTCTTCTAATAAAATGAACCAATTAGGGCCCTAATACAGACTAATTTTGCATGGAAAAAAAACAAAGAAAGCACATACTAATACTTTAATATGTCTTGAAACAGTTTCGATCATTCCATGGTAAAATCCTAAGAAAAAGTTCTAGAAATATTATTCTAATAATATGGCCCTAGAATACCTACGCAAATCTGGGAAAAATAAAAAAAACAAATAAAATTAAAACAATGCATACAAGATCTTAAATTTCCATTTGTCCCCATGATTCATGAACATAGCCTTGCAACTGGGACTTGCTTTCTCCATTCTTCCCCCTTGGATTAGGGGAAAAATGAAGCTTTGAACTTTAAAGTGTGCAAGGATGAGAAGCCTTGACATTGGAACTAGAGGCAATACAAACTCCATGTTCTTGTCAATGAACAAGAAAAGTACCAAACTAGTCCCCTCCATTGGATGACTAATGTAGGAATAATGATTTTTTTAATTAGAAAAAAGATGAAATACTGCTAATAGAGACTAGGGATCAAGGAGATGTTGGTCAAGTACTGCGAAAACAACAAAGAACAATACAATTATCACTGTAGTACATCAAAGAAATCAAGGATTACACAAATGTCCCTCCTAGACATCCCACTATGCCAATTAGTGATCATAAATACCCATTTTTCTATGATAGCCTGCAATGAAGAAATTTCTCCATCCAAAGCCCCTCTATTCCTCTCCTTCCACACCACCCAAAAAATAGCAAAGGGAATTGGGGAAAGAGCCCTCCTTTTGACCTTGTTGGAGCAGATCTCTTTCTAAGCTCAAATCTCTTCCTCAACCGAAGCTACAACGTTCCATTCCTGTTTGACCATGGAAATGGCCAAGCTCCAGTGGTTTCCTGGTCCAGGGGTAGCGAAAAAGGATGTGTTCCACCAATTCTGCTTCCTCAATGCAGAGAAAACACCTATTCACTAAAGACAAGCCTTTTTCTTAAAGATAATCAAAACTGAGGATCCTCCCTCACAGGTGAAAAAAGATAAATTCTATGGTTGCTCAGGGACCACATGTGCCCAGGTGGCCTAGCATTGAATATGTTAAAGGCTACTTTAAAAATTTATTGGAGTATCATTTTCCCAATCAAAAACATTCTTGATCAAGAGAACATTATCCTATGATTAGTGAGTTCCTGTTGTTGGCAAATGAGGGCATCTTAGATAGATGGTATGAAGAGCTGACCTAGGATTCATCACACCAAATGTCATGCCAAAATCACACATCCTGCCCATTTCCGATGCATAAATGAATGTGAGAAGAAATTCTCCCATCCTGTCTTGATGAATATCCAAACACTTAACCATAGCTTTCGGTCACCTCTTAAGAGGCCCAACCGTTATGATGAAGGCCATTTTAGTAGCAATAACTTCCCTTCAAATATAGTTTTTGTCAAACATGAACCTCCAAAGCCACTTCCCCAAGAGTGCCTTAATAAAAGTAAGAAGGGATCTAAGGCCAAGGCCTTTCTTTTGCATAGGTTGTTTGAAAAAACCCCATCTTACAAGGTGGTATTTGAAATCCTCTCCCATGTTCCCTCAAAGTAATATTCTTTGTATGCCTTCCAATCTTTTAGCAACTGCGCTAGAGATGGGAAACAGGGACATCAAATAAATAGGGAGGTTAGCAAAGGTGCTTTTAATGAGCGTGAGTTTGCCACCCTTGGAGTGAGAATTCCTTTCCAACCAGCTAGTTTCTTCTCAAATGTGCTAATTATAGGATCCCAAACTCACTTATCTTTTGCAACCTAAAATGCCTACGAGAAAGGATCCACAATGACTAGGCCCTGTAGGACTGATTTCTTTCTTACCCAAATTCACTATTCAACATGCGACTGCTTTGAACCCAAGTAGGATGCATCTACGGCTAAGAATTTTCTGGGGTTCTTCCTTGCAAAAAATAATAGTATTATTTGCAAAAAGGAGATAGGAGACTACCAAATTTTCATTGTCCTTCCAATGCTAAGCCCATTGAGCAGGCCGCCTTCCTCGGTGTCAATTATCATATGGCTCAAAACTTCCGTAATGGAGATAATAAAAGGGGGGACAGAGGGTCTCCTTGTCTCAAACTGCATGAATATCTAAAGAACTCCATGGGGCAGCCATTAATCAGCACAGAGAACGAGAGTGTAGAAACACATCCAACTGCTCCAGATTTCCCCAAAACCCATCCTTCCATAATTGTAAAGCAGACAATTCCAATTCACATGGTCAAAGGCCTTTTTCATATCCATTTTATGAACCACTCCTCTTTTTTCTGCCCTTTAAGTAGGTGTATGCAACCTCATTTGAAATAAGGGCAGCATCTACGATCTGTCTGCCTACAAAAGACGCATGTTGGTGTTTCCATGTGACTTTTGAAATTGACAATTTGAGCCTGGTTCTTAGAAATTTAGAGAGAAGTTTATACAAGCTAACAAGAAGGCTAACTGGATGGAAATCTCTGATATTTAAAGCCCCCACTCTTTCAGGGATCAAGGAGACAAAGGTTGAATTAATGCTAGACACAAATCTGCCTGAACTGTGGAAGTTTTTGAAGCCTCCAATGATTTGTAGCTTGAGAATGTCCTTGTTCCTTTGGAAGAACACTGTTAAAGCCGTTAAGGCCTGGGGCTTTGTCCCCATTGCAGCTCATGAGAGCTATTACAATTTCCTCTTCCTCAAAAGGCCTCTTGAGCAACTGAGCCATGGAGAAGTTCAGCTTTTTGAAGAAGTACCATTCGTAGTTGGTCTGTGAGATTCCCGCTCAGTATACATATTTAAGTATGAATTGCAAATTCTCCTTTTTATATATCCTTCCTCCACAAGGAGCTCACCCTCCAACTCAACTTTTTTCTACAAGTTGTATCTACGATTGCGCATTACCAGCGTGGTGAAAAAAAAATTGGTGTTTTTGTTTGCTGCCTTCAACTAAGGGCATTTTTAAGAGCAACTCTTTTGGATATGTTCTCCGCATTCATGGCCCCTTTAAGCTCGTCTTCATCCAAGTCCTTTATGTCATTCAGGATCCCATTCTTCCTTATAGTGACATTGCCAAATATTTTTTTCACCTCCACTTCAGTTTCTCTTCCAGAATTTTTTACTCTGAAGTAACCACATAGCTGGCCTTCCCTTCAACCTGCATGTCATACCAAGATTATTAACCATATCACCTTACCGTTCTTGATTAAGTCACATGTTCTCAAAATGGAAAGGGTTGGCCCACCTGATTCCTCCCACATCAAGTAAGACGAAAAAGTGATCTGAAATGGACCAAGCAAGAATGATGAACTTAAATCATTTTTATGTTATAAGAGTCTTGGTTGGCCACTTGCTCATTCTTATGTAGTAGGTCTTTGTTTTTTATGAGTTCGAGTTAGATGCCAATGTTTTCTTCTTTTTTATCCTATTCTCGTATAAATGCTCCCTAAGATTTTTTTTAGATAGTGTGCTTCTTAAGTTCTTTGTGCATGGTTATTAGAACTTCATCATCATTTTATTCCACTTCATTGCTCTTTGAGCAGGGTAGTACTAATAGTGTTGCATGCCTGACTAGAGAGGTTTAGCAGGCTTCTTGTTCAAATCTAGAAATTCAATTCTTAATTTGATGTAGATACCCTTGATATCATCCATTTCTTGTTTTTTGTATCCTTTTAGATAATAATGTAACAGTAGAACGCGACTTTGTTTTGTTGGTTTTAGGCACCATTATTTATTTATTTATTTATTATTTTTTGAAGGGGTGGAACATAGGTTAGATATTGGATTTGGCAAGTTCATTGGGTTATGAGCTTGGACCAAATGAAAATGGTAATGGAATAGGTGTTGTGAAACTTGAGATTGTTCCACCTAACTTTACCACAGTTTACTATTGTACAGGTAAATAGAGAATGAATAATTGTGCAAAATTACACGAGGTAAATTCCCAGGAAAGTGGGGGGTCACAACGGACCGCTTAAATTCCTCTTTCCTAGACAGAATTTTCCTTAGACATGTAATTAACACAATATATTACTACAACTATACCTGACAAAAGTTAACTACTGAATAGATGAAAGGAAGAACACCAGAATTTAACGAGGTTCGGCTAATTGTGCCTACGTCCTCGGACACTATCAATCAATATTTCTCTATTGTAGAAATATTACAAAATGAGAGAGAGAAGAGAGAATATGCCTAAGAGAGAAGTAGGCAAATTTGGGGATGAGATTACAAATGGAGGTGATGGGTTTATATAGGTTAGGAAATACCACTATTACAACCACTAATCACCTACCTTAGAAAAAATAGCCCACCATTGAAGACTTCAATGGCAATAGTAGGCTTCTAGAATAAGCCATAATTCAACAAATCTCCACCTTGGCGAAATTCCATCTCTTAACATCTCTCATAGATTCCATAATGTCTTCAAACGCGCTTGTAGCGCAAATCTTTCTATTTTTAACAATGTTGATCAAGTTCAAGCAATGTTGAAACTTGACCACAGTTACCACTTTTGTCATCATATTAGCAGGATTCTCAGTGGTTCGAATCTTCTGGATTACTACTCCACCTTCTTCCAGAATTTCTCGAACAAAGTGATATCGAACGTCGATGTGCTTTGTCCTTGAATGGTAGACTTGGTTCTTTGCTAGATGGATAGCACTTTGGCTATCACAATGCACCTTGATGTGCTTCTGTTCAATTCCCAAATATTTCATCAATCCTTGAAGCCAAATTGCCTCCTTCGCAGCCTCTGTGACTGCCATATACTCTGCCTCTGTAGTGGACAAAGCAACTGTTGACTGTAAGGTAGACCTCCAACTAACTGGCGCTTTTGCAAGAGTAAAAATATAGCCAGTAGTTGACCGACGCTTATCCAAATCACCAGCGTAGTCGGAATCACAGTATCCAACAATACTATGATCATCTTGCTTATCCTGCTCAAATATTAGTCCAACATCTACCGTATACAAAATGTATCGTAGAATCCATTTCACAGCTTGCTAATGTTCCTTTCCAGGATCATGCATATACTTGCTCACAACTCCAATGGCTTATGAAATATCGGGCCTTGTACACACCATGGCATACATCAAGCTACCAACAACACTTGAATACGGTACTTTTGACATGTATTCTCGTTCTGCTTCAGTTTTTGGAGACATAGATGCATTTAGCTTGAAATGAGGAGCAAGCGGAGTACTAACAGGTTTTGACTTCTCATCCATACCAAAACGCTTCAGTACTTTCCTCAAATATTGTTTTTGAGTCAAACAAAGTCTCCCCAATTTCTTGTCTCTACTTATCTCCATACCGAGAATTTTCTTTGCTTCGCCTAGATCCTTCATCTCAAACTCCCTATTCAATTGAGCCTTCAGTTTGTCAATTTCTATCTGACTTTTGGAGGCTATCAATATATCATCAACATAAAGAAGAAGATATATGAAAGATCTATCTTGTAGCTTGCAAAAATACACACAGTGATCATATTTGCTTCTTCTATACTTTTGCCCCATCATAAACTTGTCAAATCGTTTGTACCACTGCCTTGGGGATTGTTTTAATCCATACAACAATTTTTCAAGTTTGCACACCATATTTTCTTTTCCAGCAACTTTGAAACCTCTTGGCTGAGTCATGTAGATTTCCTCTTCCAAGTCTCCATGTAAAAATGCAGTTTTTACATCTAATTGAACTAGTTCCATATCCAATTTTGCTACCAAAGCCAATAAGATTCTAATGGAGGAATGTTTTACTACTGGAGAAAATACCTCATTGTAATCAATTCCCTCCGTTTGTGCATAGCCTTTAGCCACCAACCTTGCTTTGTAGCGAACACTATTCTTGTCAGGAAATCCATCTTTCTTTGTATATACCCATTTACACCCAATTGCCTTCTTTTCCTTCGGAAGACTAACAAGCTTCCATGTTTGATTCTTATGAAGGGACTGCATTTCTTCATTCATGGCTTCCCTCCACTTTTCTTCTTTCGAACTTTGGATTGCTTCATTGTAAGTAACAGGAGTATCATCGTTTGCAATTGGAGATGCGTAAGCCACCATGTCAACAAAGCGAGTAGGCTTTCTAATTTTTCTCTTTGGCTTACTCAATGCAATAGATTCATGTTGCTGTGGAGGTTCTTGGGTTGAAACCTCTTCTACAGGCAACTCTTCTTCTACCATAGGAGAGTCTTCATTTTCTGGGTAAACAATTCTTCTATCAAACTCCACTTGTTTTGGAGCACCATCTTTTTGCTCAACACTTTCTGTTGTCAACTTTCTTAAAAAAGTAGATTCATTAAAGGTAACATCCCTGCTGAAGATTATTTTCTTTGTCTCTAGACACCAAAGACGATATCCCTTTACTCCAGAGGTGATTCCCATAAAGATTGCTTTTTTAGCCCTCGGATCCAGCTTTGATTCCTTGACATGATAGTAGGCAGTGGAACCGAATACATGTAAGGAATCATAATCTGTAGCAGGCTTTCCAAACCATTTCTCCAATGGTGTTTTACCACAAATAGCAGTAGATGGTAGGCGGTTGATGAGGTGGCAGGCATATGTTACAGCCTCGGCCCAAAATTCTCTACCCAACCCAGCATTGGACAACATACGCTGAACCTTCTCCAACATTGTTCAATTCATACGTTCTGCCACTCCATTCTGTTGTGGTGTACTTCTCACTGTGAAGTGTCGAATAATACCTTTATCTTCGCAGACTTTAAGAAATGGATCACTTCTATATTCTCCACCATTATCTGTACAGAGGCACTTGATCCTTTTGCTTGTTTGAGTTTCCACCATATTTTTCCATCTGAGGAAGACTCCTAACACTTCATCCTTAGTTTTCATAGTATACACCCATACTCTTCGAGAAAAATCGTCAACAAAGGTCACATAGTAGTGTTTTCCTCCCAGTGAAGTTGTCTTGGAGGGTCCCCACACATCAGAGTGAACATAATCCAAAATACCCTTGGTATTATGGATTGCAATACCAAATTTCACTCTTGTTTGCTTCCCTTTGATGCAATGTTCACATAAATCTAGCTTGCAGGTCTTTGCTCCCTTTAATAATCATTGATTTGTAAGAAGTCCCAAGGATTTTTCACCTGCATGCCCCAAGCGTATATGCCATAACCTAGTTGCTTCTATTTCTTTATCATCAGAAGAAACTGTTGCTGTCGTCCCAATAAATGTTCGACCTTGATAGTGATACAAGTTATTGTTCTTACGAATTTCCTTGATTACCACAAGTGCACTAGAGATGATCTTCATGGCTCCGTTTTTTGCTATTACTTTGAATCCCTTTGATTCTAGGGTTCCTACAGAAATAAGATTCTTCATCAAATTTGGTACATATCTAACGTTCGTCAATATTTTGATTGATCCATCTTGATTCCTCAAACAGATTGAACCAATCCCATGTGTGGTAAGAGGGACATCATTTGCTGTGTAGACGACTCCACCTTCTAGTTCTTTAAAATCAAAGAACCAATCCCGATTGGGACACATTTGATGGCTACACCCAGAATCTAGTAGCCATATACTCGAAGAACTAGTTGATGGCGTAGCAGCAAGCGAAATATCTGAGCTTCCATCTTCGTACTCAACCACATTTGAGATGGCCTTTCCTTTATCAAGTTTGCCTTTATTCTTTAGCTTCGGACAGTCTTTCTTCCAGTGCCCCTTTTCCTGACAAAAGGCACATTCATCTTTGTTTGGTCTGGACCTTGACTTGGATCTCTCTTTCTTTCTACTATTCTGGCTTTGTGAACGGCCTCGAACTACTAGAGCCTCGTTGGCTCCACTTGTGCTTTCAAGCTTGCCCTTCTTCCTCAATTCATAGCTGTACAAAGCAGCACAAACCTCGCCAAGAGACACTTTATCCTTTCCATGGAGTAGAGTAGTTTCAAGAAACTCAAACTCCTCAGGAAGGGATCCCAACAACATCAAAGCTAGGTCTTCATCTTTAAAAGTCTCATCTAGATTAACTAGATCAGTAACCAACCTATTAAAGTTGGTGATATGATCATTCATAGTGGTACCCCAGACATAAGTGAAGCGAAATAGTCTCTTCTTCATATGGAGTTTCTTCTGAGAGCTTTTCTTCAAAAACTTTTCCTCCAGTGCCTTCCATAACTTGTTTGTAGAAGTTTCCTTACAGAATGCATACTTCTGCTTTCTTGAAAGACACGATCGAATTGTACCACATGCTAACCGATAAATGGTCCCCCATTCTTTCTTCTTAATATCTTCTGGTTTCTCTTCTTCAATGGCAATGTCTAGACCTTGCTGAAAGAGAGCGTCTAGAACCTCACTTTGCCACATACCAAAATGACCGGTGCCGTCAAAAATCTCCACTGCAAATCTGGCATTTGTCACAGTAGTTCTTGCCAAAATAGACGAGTTTGATGTGGATGCTTTTGCACTATCTGCCATCTCTGCCATAAATGCTATTCAATAGTCGCTGATGCGAAATGCCAATAGCCCAAGGAAAACTTTTCTGATGTGGAAGATTAGACTAAGCTGCAACCACAGAGCATACTAAGAATAACCTTGGCTCTGATACCAATTGTTGTGAAACTTGAGATTGTTCCACCTAATTTTACCATAGTTTACTATTGTACAGGTAAATAGAGAGTGAATAATTGTGCAAAATTACATTAGGTAAATTCCCAGGGAAGTGGGGGGTCACAACGGATCGCTTAAATCCCTCTTTCCTAGACAGAATTTTCCTTAAACATGTAATTAACACAATATATTACTACAACTATACCCGACAAAAGTTAACTACTGAATAGATGAAAGGAAGAACACCAGAATTTAACGAGGTTCGGCTAATTGTGCCTACGTCCTCGGATACTATCAATCAATATTTCTCTATTATAGAAATATTACAAAATGAGAGAGAGAAGAGAGAATGTGCCTAAGAGAGAAGTAGGCAAATTTGGGGATGAGATTACAAATGGAAGTGATGGGTTTATATAAGTTAGGAAATACCACTATTACAACCACTAATCACCTACCTTAGAAAAAATGGCCCACCATTGAAGACTTCAATGGCAATGGTAGGCTTCTAGAATAAGCCATAATTCAACAATAGGTGCATTGGGTTGTGTCCTAAAGTTTCTAGCAATGTTGTCGGAGTTTCTCCACTTATGCTTTAAAAAGTGGATTGGATACTGGGCTGGCTGTGTAGGCCTTTGATTGTTGGACTTGGTGTTGTGGGAATTTCTCCCCTTATGTTTTAAAAAGTGGATTGGAAAGTGGGTTGGCAGTCTAGGCCTTTGATTGTTGGACTTGGTTTAACACTTGGGTTGAGCTAAATGCATATGAGATAATTTGAAAAGGGTTGGATTTGGGGTTTATTGAATGCACTTGGGCTAAAGTTTCGGGTTGAAAGAATTTGAACAGAGGGCTTCCACTCATGTATGCACCTGGGCACATGTGGTCCCTCTCTACTCCATGTATGCACCATCATAGGCCCTTTTCCCCTCCCACTCATTTGCACATAAAACCTCTAATCTCTCTCTCTTGTTAGATGATTTAATAACCCAACCAGGTTCTACGCACAACCCAACCAATTCCATGTCCTACCCTTTCTCTATTTAACCCAAGGATAGGATTCAATGTTACAAAACAAAAATCCATGTCTTTGCTTCATTCAATTCAATCCTATCCTTGTATATTCATATTTTATTATGTATCCCTAAAAGGAAATGGTTTTGACATGTTCGCTACTCAAGTGGTTGACACTCTCAAGAAGTGTTAGGTCCTATGTATCCTTTTGACTTCAATGGATGTTTTCAAATTGGATGGTTGACATGTAGTAGTATGTTAATTGGTATAGGTTAATGGATCACGGGTGTAGGTACTTTTCTAGGTCCGAGCTTTGTAATAGAATTGCAATGCATGGAATAAGACATAAAATACTATAATAAACAACCTCTTACCAGATGGCATCAAATAAAAACAACTTCAGAGAGAAGCCCATTCCACCATCTTCTAGGGGGGAATTCAAGACCAAAAGGTCAAGTTCTTATCAAAAGCCATAACGGGTCACACATTAGTCACTTTTTAGGGTTCCAAAGTGTTGTAGAGTGTTGATGAAAAGACATACAACATTCAAGATTTTGAAGCCAATATTTGGAGTCCTAAATGTTAGTCTAGGTAGGCACCCAAGAGAAGGGGGGGGGGGGGGGTTGTATTGGGTGATAAAAATGTTTCGTTTTCTAACAAAATAAGCTCGGTACTCAATCTTGTTCACTTGATAATTGGATTGCATGCAATATTTAATAAACAATATATCCTTTAAAGGAACAATAGAATAAATGCAATAATAATTAGAGTTGCCAGATTATCAAGTTGATTAAATAAGTTAGTACGAAAGACACAGTTACTACGGATAATACTTAGTGAATAATATGATAGGTGGATGTGTTCAATATGAAGACTCCAACCTTGATTCGATCATTATGTTGATTGATTAGTGATGTGTGCAATATTAATCCACAATTAGGGCTGCTGACAAACCAAACCGCTCATGAGCGACTAAGGAGCTTGGCTCGTTAAGAGCTCGTTCGGGCTTGTTTATTTCCTTATTGAGTGATTCCCAAGCCTATTTTTCAAGCTTGTTTACTAAACGAGTTGATCTTGAACATAGACGAGTTCAGCTCATTTCAGCTCGTGAGCAGCTGGATTACAAGCTCGACAATGGGCTCGAGTTTAGTTTGGTACTCAACAAATATTTATTTATTTAACTTATTATTTTAGCTTGGCTTTATTTATAAATAAATTAATAAAATAATATGAATTTGTTAACACATGGAAACTTATATAAAAAGAGGGAAGACTTAGGAAGACTTCCATCTTCCGATGTTGGAACGAAAGGAGCTCAAATGTGATATTCCACATTTCCACCTAAGACAACGAGTAGAGCAGTTGGTGTTGGCTGACAATGGAGTCACTGTCATGGCACTGGCAGAGCAGCATTTGGAGCAAGGTTGTCGCTGTTCTTCTGCCGGAGAGGTAGCAACGAAGTGGGGTTCTTGCCGCTGTTGAAGTCCAGTGAGGACGAGAGAAGAGCCAATCAGTTTTAGCAATGAAACGAACTCGTGGCTGGAGGCTGGAGCTGTCCGCAAAGATTTATGATCAACGGCGGCAGCAGTGTGGCATTGCTTCCCATCCTCGTGAATATTTCTTCAAAATCGGCACCTGCCAGCTGCCGCACCTCCACTCACCATTTCTGGCGCATCTTACCTATCAAAATTAGCAAACAGCACAACATCCCGATATGCATGCAATACTTATCATGCATTTTTGTATCTCACTGTACATGGCAGCAACTTAATTTCTGCGTAATTGAAATATAATGGGGATTAATTGAATGTGGAATTGGGATTTGGGAATGAGGGGATGAAATTGGCAGTCATGACTCATGAACAAGAGAAGCGAAAGTGGAATTGGGTGTTTCACTTGTCCCACGCCAACTAACAGAAGAAGGGATAATTTCTCCTCCCTTGATAAATACTTGTTCCCCTTCCAGTAGAAAAGCGCCCAGTGTGAGGTTGGGCCTTGGCTTCCTTTTCTGTTGCTGGCCCTTTAAGGCCTATAAAATGAAATATGATGATGGGCCTTAAAAATTTCTTATTCTTGTGGGCTTTCAAAAAGAAATTTGATTAGCTTGCAGAAAGTACAATTGAGCCTGATCTTGTAGATTTATTTTTGAGTCGAGCTCGAGCTTAGGATTTTAAGCTCGTTTTTATTTGAGCCTGAGCCCGAACTGAGTCTTTAGTTTATCGAGCCAAGCCTGAACATGCCAAAGCTCGGCTCGGTTTGGCTTGTTTGCAGCCCTATCCACCATCCAACCATTTAGTTGATTGATTAGGGATAGTTAAAATGAAGTGCACAATTAAATTGTAAAGTAGAGAGAGATAAGAGAGACGTAGATTTTATAGTGGTTCGGTCTTTGGCCAACATCCATTTCCCAAACAGCATGTTTGAGCTTTTCCACCAATACTTGTAGTATTACAAAACTAGAACAACACTCCTACATTGTTGAAAACCTATCAAAAACTGTGCCCAGCATCAGGGATAATGGCCTGTGGGGTCGACAAAACCTTAACATGGCCCGTGACGAAAACATAGTGTTTTGCACTCTAGGAGCACAGTCGCAACGAGGAATACACCTAATACTCAGTGCCCAAGACACATGTCCTAACATGAGATCACACCCATAGAAAAATAGCAACATGACGGTAAACCTTTGAGGTCTTTTTCTAGTTCACAACCAAATTATGAAAATCAGAACCATGAATCTAAAGAACCTTAATGAAGGTCTCGACCTATTAGGTAAGATATACAATAAGAAACACGAAGTTACAACTGCAGCAAAACAACAAATAGCAGAGTGTAAAAGCAGTATTGTGAGTTTGAAGCTTGTGCGCACCATGTCTGCATTTGGTTAGTCTTAAACTAGTACTTATAGGCAAGTGATCGGAATCCAGCAAGCTTCATTTATGTTTTGTAGTTGATGCTTGATTGAGCTGGAAGATATTTTGCACATGTGGTTGACCATTAATGCTAGCGAAAGAAGGAAATTTCTAGTCATTGGATAATCCTTTATTCTCCAATTTTGAATTTCGAACGGTAGAACCTGACAAGGAGGATTTAGAATCTGTCTGAGATATTAATCAGCAATATATGAGATAATGTAATCATATTAATACAGCAAGATGGTCGAACAACATACTAACTCGCATAGCAAGAATTACAGTGCGTCTATTAACAAGTCTGTGACAGAGTCGGTGTATGAGTCTCTGAGTGTGTTTGTTATAGAGTCTGTTTGTGAGTGTGTTCATCAGTCTGCGTGTGTCTATTTATGACTCTATGTGTTCTGTGAGTCTAAAAGTTGAGCACCACTTTTTGTCAATCATCAAAACTAACATCAACATTCCCTCCCTTTTTGATTGATGACAAAACCATGTGTGTGTAATGTGTGCTTCCCTTTACTTAGTGCATAGCTCCCCCTTAATAAAAGCTCCAAGCAATATTTCTCAAGATTCAAAGGGAGGTATATAGCAGCAATATATAAATATATTCATTCATCAACATGCATCAATAGTATATATGGGAGGTAGCAGTTGCCACAGTATCAAAAAGACATAAGTCATACACATGGTAATACACACAGTATCTTCTCCCCCTTTTTTGTCATAATAAAAAAGTATACAGGGAGTACTAGCAGTAACAGAAACAAAAGAAAATATTGTAGCAGCACATATCAAGCAAAGAGTAAAGAAAGATCAAATATCAGGGTGGTGAGACTAGGGGTGTGGTTGAACAAAGCTCAGAATCTTGTAATTCTAGTCATAACAAGCTCTTCCAGGTGCTGCACACAATCAGAGTGTGTGTTAAGAGTGTTTTCTTCTGGTGCAGGGCCAGAATTTTCATGCAAGTGAGTGTTCACTGTAAGGTTTGGTTTGGATCTAGTTGGAAAGCACATCTCCAAAGGGTACATGGAGAGCCTGAAAAGATTTTGTAGAGGTAGTGAGCATAGGGCAGAGAACCAGAGCTTCTTTCCTTAGCAGCCAACATATGGTGTAGGATGAAAATGAGCAAGTTAAGAGGTTTCTTTCCCACATGAAAAGGAGGTCAAGATCAGTCACCAAGGTCATAGAACCAGCTCGGGGCAATGGTAGGTTTGCAATAATGTGGTGAATGATTCTCTTGTCAATCGAAAGAATGTTGGCATCATTTGGAGATTTAGATGAACCAAATACAATTTTTAAAGCTTTCTTTTTCTTGAGGGCATTTAGGGAGTCAATGCCAGCTAAAGGAAGGTCAAACACAAGAGCCAAATGACGTGGTTTAATATCCATGTGCATGGAGTGCACATAGGATCTCAGAATGGGTGTATCAACTGTCCTTTCTGTTCTAGATTAGAATAGAATACACAGACAAAATTTCTCAAGATAGGGCCATTAAAATGACATAGTTTCATCCACCCTTGGGCCTAAAAAAGTTTAGGAAAGCTAAAACTGTAATTGGAAAAATATTCAAAAGGGACGGCATGAGGTGGCAAAAATTTCTTATTGATGAAGGAAGAAAAGAACATGTTTTTGTCGCTCAGGGTGAGATACCAGTCTACGTCATAACCTTTGAGGATTGGAATAGGGAATTGTTCACTTGTCTAGAGGCAATTTGCCAACAAACTAAGAATCTGAACATTCATCCTGCTCCAGTCACTATTTTTTTCTTATTGCTCGTGTGCGTGAGTAAGATGATTCTGTTTACCCTGACTAGTTGAGAATATCTTCACAACCATAGACCATTATTAGTAATTGTGACTCTTTGATTGGCATAGTAATTTGTTTGGCAGTGTTGAAGAAATAAGGAACTTAGTCTCCACGACAAGCCAAAAGGATTTCCAAAAGCGCGCACACAGCCCCAACTAGGATGAAACAAACACCAACATAGCATTTCTACAAACGCTTCAAAGACAGCCCAGAAAACAGATCAGAATAGCCCATAAACACCTCAAACAGTCCACTAAACATAAGAATAGGCAAAAAAAAAAAAAAAAAAACATTTCAAAAACAATCCAAAACAGTCCATAAAGTAACTTGAAACCACAGGAATGCAACAAATACTTGCAGCCAGCCACTTAATACCAGGCAGAACAATAAAGGTATTTTCATTGCACCATACTGACATGAAATATACCAACCAGCGGCACTAGCAGGTGCCAACAGTTGCTTGAACACAGGAAGTTCTAATGCTTTTTCAGAAATACCATGAAAGATACGGTTATGGCACACTGTCCCAGCCTTGGGCTTCAAACCCCAGAAAACCATTTTACAGTACTACTTAAGTGGGAGAGGGCAACCAAGATTTGAGAAGAAATCATCCTGCCTGACAGTACTAATGTCAGCACAGTCCCTGCTAACATCAGCATGTCTTCCCTTGGTTCAACTCAGGACTTTGTTTCAGAAGTTCTTGTGGGGATTTTTAAAAAAATATTTAATTTTTTATAGAAGAGAAATTAGAAAGAACTGAGGAAAGTTCAAGAAAGGGAAGCAAGGAGAAACTCCATTATTGCCAAGATGCCATGTTAATGCCCGAGAGTGAGAGAAACAACTTGTGCTTTTTGTTTTTTGTTTTTTTTAGAAAATAATATGAAGGATATTAAAATTTCCACGAAAGGAAATGTAAATTTATGGATCAAATTACTAAAAAGACTCAAAAGAGGTAAAAAGACTACTGATGGAATTTGCATTTATGACATGCATGGGAGCTCAGGTTGTCATTTGTGTGTGTTGTGTGTGTGTTTGTTGAGTGAGTGAGTTTTCATTCTGCATATAGACTAATTTGATTGAACTGGTTGTAGCCCCAACTTACTGCATAATGCTGTTGAACATTGGTGAACTTAAGAATGATACCTCTCTTTAGTCAATCAATAATGTGTTGGTATTTTTGAACAGGGAGAACCTTTGTGCGTTTTTTATTCCCGTTATGGTATCTGTAAGTTTGGTCCAAGTTGCAAGTTTGACCACCCTATGGGAATCTTCACATACAACCTTTCAGCATCTTCATCTGATGCCCCAGTTGTTCGGCGTTTGTTGGGGTCATCATCAGGCACTTCTCCTTTGAATCTATCAGAAGGACTTGTTGAATCAGGCTCAACAAAGCCCAGGCGACTTTCACTGGCAGAAACAAGACAAATGCCTTCTGGTGACAATAATATTGATGCAGAGTGATAAATGTTTGTTCAAGAAATTTTCCAGTTATTTCCTTGCAGTCTTTTGAAGGATAAAGAAGAGTTATCTGTAAATTCATTTTTCATTGCTGAAGATGGATTCATGTTAAGTCAATCCTGTTCTGAAAATGCATTAAACTCAACAAACTACTCATCGGACTTCATGCTCTGTATAAAACTGCAGTATTTTCCCAATTTGTTGAAATCCAATGTGAACATTCATCTCCCAAAAACCCCATTTTTCTGGTTTATGTGAAGCACTTTTTTCCCCTGAAATCCATGTGAAGCAATTCTTTTTGCAAGTGTTGATGTCATCAGTCTGGCATTCTGCTCAAGGTTTATTGTGTCACTCTGATCCAAAGTTTGTCCCTGACTGCTTGCTTGCCTTTTGGTAATGCTTCATCTTTTTCTGCCTGTCTTGCTTGTTCATGTTCTTGTTTTCTTTTTGTTTTCCTCCTTTTTCCTCTTCTACCACTTCATTATGTACTTTGCATGCACAAATTGATTTTTTGTTGCCATTATTATTATTCTTAAAACTAAACACACTTATTTTGTGTCTCTGTTAATCCTGATTGTAACTTTTTTTGTAGGAAGGTTTTCTTTTTTCCTGTTTGTCTTTTCCTCTGCGTTAGTCTATTGTAATTTCTGTGATGGCCCCTTTTTCCAATCATGATTCCTATTTTATATAGTTTTTATTTGTTTTGGTAGAAAAATTTTACATTGCAGAACTCTATGTGGGCCAAATTTTGTTTCGGATGTGGATGGTGAAGGCAGCAGGACGAAGCACAAGGATTCTGCTCATGTTCTCCCATGATGAATTCTTCAGACAATAAGAATATCAAAGTAGATCTTTATATATTCTCAGATATTTTTTCAGTGCAACCCGGAAGTCACTTGCCATAGTCATGTGCTGATATGTTTGTGTTGCCTCGAGTTTGGTTGTTTCAAAAGCTTTCAGCTCTGAATTTCTCAGGAAGTTTTTAATTTTTTTATTTTTTTTGGAAGTCATAGCAGGCATCTTAGAAACATGAAAAATAAATTGTTTTTCTTTTCTTTTTGATAAATATTAAAACTGTATATGTTTGATATTTCAATACAGCTGTCCTCTGTGGCTGGAAGGTTTGTGGTCTCTTGAAACCCACTTGAAAATGTGGTTTTGAAAATGCCTGTAATTATGTAACAACAGTTTTCCGTGGTTTGTATATGCCTCTGTGCGAGTGTTGGGGAGGGGGAGAATATGAGTTGAACTGTGCAGTATTGCCAACTGGGACACAAGCTTGAAGCATAACAGCGGCAGCTTCAAACTACGGAATTTGAACTTCTCATTAAGGGGTGTGGCTACTTTTCTTCTAAACCTTTACCCTGGCATCATGGATTTTTCAGTTTTCCTGCACAATTGTGGCAAGTGTGGAACTGGGGCCTCTCTTTATCTTTTCATCCTAATTCTGCATATGCCATCATGTCTTAAAAATCTGGATGATATCTACTATCCTCCGGTATTAAATTGTGATGGTATTATTTTTCTTGAATTCTATTCGCTCGGGCCTCGGTGCCTACGATGTACTGATTTATAATGGCCATTTAGATTTTTTATGACTGAATGGTCTCTAATTTTTTTTAAATGCTGTCATGAAACCACAAACGCTAGAACTATAATTTTGTTTCTTTTTTCTTTGGTGATTTGGAATTGCTTCAGGAATTATAGAGCTTTGCTATTTTTTAATTGGTCCAGTTAGTTCTTAGTATCAGTTATTGTTGTCATAAACATATTAAAACGGATCTACCTTGTCAATTTTATAACTTTCTATTGCAGTGGAAGAGACGCAAAACTGATCAAAATTAATGAAAGATACAATCCTTAAAATTTCTAATACAAATAATATGCGTAGACATGGAAGCTTCTACAAAGCCCTACGTGCAGAGGTTTTTTTTTAAAAAAAAATAAAAATAAATAAATAAATACAAGGAATCGCAATTATCACATGTCATGAAATATATTAACATATTTGAGTAGCTGTTGCTCGCTGGATGCCAAGAGTATTTGATCTTTGTCTAAACAAGTCTTAATTTAATGAAAAAATTCTCAGAGAGTGTGCTCTTTTGGGCACATTAGCATCCCACTTGGTAGGCTGTCCTTTCCTACAGTTGGCATTAATGGGCAAGCGGTATAATCAATAGCATAAATTGGAGGGTTTTTTTTTTTATTTTTTTTTATTTTCAGATTTAGTTTTAATTTATTAAAAAATATTTAAGAAAAGTTTGGGAAACTTTATTTGTCTATTTAATCCGTCCTAAAAGACGTCAGACCATCTAGTGTTTTTTAAACAAAAAATGTTAGATGGTCCAGCGTCTTATAATATGAGAAAACTCACAATATGATGACATGTGGTGGCCAAAAAATGCTAGATGGTTCAATGTTTTTTGCTCCGTTATTTTACGTCTTCCTCCTTTCTCTTTCTCTGCGAATCGCAGAGCAGACCGAGAACGGAAGGAGCTACGCACATGGAAGGACGATCTGACGAACTTAGACCTTGCAGACGATCGTTGGTTTGGATTGTACAATCCAAACGTTGTGAGAGGAGGTAGAATTCGAACGTTGTGGGAGGCATTACATAAAGAAGAGAGATGAGGTATGATTTCCTATATTTAAGCATTATTCTTATTTTGTTACGATTTGAAATTTTGAGTGCAAATTTGTGTTAATTCATAGTAGAAATAAGTGTTTTGTACGTTGAATTTGGTTTTATTGAACTAAATTTAGTGATTTGAACTATCCTTTGAGAACCCCCAATTTGAGGTTAGGGTTTTTTTTCATGTTTTGAAATTGTTCATATGAATTTTATTTGAATAAATGATGAATGCATATGTTATCATTTGTTTGATAGCATTTTATATCATACTATGACAACCCATGGCAGTGTAGCATCTTCTAGGTCTTCATTTAAAAATTTGCAACCATGTTCAAACTTGGATCAAATATATTGAAAGATGAAATTGTTCATATTAATTTTATTTGAATAAATGATGAATGCATATGATATTGTGTGTTTGTAGTAGTTTGCATCATACTATGACAACCCATGGCAATGTAGCATCTTCTAGGTCTTCATTTAAAAATGCAACCATGTTCAAACTTGGATCAAATATATTCAAAGATGAAATTGTTCGTATTAATTTTATTTGAATAAATGATGAATGCATATGATATTGTGTGTTTGATAGCATAAAATTATATTACATGATTTGTATTTTTTTTTTTATCTTTTATTTATGTTAGAACACTAGAAGTTTGTCATGTATGCATTTGCTAAATTTATTTTGTTTCCAAATTTTTCATAAGCATGCATTTTAATGTTTCCTAAAGTTCCATTGTAAAATTTCATCATTTACTATTAATTTCCACCGTTCCTGAAAATCAAAATCAATATTTCATCAAAATTTTCTTAAATTGAGACCATCACAATATCCATCAAAATCAAATTTTAAGTCCTTGACCATACCTGGCCCCCGTTCCCCTCTAGCAGACACTTTAGACCTTCACATCCTCGACCTTATTACATCCCTTAACATCCTTGCTACCCACAAATGAATAAACCACCTCCGTACACAATCCACTCCAATAAAAAGCTGTTGCTCCACTTGGGTTCTTCCAACCTTAGCTTATTCCACATAAATCTCTCACATCAACTTGAGAGAGTTAGTGTCAAACCCAGCTAACCTGCTGCTCTTACCCTATTTTAATGCTCATGGCGAGCTGAGGTCCTTGACCAATTACCAAGTAGCTATTTTTCCCCTTATACCCCCCATCCTTGGACCTAAGTGATTTTTAATTATCACGTCGGAAGTGACTTGTGGGTAGCTCGAGTGTCACTCATATATTTTCATATCGTGGAGTGGTATCTCCTTGACCTATTTTTTGCATCAGTTTGGCTATTGGCAGGGCATTCCTGACCCCTTCTTCACATTAGGGCTACATCTTCATGGTACGACCTCCATACAGTTGATGGACGCGATCGAGGGGTGACCGATTGGATGACTTTCCACAGGATGTATGTGGATATATGACAATATTGGAGAGAGCACATCATCCCAGCAGAGTTATAGGACAGTCCTTTGCGTCTAGATGACCCATACTTCAGGTGGTATAGGTCCATCACATGACGCTTCATGAACAGGATCGTAGCTGTATATATGAGCCTCATAAGTAGACATTAACCCACACATTGTACTTCTGTTATGTGGGTTTTATGATATGAATGTACTAACTAAATTTTGTTCTATACTGTAGGCTGACAAACTGAAGGAGGTAGATCTGATCTCTCCAGATCCTGCAGTAAAGGGATTGGTCAGGCCTGGATTAAGGATTGTCCACAAGGATGGACGATGGTACATGTACCTCGACCTCACCCGCCTATACGAGGAGATTGAGCTACTCCAGTACGAGGAGGATATGCTCTGTATGCGGATAATGGTTCACGGAGCCACATTGGTGAATCATTAGTAGAGCCGCCTATTGTTTAGAGTGAGGATGTGTTTTGCCCATCAGAACCATATGCATGTTCGACGGGAGTTGATATTGCCGAGTCGTCCAGTAGCAGACCGTTTGCTAGAGATGTTCCTTCATCCTCCCAACCTTCAGGTTTGAGTACCTTGTACGACTCTCCTACCACCCCATCCATGTCATTCTTGTTGTACAATAGTCTAGATATTGAGGACGTGGATTCATTAGTCATGCCACCTCATTCCCGTTCGACATAATTGTATGAGTCATCTCCCTATTCGCTTCGTATGTATCATGATGCAGTACCTTAGGGCGGAGATGGTAGACCTACAGGACGACGACGTGGTAGGAGATCGGATGGAGATAACCAGCAAGGAGAGGACAGACGCAGACAGCAGCCACCTTGTTAGTAGAGTCCACCTGTGTGTGGCACTTGAGTAGTAATTTTTGTATATATACTTTACGGCCTATATTGTGTTGTACATTAGTATGATTCTTATGTTTTCATGTGTATGGCCTCATTGCATTATTTTTGTATAATTGGGGATGTTTATTTGTTGTTCCCTAATATGTATATGTATTGGAAAATACTGCTTGCATAGTCTCAATGTATGTTGTTGTGTATGGAAGTTATGAAAATACTATTACTGATTGCCGATGAAAATTGCTTTCTTTGAACAGGTGCAAGCATGGATGGTTATACTCGATTTTTAGAGGAGATTTTGTCAAAATTTTTGCTGTGATGTAGTGTGAATGGAGACAGTTGTGTATGAAAATTGAGAAAATACTATTATTGATTGCCAATGAAAATTGTTTTCTTTGAACAATCGAAGTATGGATGGGTATACTTGATTTTAAGAGGATACTCTGTTGAAAGTTTTACAGTAATTCGATGTAGGGTGAATGTAGACAGTTGTGTATGAAAGTTGTGGAAATATTGTTATCGATTGTCAATAAAAATTATTTTCTTTGAACATGTACAAGTATAGATGGGTATACTCAAATTTAAAAAGAGATTGTTGAAATTTTTACAGTAATTCGATGCAGTATGAATGTAGACAGATGTGTATGAAAGTTATGAAAATACTATTACCGATTGCTGATGAAAATTATTTTCTTTGAACAAGTGCAAGCATGGATGGCTATACTCAATTTTAAGAGGAGACCCTACCTAAATTTTTGTAGTAATTCAATGTAGTGTGATGTGCACAGTTCTGTATGAAAGTTGTGAAAAAATTGTTATTGATTGCTGATGACAGTTATATATAATATTTTTTTTTGTTTCCTTCTAAGCCTTGATGAAGTGATATGATATTCTTAGACTAAATTTAATGTCATGAATGTGTTGGATTTCATGAAAATAAAATATTCTTTCAAAGTAGGTACATGATGCTTGGTTTTGATTTTCATGATGATGTATGTGTGAAATATGATGTAAATGAAATGATATATGGAAACACTAATCTTAAACTAAACTAGATGCAAGTGACAATTCTATGCAAATGCAAATGTCACACTTGATGTAAGTGATTTACTTCATGCAGATGAGGTTAAACTTAAACGTTATTCTTGAACTAGACCTCATGTAATGGATGAACTAAGTGTAAAGTGGAAATGCAATTTCAATTTTTTTTTTAAAAAGGAGGTTGGGGGGGGGGGGTTTCAAGGACTTCATAATAAAACCATGCTCATTGAAGTCTGCTATCCCAAGTTGAGCTGTAAAGGCACATGATTTCTTTTATTTATTTATTTTTTGACATTTGGGGCTCTGATTTGCAAAATGAATGCCTACTTGATGCAATGCATCTATGCTAATGTTTGAGGATTGAACGAAAATTCCAAGTAGCATGAGTTTCCTACATCAAAAGACAAAAGGAGGTAACCTAGTAGCATAATCTAAACATGAGGTGCTTTGATTTTCTACCCTAGTGTAAGGGTTGAGCTACAACCGTTTAATCTATCATCTCATGATGACTTGATGTTGGGAACTAACTCTTTTTGCCCCAATGTATATCTTCTTAGGTTATTGTTATAAAAGGATCTTTGTAGCTAGACCCTTGCATCAAAACCTTCATTCCCTTGTCTTGGCAAGACTAGTGCTCTCATGCAGTTAGGGCATCTTCTTACTTCTTCGATGAACTGAACGAAGCAAAGAGCATTCAATCTTTCAAATGAATACTTCCTATCAGAGCTAATTGAACACTTTGAAATAGCTAATTCTTGTTGACTCTTGGCCACCTAACTCTTTGTTGAAATGACAAAAAAACTGTAACCAGTATTAAATATTCATTTTTGAAGATTATTTAAAAGTAAATTGTTTGGAAACTCACCTTTTTTTTGTCTAAGACACCACCAACAACAACAATAATAAAAAACAACCATGCCTTAAATCCTAGTAGGTGGTGTCTGGGGTCAGTTATGTGAATCCTTTTCCACCACTACAACAACTATTTTTTTTTGTTGATTTAAGATTGTTATGTTGTTACATTTTTCCTTTTATGTATGCAATTTAGATTTTTTTTTTAAATAAATGTTTGTGGGCTTTTCTCTATCATCATTTTCTTCCATATTTTTGTGGTTTGAAATGGCAAAATTATTTGTGTAAAGTTTGTTCACTAGATTATCCTACATTAGTTCATGACAATATTTATTGAATGCTATCCGCTATAAACTAAAACTGCACCTTCGGTATGTAAAAAGATATTGGAATTAACAAGTCATTATTCCTTTATCAAATTTTAGAACACACTCATTGTGTTTGAAAGTGAAAAAGATTTAGAAGTTAAAAATTTAAAGTTGTTTAAATACTCCTAATATTTCTATGTCTTAAAAAAAACGTTGAAAATTGTTCAAATCTCCAAATAATTCCTAATACAAATATATATATATATCAATTATCAAATGTTGCATGGGGCATGTAAAAAACGTTGGATCATCCAACATTTATTACATAAAAATAATAACAATTGCCCCAAGTAGTATCTTTTATTTAAAAAACGTTGGATGACCTAGCGTTTTTTAGGATGCATTAAATGGGGAAATAAAGTTCCCTCCGAACTTTTCTAAAATATTTGTTAATAAATTAAAACCAAATCTAGAAAAAACTCACATAAATTGTTGGTGCGAGTTAATCAATTTATAAAAGTTTGGTTCCATGTGCATAAGAACTTTGAGGAGGATTGAATGCCACCCAAGACCATACCAAAATGATAGCACATGACCGTGTGTATAATGGTTATAGTTATGTTGTTTTTTTCAGCTTAATTGTTTAGAGAGCAATTCTATATTATATACAACAATTATATGTTATACTGTCCTTTAATGTGAACATACTGACCTTGCATGACTTTCTTGAAACTATCCTTTGTAGTCTCTAGGCTGAACTTGAAAATATTTACCTTATATGTGGAGAAACCTTAGATTTGAAGTTGTATTTGATTTGGATAAGATGTAATACAAAGTTGTATTGAAATTTGTCCAAATTCACACAAATCCATATTCAAGGTCTGAAATCCATACTCCTAAACGCATCATTACTGACACTTGCACGTTCAGGTGTAAAAATTTGAATATTGTGTTCTAGAGTATTGTTTATCCATGTGGAAATTCTTATAGTAAAAGCTATTTTCCTTCCAAAACTTCGGTAGAGATTTATGCATAGGTGTTTCAATCTTTCTCCTGATCTTGTTTTCCACGTCAGCTTTCCACAATTCGAACTTGGTGAACGTCTCTGACTTGTGTTGCATGAAGTACACCCAGACCTTTCGTGAGTAATCATAGATAAAACTCACGACGTACATATGTCCTCCTCGTGATGCTACTCTTATTGGCCCCCAAACATCTGAATGAATATAGTTAAGGATTCCCTTTGTATTGTATGTGAGTGTCATGAACTGCACCTTATTTTGTTTCCTAAGCACACAATACCTGTGAAAATTCAGCTTGCATGTTTTGATACCCTTCAAAAGATTTCTCTTATAAAGCTCCATCATCCCACACTTACCTATATGCCCTAACCGCATATGCCATAAGATAGTACTATCCGACTCAAACTCTGTAGCTACAACTCCACCTACAATTTTGGTGCCTAGTAGTGTATAAATATTCGCTAGTACCTTCTGCCGGTTCATCATGGTCAGAACACCCTTACTCACCTTCATTACCCCACTTGTAGACTTGTAACTAAACCTGTTACAGTCTAAAGTACCCAATGAAATCAAATTATTCCTTAACTTCGATATATGCCTAACATCACATAACGTTCTCACAACACCATCAAATATCTTGATTCTAATATTCCCTATTCCAACAATTTTGCATGAAACATCATTCCCATAAGAATAGAACCAAAATTTACTAACTTTTAATTCGCGAACCATTCTTTGTTTGGTGTCATGTGATAGGAGCACGTCGAATCTAAGACCCAAGAATCTGTGAGATGATTTGAACTCAATGAAAACGAAAGCATATCACCATCACTGCTCTCTGAGTCTCCTTCTCCCACTATATTTGCCGATTTTGATGAACCTTCCTAATTTTCTACATTCCAATTCTTCCTTTCTAGACAATTTGGTTTTATGTGCCTCTTTTTCCTGCACTTAAAACGCCGTATGTCCTTCTTCTTCCTAGACTAGGACCAAGATTTATTGTTTCTCGATCCACTTTAGAACTTGCTTCTCCCATGTTCCTAATTACCCTTCACCATAAGCCTTTCACCTTGTGAAATCTCATCCTTCTCCTCTGTTCCTGGTTACCCTTCAGCACAAGTCCTTCACCTTGTGAAATCTCATCGCTGGCTTTCTTCCTCTGATGAAAACCTAATAGAGCGCTTGTGACCTCCTCCAAATTCAAGGTTTCTTTTCCCCACGTTAGAGTTGTAACTAAATTTTCGTACGTATGAGACGCAGGTAGGGAATTCAGTAGCATCAGCGTCTTATCTTCTTCCTTAAAATTCACATCAACCCGCATCAAATCACTGCTAATTTGATTGAATACATTGATGTGTTGGTTCAAATTTGAACCCTAAGCCATCTTAAGCCAATACAATTTATGCTTAAGATACAAATTGTTCTTCAACGATTTGGACATATACCGACTTTCCAATTTCTGCCAAACTGCCAACAGAGATTCCTCATCCATGACGTGATACAATACGTCATCAGCCAGACAAAGTTTGATAGTTGTCACAGCCTTCACATCCAATTCCTTCCAACTTGTTTTATCCATGCCTTCCGACTACCTTTCGTTTAATGCCTTCACCATACCCTGCCGCACCAACAAGTCCTTAACCCTCCTTTGCCATAGTCTGAAATTTCTCGATCCGTCGAACTTGACAATATCAAATTTTTCAGAAGAAATCCCAACCATTGTAACTAAGAGCTCTAATACTAATTTGTTGGCAAATTAATGCGTAGCGAAAGAACCATTTGGATCGTGCAATGTAGCAACCAACGATGAATAATATGAAAACACAATCACACATAGATTATAAGGAAAACAAATAAACAAAGGCACAATAATTAATGTGGTTCGAAAATGTGCCTACACCCACAAAAGCAAGCACCTGAATTTCACTATCATTATCAAACTAAGGTTACAACTTTATTCATATGCTAACCCTACAAGTACAAAGGGATTAGGAAGTTCCCAAAACACCCCTATATCAATCCTCAAAGGTTATGCCTTTGAACCCCTAATCTACTGATCTTCCCAATTTAAAATTCGAAAATAGTGCCAAACAAAACCGTCGATGATTTCAGCAAACCGTCAACAGTTTCCTACTGAAATTGAAATCGTTAACGATTTCAAACAAAACGTTGACGGGTTCTTCCCGATGTCAAACCGTCAATGTAATCTTTGACCAAATTGTTAACTATTTCTTCGTACAGTCAAGCTTCCTTATTTTTCCGCACCATGCTTTCCCTGTGTATGTGTTCCACTCAATATGAGTTACATACTCCAATAGAAGTGTTACCTTCCCTATGAACAATTGTACTCCTGAACAAAATTTCTTTATAATATTTTGCTTTATTTTTCCTTTTCAAAAAAATAAAATAAAAATAAAGTGGCGATTCCATTTCAAAGATAAAAAAGAAAAAATTGGATATATTAATTATTAGCTTTGGTGTATTCTCAAGAGGGGGGTGAATTGAGTATTTAAAATTTCTCTCCTAAGTTCAACTAATCTAGCAACAATATTACTCAACTTAGGGTCTGTCTATGCAATTATAAACCCAATCATTCACAATAGTAAAATATAAAGATTCATGTGCTGGAATTTAAAATGTGGAAATTAAAAGTATGCACAAGAAATGTTATCGGGGTTCGACCAAAGTGCCTACGTCTTCGCCTCGGCTCACAGGCACAAACATTCCACTATGGCTCACTTAATGGGTGGTGTGGCACTGGTTACAATTAGGTCAATTCACGAGACTGACCTCAAGCTATAACCGCACCTTACTAGGATGATGCACCTAACTTTTCTAACCGAATCTAAGCTAATCTGAGACTATTCAATAGGGTTAATCTCCCTCTTCAAACCCACGTCTAGAATAAAACAAATATAATTTTTGCATACACGGAAATATGCTTCTTACACAAGCATGTATGTACTACAAATACAGCACAGTATAATTAATGCACACCAATGATGTAAGAACTATAAGCTCAGTGATGTATGTGTGCAATCAATATTCAAGATAATGCCTATATTCAATCTAACACCAGAGTGTATCAATAAGCTAATCTTTGAAACTTTGTATCAAAATATATCTCAATAACAATCTAGGGTTTCAAAGACTTCAACCAATAACAATCAAAATATCTCAAGAATATTTTTTCCATGATCAAGCATAAGAGATATTTGAAAATAGCTTGTGAAAAATATTTTGCACACACAAAATAAAAGCCTTAGGTGTCTTGCAAAATGAATGCAAGGACCCACCTAAGTTTTCCCCACGCAAGATTTATTAGATTAAATAAGTGAGAAAACTTAATCTTAACTCTCAATATGAAAATCAAATAACAAATAATGCAATGAGAGTTTTTGAGCAAGATTGAATGAAGTATAATCACTCTAGGTACTCTCACAAGGCTTGGATTATCAAGAAGGTAGTAGTATGTGAGAGTATAGACTTAGTATAGGAAAAATTTGCTCTAAACAATATTGAGGATTTTTGGCTTATCCAAATCCCTAATCCTTGCTTAAACATGCAAATGAACTCATATATATATAAGGGAAGGATTATGACCGTTGGGGACATAAGGGTAATTAGTAAATTTGTTTTAAAATTGTTTAAGGAAATTAACCCCGTTTAAGTGTCTTAACCGTGGTAAAAATATAAAACAACTCGAGAGTTTCGGATGACTAAACCACGGTTCGGTCGCCTGAACAAAGACAATGAAAAAAGTTAGTTTTTGAAGTTCGGTCGCCTGAGCATGGGTTCGGTTTGCTGAACCAAGGTGATTCCCACATTATCCGAGATTCGGGTGCCTGGTCCTGAGTTCGGTCTGTCAAATCCATGTGTTCGGTAGCTCGAGGCAATTATAAACGTGAAGTTCGGGCTGCCGAGTTGGTGGGAAAAGTTAAAAACAAGGTTCGGTCGCCCGTGGACGGTACCTTCAAAATGGTTTAGTTGCTCGAAACCCAAGTCAACAAGTTGACTTGTCAAGGGTTCGGTCGCCCGAGGTGTTTTGAGCGCCTGGGATTCGGTCGGCTGAAGCCTAACAATTTTTACCTATATGTCCATTTTCACTTCAATTAATTCCCCTAATATTATAAGTGATTTTGGGGACTATCTTACGTGTAAGTGCAAGGACGTCAGGTTTTTCTAAGGTATTTGAGTTAGTCTCAAAAACCTGGCATCGGTCGACCGAGCTTATAGTCTTTTATGCATGATATGCAGATTATTACAAACCTTAGATAATTATTATTACAGACCCGGCAGAATGAAATATAGATTACAACAATTAAAAAAACATTCTGGGTCTTCATTTTTCTTTGGGTCTCCGAGTGCCATCATATGATATTGTCAAGATTAACCTGCAAATCAACTCGGTAGACATTAAATACTTGAGTATTTATCATAATCAAAACAGGGTATGATCCATAGGGTCAACATTAATGTTTTGGTACTTTAACTTGTTTGATTTTAAAATGGTCACCAAATATCGACAACTCAAATGGCTCCTCAAAACTTGATGGCGACATATATCTATCTAATTTTCCTTGAATTGTATTTTTTAGGAATGTCTTGTCTTATTTTAAAAAATAATATCTTTTATTACAAAATGATATACATTCTTTGTATATATATATATTACTACCTTTGTTTAATTGTTGTTTAGTTGAAATAAACTTTTTGCTTGTTTAAAAATTTAATCTAAAATATATTTTCTAAATATAAGCTTATCTAATTTTGACTAAATTTAATTTTTTTATAAATATTAATGTATTTTTTTTAATATATATATATATATCTATAAAAATATTGATGTTCTATTTGGTAACATGCAATTACACTTGTGCATTTGAATTTGAAAGTTCGAATTTGAACTTCCAAATTCAAAAACACCGTTTTAAATTCACAATGAATTTCATTCACCAAAATTCATACATTGCAAAAAGTTTATCCTATTTCCCCATGCATTTCTCAAATCCACTCTCTCCCCTCTCTCTCCCTTCATACCTCAGAAGCCCTGCATGCCCTCGAATACGTCAAGTACCGCTCTCTCTCTCTCTCTCTCTCTCTCTCTCTCTCTCTCTCTCTCTCTCTCTCTCTCTCTCTCTCTCTCTCTCACACACACACACACATACACACACACACAGCCTTTCATGTGCTCTCATTTACTGACGCTTGAGCAGTAGAGAGCGATGGTTTTGGTTTTTTTTATTTTTTGGATTTTTCATCCTTCTACTTTATGATGTTAATTATTTTATAAAATATTATACTAATATAAATTATATTAAAATTTGTAAAAATCCATCCAAATTTAAATCTTGTGCTCCAATCACAACATAAGAATACGTTTGGATCGATAATTTTACTTGAAAAAAAAAAAAAATTCATTTTCCATTATATTTATCGTTCTATACTAAATTCAACTAAAAATAATAATTTATTTAACATGATTAAAAATAAAAATATATTAATGATGTTTAAAAGAAAAAAAGGCAGCCCGATGCATTAAGTTTCAACATATATGGGATTCGGGGAAGGAGCAGATCACGATGAGTCTATAGTACGCAACTTTACCTTACATTTTCGCAAAAGGTTGTTTCCACATCTCGAATCCATAAATATTAATGATGTGTAAAATTAAATTTTTGTTCATAAACTTAGTATGTTTTTCAATTTCTTTCTTACCTTCCTCAATAACCAAACATGAAAACATGGCTTCCTTAATATATTCCTTTTCCTAAATATTAAGCATGATGCTATATGTGATTGCATGTGATGAATATTATGCAAAATATTTTGATTTTAAATAAACTTCAAATGCTTTTTAAAAAAAAATTATTAATATATTCTCATGATTTAATTTATATGTATTAAAGCATAAATATTCAAGTTTATTTATTCAAATTTATTTTTTATTTAAAACAATAAAATACAAACATATGCATGAGATACTATTATGATACTATGTACACATAGAAACAAAAAAATTTTAATAAAATATAAGACATGACATGATAGGAATATTCTAATTAATATTATATGAAATATTAAGTTTAATATTTAGATATCATTATTAAATAATTTTATTATTATTATTATTATTATTTGTTTTATTAAAAATCTTAATAAAAGGATTCTTTCAATAAAAATCATTGAAGGATCCTATTTTGTTATAGGAAATAGATAAAGTCTTCTTAAAAGATATAGTTTGTTCATCTAGGAGCCGTCCAAGTTCACGTAAACTTCTACATTGAAGAGGCCTAGATGGACCAATCTATTTGTGCCTAAGCGATGTTAGAACCCAGGAAGACTTTAATCCTCTTTAATTGTTAAGTTAGAGTAATTGGGGTCTAGGAAAAATACTGAATGATAAATAATTATGAGATTTAGTCAATTGAGTTGGAGAAATGTGAATTTTAGGGTTTTGAACTTTGAACGTCGTAGGGCATGGACTTAGGGTTGTTAGCAAGCTTTTCAGTAAATCAAGTAAGGGGATAAGTTATGTTAGGAAATTCTGAATATATATATATATATATATATATATATATATATATATTGATTTTCTGAGTATCTAAGCATGAATGATTTTTAGCAAAATTTATATATTTTCTGGGTGGATATAATATTATATTTATCAGACAAAATTGTGCGGCATTAGTATGATGTTTTGTAGGTTTGATCACTATGTTATGTGTTTATGTTATGACTGGGTATGAGAATTTTATACTAAGATAAGTTTTATCTGGATATTGAAATATATTGAAAAACTGAGAATGGAAATTTTATACCAAAGCGTGGTTTAACTGGATGATGCTTTATGCTGAAACTGAGAATAATGATTTTATGCTGAGATGTGATTTTTACTAGCTAATTACTAATTTATGGAAAAATGGGAGTTTGATACTATTGATATGAAAATGACAATATAACACTGGTAGGATAAGAAGGAGTTTGTTATAATGCTTGTGTGAATTCCGATGTTATCCCAAGAGGGGGGCGAATTGGGTATTTTAAAAACTTAAATCCTTCAAGTTCAAATTTTGAAAACTAACAATTACAAACTTGCAAGCTACTTACAACTACCTCAATGTTTTTCAATTTATCAACCTAATGAGTGATTTTATTAATCAACCTAATTTACCCAATTACTTTGAAGACCTACTATCTATTTAAAATATTTACAATATTCACACAAATTAGATTATGCGGAAATTAAATAGAGGTAAGGATAAGAGATATGCAAACTCGATTTTTACGAGGTTCGGCCTACCCCGGCCTACGTCCTCGCCTTAAGCAACCCACTCAAGGATTCTACTAAAAATCCGCTCCTTTAATTAGGATAAAACTTCTCTTACAATCCGCTACTTACAAGAGGCGTAGCTTCCTCCTCAACCTCGATTCACAGCTTGAACTGTGATTACAAAATAATGAATACGATTTCTGCAAAACTCAAAAGGCTTCTAACCAAACTAGTGAGTACAAGATAAATCCTAGTACATAATCATATGATAAAACATGAAACTCAATATATATGTAATGATAAGATCGTTATATGAGTAATGTGATGCTTCCCAAATTTATTTTTAATTAATATATCCCAAAAATAATTTTTTAAAAATAAAAACCTTGGAGATCTTAGAGTTTGACTTCAACTCACTTTATGCAAGGATAACAAATAAGATCATCTTTAAAAGAATAGTCTTGAATAATATGCAGATTTAAGTTCTTACTATCAAATAACTTATAGGATTAAATCCTTGAATAAAAAATATGACTTTGAATATTGCAAATATTTAAACAATATTTAAAAAAATTCCTCAAGAATATGTATCTAGAAGCTCTTAGAATTTGCAATTAGATAGATTTTGAAATAACCAAATACCAAATCTTTGAATGAAATTGTTGGCTTTTTGGGAAGTCAGCAATCAACCTTGTTGTGAGGTATCGTAGTAGTGGGCCCCAGCTCGACAGTACTTGGCATGCAAGCCCATCTGCACCTTTGCTTGGAATTGGTGCAACCCCTCATGTCCACTCGATGCTTGGTGCGGGGCTCTACGGTGCCGTTTAAAGGAGTTGCGCCCTTTCTACAACCAATTGGTTTTAGAAGAACTTGTAGTGCTTGATCCTAACAAGTGGCATCAGAGCGAGGTCACGGGTTTGAGCGCTCCCAGGGTAGTTGCTGGGGGGGGTGATTGTTGGCTTTATGGGAAGCCAGTAGTCAATCCTATTGCGAGGGATCATAGTAGTGGGAGCTCGACAGTGCTTGGCGTGCCAGCCCGTCGGCACCCTTGCTTGGAATTGGAGCAACCCCTCATGTCCACTCGACGCTTAGTGCAGGGCTCTGCACTGCCATTTAAAGGAAAAAAGTTGCACCCCTTCTACCACCAATTAGTTTTAGAAGAACCGGTAGTGCTTGATCCCGACAGAAAGTATAGTTTTGAATATCTCAAGGATTTTAGTTTTAGAAAAATCATTTGTCAAGTATTTTCTTCAATCAATGAATATAAATTACACACAATATTTTTGCTTCCATAAAAGTATTTAATATAATGAATGTGGGAAATAAGAAAATAGGATTTTAATGCTCAAACTACTCAAACCTCAATACCAACGACGATTGGAAAATATGTGCGTGAATGCCTTTTGATCAATGTAACAAATGCCCAAAACTGGATGTAAAATCTTTGGGGTGCAGGCACAAGTTTAGCAATATGTTCAAGGCTCTTAGAATGTAGGTAAAAAGTCAACGCTCTCAATAATATGCAAAAAGTTTTTCTTCTAGGGTTTAGAGATTAGTTTAAGTGTTCTCGACTCTAGTTCAAGTTCTAGTCGTTGGATCAATTAGATTAAGTAATTTTCGTGCGTATCCTCGTTGAGACATGTTTAGCACCATGACCTTCGTCGACAAATGGGTACGTTCATCGATGAGTGTACAACACTCGTTCGTCGACGAGGCCATGAGTTCATCGACAAGAACACTGTTTGAACTTTTTGGGCTCTTGGTATTTTTTCATCTACAAGGAAAAATTTTTCATCTCCGAGTGGCCTTTATACGTTCGTCAACGAGGCCATGAGGTTTGTTGACGAGGCCTCTAAAAATTTATTCAACCTAGAACTAATGTAAATGTAGCTTTCATGAAATGCATGAGTCCTAAGGTCAGTCTAGGGAATATTTGAGCTTCGAATTATATCATCTGACATATGTAAATACATTCAATTCTAAATACCCATTCCCATTGAAGATCTTGAAGCTTGCTTCTTCATCCTTTTATTCTTCTAACTCCATGGATTGAGCCCAGTGATATGTACTTTAGATACCTTGTGGCTTCCATATCATGCTTACCCCTCATGCATTCTAAATCATAATCATATTCACAAACTCAATTGCATCAGTCAAATACCAAGTGATTTGTCATTATCAAAACAGGATTGGACTCATAGAGTCGACAACCCCCCCTTTTGATGATGACAAACACATGAGCAAAAATGGGTGACGCCTAACAAGGCTCCCCCTAATATAATGCATAATTTAGAATTCAACAATATAACAATATAGTTAACACACAATGAAGTTCATACACATTGTAGAATATACAATATTTCGCTGGAACAACTTTTCCCTTTTTAATTTTTTTTTTTATATAAAAAATCTCCCCATTTATTTCAAAAGAAAAACTATTTTCGCTTACTAACTTCTCCCTATTTTGACATTAACAAAAAGTAAAAAAAAAAAAAAAAAACAATGTACTAACATAAATATATCTCATCTTTAGAAACAAAATACATTTCAACGTCTATGTTTCAAATTGTACTGTGGAATATATCTCCCTGTTGTACTTAATTTACTTCTCCCCCTTTCTAAGATATATATGTGTTGTTGATTCAAATTTCAATGTGAACATACACAATATTTCAATTTACATAGACATGAATAATCAAATCAGTCCATTAAAGTCCAAAAGTTTATGTGAGCATCAACATGTATCATGTATCCATAAAAATTTAACATGCAAACAATAGTTTAATACCAAATGAAAAAAAAAATTAGCCAAATGTGAAAATTTTAACCAAATGTTAATTTCAATGTAAGTTGCTTTCCCTTAATTATGTTGTCTAATGTAACTCTAGGCAATTTCTCGACTATGCATAAGACCTAATTCATGTCTAATTTGGATAAACCTATTCGTCTAAAAGTGGTTTCGTGAATATATCTTCCCATTGTTCATCTACGCATACAAACTCAAGTGTCACATCTCCTTTTTTGCACATGGTCACAAAGAAAATGATTTCTAATTTCTATGTGTTTAGTTCGTGAATGTAATATAGGATTCTTTGAGATGTTTATTGCACTCGTATTGTTGCATTTTATAGGATCTGTGTCGTAGTGTAATCCAAAATCCATAAGTTGTTGTTTCATATAAAGCATTTGAACACAACAACTTCTAATCGCTATATATTCTGCCTTGGCTGTGGAAAGAGCAACTGGATTTTGCTTTTCTGAAAACCAAGATACTAAAGAATGTCCTAAGAAGTGACATGTGCCGCTCGTACTTTTTCTATCCACTTTACTAATGGCAAAATCAGCATTCGAATAGCTGATAATTTCAAAGGAGGTATACTTATGATACCATAACCCAAGTTCAATGGTTCCAATCAATTATCTAAGTATTCTTTTGATAGCTAATAAATGGGACTCTTTAGGTGCAACCTGAAATCTTGTGCATAAACATACACTAAATATTATGTCAGACCTGCTCATAGTCAAATATAATATGCTGCCAATCATCCCATGATAGAGCTTAACATCTATTGGTATACCTTGTTCGTCTTTGTCTAATTTTAAAGAAGAGCTCATAGGTGTTTATAGAATTTTACTATCTTCTATGTTAAACCTTTTGAGCAAGTCTCTAATATACTTCGATTGATTTATAAATATTCCACATTTTGCTTGTTTGATCTGAAGTTCTAGGAAGAAGTTAAGTTCTCCCATCATGCTCATCTCAAATTCATTTCGCATGCACTTTGCAAACTCATTGCACAACTCTTCATTTATTGCTCCAAATATGATATCATCTACATATATTTGTACTAGAAGCAAATTTTCATTTTTAGCTTTTATGAAGAGTCTCGTGTCAATATTTCCTTTAGTAAATCCATTTTCTAGTAGAAAACCACTTCGCCTTTCATACCAAGCTCTAGGAGCTTGCTTTAAACCATACAATGCTTTAGTTAGTCTATAAATGTGATTTGGATGCTTATGATTTTCAAAACCCAGGGGTTGTTCTATATATACTTCTTCATTTATGTAGCCATTTAAAAATGCGCTTTTGACATCCATTTGATACAGTTTGAAATTCTTAAAAGTAGTATAAGCTAACAGCATTCGAATGGCTTCCATTTGAGCTACAAATGCAAAGGTTTCCTCAAAATCTATTCATTCCTCCTATTTATATCCCTGAGCTACTAGTCTTGCCTTACTTCTAACCGCTATTCCATATTCATCTTTCTTGTTCTTATATATCCATTTTGTTCCAATAATTGTCTTATCTTTAGGTCTAGGAACTAATGTCTAGACTTTATTTCTCTCAAACTGGTTTAATTCTTCTTGCATAGATATAACCCATGATTCATCCTCAATTGATTCACTCACATTCTTAGGTTCTTCTTGTGATAAGAAAGAAAAATGACTAATCATATTTCTAAGTGAGGATCGTGTAGTTACTCCACGTGATGGTTATCTTATAATTTGATCTATAGGATGGTTCTTTATGTACTTTCATTCTCTATGTAGTTCATTAATCCCTTCAGAGAGTGTTTCTTTAACCCCCAGCATTCTTATCTAAATTATTTTCAATAGACAAATTTTCAAATTCCTTATTAATCTCAATTTCATCCTCATCAGTCTTTTGAGCAAATGCATTGGATTCATCGAATACAACATGAATGGATTCTACAATGGTTAATGTTCAATTATTATATACCATGTAGGCTTTACTATCTAAGGCATATCCTAGAACAATACCTTCATTAGATTTCACATCAAACTTTCCTAAATGTTCATTATCTCTAAGTACAAAGCAGTTGTAGTCAAAGACATGGAAATATGAGATGTTTGGTCTATGACCATTCCATAATTCATAAGGAGTCTTATTTAGAGATGGTCTAATTAGGACTCTATTTAGAACGTAACAGGTAGTGTTCACTGCCTCAAGCCAGAAGTACTTACGTAGTTTATGTTCGTTAAGCATAATTTTGGCCATTTTTTTGTATAGACCTATTCCTTTTTCAACTACACCGTTCTGTTGATGTGTTCTAGTAGCTAAAAAGTTATGAGATATTCCTAATGAATCACAGTATTCTTCTATACCTTGATTTTTAAATTTTCTACCCCTATCACTTTGGATTTTAGTGATAGTATATCCATTTTCATTTTAAATTTTCTTGCATAGTTTAATAAATTGTTCACCCGCTTCATCTTTGTGACCTAAAAATTGTACCAATGAAAATCTAGAATAATCATCAACGATAATAAATGCGTATGATTTTCCTCCTAAACTCTGAATTGGGTTTGGACGAAATAAATCTAAGTGTAGCATTTGAAGTGGCCTAGTAGTAAAGATTACTTTCTTCTTCTTAAAACTAGATCTTTCTTGTTTTCCTAGTTGACATGCATCACAGATTTTGTCTTTCATGAATTTTATCTTAGGCAATCCTTAACTAAGTCTCCTTTAACTAGGTTCGATATTAAGTCCATGTTTACATGTCCTAGTCTCTTATGCCAAATCCAACTAATCTCATTCATAGTAGAGAAACATGTCACACGTTGAGAAGTTAAGTTATCAAAGCTGGTGCTACATACATTTTCATGACGGTTAGCAATAAATAGAACTTTGTTATCATTTTTATATTCAACAATGCACTTGTCATGTTCAAAAGATACTTTATAACCTTTATCACAAAGTTGAATTATACTTAATAAGTTATGTTTTAAACCCTCAACTAGTAAAACATCATCTATAATAAGTGATGGATCGTTACCTACTCTACCTACTCCTATGATCTTCCCTTTTGCTTTGTCCCCAAAAGTGACAAATCAAATCCTTTGGTGTGATGGATGTGAATTTAGATTTATCCCTAGTCATATGTCGTGAACATCCACTGTCCATACACCATCTATCTTTTGAGGAGGATGATCTCAAGCATACCTGTAATAGACATTTAAGTAACTGTTTTTGGTAACCATTTTTTCTTGGGTCCATGGGAGTTAGTGCTTGAATCTCCTTTAACTCTCCATACCTTTTTCATTTTAACATCTTTGTTCTTAAAAGAACAATCAAATTTAATATGACCCATCCTTTTACATTTAAAGCATGTTGTATATTTATAAGAGTCTTTTGATGGAGCATTAGCTTTTGATTCTCTTACAAAATAACCCATGTAAAAATGTTTTTGTTTCAAATTTTCCTTTCCATTAAAACCAAGTCATTCTTTATCTAGGGAGTTTCTTGATGCCCCAAGAAGTCTTCAAAGTTACTCTGGCCCTCTATGAATTTATGAATAATTTTAGAATTGTCTTTCAAAGTTCTTTCCAATTCCTTAATTTCTAAATCCTTTTCTTTTATCATAGATGCATGTGACTCTTTCTATTTTTCTATAAGCTTTGAGAGTTCTTTTACTTATTTCAAATCAGAGATTTTTTTTGTCTTCTTCTCAAGCATTTTAAGAGTGTACAATTCATTATAAGAAAGCATGCTATTTTTGTTTTTAGAATCACTGGAATAATAAGAAGATGCTGAGAAATATGATTGTACCTCAAGGTCATCATGTGCTATTAGACACAGATTAGCTACTAGATCATCACTGGACTCGGTGTTTGAACTACTTGTGCTGTGTGTGTCCCAACATACTTTTAAAGCCTTCTTCTTTTTCTTGGAAGCTTTCATTAACTTAGGACATTCAGGCTTGACGTGTCCAACCTCTCTGCAATTGTAACAAGTTGGTGGATCTTCCTTCTATTTCCTCTTGCTAGACTCTCCTTTTTTCTAATTTTGAGTTTCGAAATTTTCTGTTAAACTTCCTATTCTTCTTCAAGAACTTTCCGAACTTCTTTGTTAGTAAGGCCATGTCATCTTCTGATTCTGAGTCACTTCCTTCACTAGAGCTGCTAGATGATGCCTTAAGAGCTGTAACTCTCTTTGCTTTATTCTGCTCATTTTTCCTCTCATTTATTACTAGCTCATATGTGATGAGTGAACCAATCAGTTCATCAACTGAAATCTCTTTTAGATTCCTTCCTTCGGCTATAACAGTAGCTTTATCTTCCCAAATTGTCGGTAGTCCCCTAAGGATTTTTCTGATCAACTCATAAGTAGGGCAAGATTTACCAAGAGCATTTAATGAATTCGTGATGTGTGTGAATTTAGTGTACGTGGATTGAATAGATTCATCAGTAGTCATTTTAAATGCCTCATATTCACTAGTAAGCATATCTATCCTATTATCTTTTACTTCCTTAGTACCTTCATATGTTACTTCTAATTTTTCTCATATCTCTTTAGCAGTTTTATAGGCTATTACCCTATTAAACTCATTAACGTCTAGTGCATAGTATAGAAGGTTTATTGCAGTAGCATTTATTTGAATAGATTTCCAATCATCATCAGTATACTCATCTTCAGTCTTAAGTACATTTATTTTATCAACTACTTTCATAGGAACATGGTTTCCTTTAGAAACTATTCTCCACACTTTCTAATCAACATTTAAAAGATATATACTCATCCTTCATTTCCAGTAGGTGTAATTTACACCGCAAAAAATTGGTGATCTAGTGGACGAGTGTCCCTCATCGAATGGGGTTACATCGATGTGTGTCATTGTGATCTTTTACAAAAATAATGGTTAAGTCTAAGTAACCTCGCTCTGATACCAAATGTGAATTCTAATGTTATCCCAAGAGGAGGAGGGGGGGGGGGGGGGAGGGGTGAATTGGGTATTTTAAAAACTTAAGTCCTTGAAGTTCTAATTTTGAAAATTAACAATTACAAACCTACAAGCTACTTACAACTACCTCAATGTTTTTCAATTTATCAACCTAATGAGTGATTTTATTAATCAACCTAATTTACCCAATTACTTTGAAGACCCACTATCTATTTAAAATATTTACAATATTCACACAAATTAGATTATGTGGAAATTAAATAGAGGTAATGGTAAAAGAGATGCAAACTCGATTTTTACGAGGTTTGGCCTACCCCGGCCTACGTCCTCGCCTTGAGCAACCCACTCAAGGATTCCACTAAAAATACGCTCCTTTAATTGGGATGAAACTTCCTTTACAATTTGCTGCTTATAAGAGGCGTAGCGTCCTCCTCAACCCCGGTTCATAGCCCGAACCGTGATTACAAAATAATGAATACGATTTCTGCAAAACTCAAAAGGCTTCTAACCAAGCTAGTGAGTACAAGATAAATCCTAGTACATAATTATATGATAAAACATGAAACTCAATATGTATGTAATGATAAGATCGTTATATAAGTAATGTGATGCTTCCCAAATTTATTTTTAATTAATATATCTCAAAAATAATTTTTTAAAAATAAAAACTTTGGAGATCTTAGAGTTCGATTTCAACTCACTTTATGCAAGAATAAAAAAAAAGATCTTTAAAAGAATAGTCTTGAATAATATGCACATCTAAGTTTTTGGTATCAAATAACTTGTAGGATTAAATCCTTGAATAAAAAAATATGAATTTGAATATTGTAAAGATTTAAAAAATATTTTAAAAAATTGTTGAAGAATATGTATCTATAAGCTCTTAGAATTTGCAATCAGATAGTTTTTGTAATAACCAAATACCAAATCTTTGAATGAAAATATAGTTTCGAATATCTTAAGGATTTTAGTTTGAGAAAAATCTTTTCTCAAGTATTTTATTAAATCAATGAATATAAAATGCACAACAACATTTTTGCTCCCAAAAAAATATTAAATATAATGAACGTGGGGAACAAGAAAATAGGATTTGAATGCTCAAACTACTCAAACCTCAATACCAACGATGATTGGAAAATATGTGTGTGAATGCCTTTTGATCAACATAACAAATGCCCAAAATTGGATGTAAAATCTTTGGAGTGTAGGCACAAGTTTAGCAATATGTTCAAGGCTCTCAGAATGTAGGCAAAAAGATCAACGCTCTCAATAATATGCAAAAATTTGTTCTTCTAGGAGACATATTAAACATCACGACCTTTGTTGACGAATGGGTACGTTCGTCAACGAGTGTACAACACTCATTCGTTGAAGAGGCCATAAGTTCATCAACGAGAGCACTGTATGAACTTTTTGGGCTCTCGGTATTTTTTTCATCTACGAGGAAAAACTATTCATCGCCGAGTGGCCTTCATGCGTTCGTCGACAAGGCCATGGGGTTCATCGATGAGGCCTTTAAATATTTTGCCTCTAAAAATTTATTCAACCTAGAACTAATGCAAATGTATCTTTAATGAAATGCATGAGTCCCAAGGTCAGTCTAGGGAATATTTGAGCTTCGAATTATATCATATGACATATGTAAATACATTCAATTCTGAATACCCATTCCTATTGAGCTTTGAGCCAAGTGATATGTACTTTTCCTCATGGCTTCCATATCAAGCTTATCGTTCGTGCATTCTAAATCATACTCCTATTCACAAACTTAATTGCACCAATCAAATACCAAGTGATTTGTCATTATCAAAATAGGATTGGACTCATAGAGCCAACAACCTGATTTTAGTAGTAATATAGAAACCATAATATAACGTTAGGAGGATATGAGGAGTTCGTTATAATGCTGGTTGAATATAACTTTGGCAGGATATGAGGAGTTCGTTATATTGATATTATATAACACTGTGTAAATGGTAATATATATGAATTAAGAACCCTGGTGGATAGTTGATATGTAGAGTACTGTACTGCAGCTACCGTATTAGTGGAGTGAGTGTAACCACACTGACCTAGGGTGGTAGTGAAGGAGCTGACGGTCGATTGGGCCTGCGTAGAGTTGTTGACGACCCTAGGTCCGGACCAATTGTGGTAGGCCAATTGTACTATATACATATATTTTTGACTTTGCCTAGTGGTAGCTAGTCTCGGTTAAATCTAGCCTGTGTGCCGCACAACCCAGTCATGGGGGGAAGCATAATGTTAGCCAGGAAACCCTACGGGGCTGTTCTTTATATATATGTTGGTTATTTACATAGAGACATCATAATGACGTGAAACATTTTGAATAAAAATTGCATAATCAAAACACACATATATATATATATATATGTGTGTGTGTGTGTGTGTGTGTGTGTGTGTGTGTGTGTGTGTGTGTGTGTGTGTGTGTGTGTGCGCGCGAGCAAGTTTTATGTAGTTCTTTTCAATTGATTTAATGATTAATTAAAATGAACATTATTTTGTATAAACTTGTGTTGCTACACACTGATAATAACCTATCTCTCTTGCTGAGAGATGTCTCACCCCAATATATTCTAACATTTAGGGCCACGAGAGGATCAAGCCTAGTGATCCAGAGCAGGACCTAGAAAGAGAGAGGGTATTGAAAGTAAGTAGTGGAGAGTAAATTTTTTTATGTAGAGATGTTTCTGTACACTTGGGTTTATAGTAGTATTTTTGGGAGAATGGTCTGTGTGTGTGTGTGTATATATATAGAGGATGACACTAAAACTCTGGTATATTGTATTCTAGCTTGATATTGATAGTTCCGCTGCATATATGCATGTTTGAGATATACAAAGTTGGTATCAGAGGTGGAAATAATAATAATGGTAGTAATTTGGGGGTGTTACAGTTTGGTATTAGAGCCTAAGTTACTAGGTTTTGCAGACATAAGCGGATACAATACCAAAGTATAGGAATGGATTTTGATAAGGGTAGGAGGTAAGTGGATCAGGTGTGCAGTTGGGTATAGTTAAGGAAGTTAAAGTGAAGTTTAGGGTTCTGTCTCATGGCTTGGAGGCATAAAATACCATGGTTGTTTCTGTGTTTGTCCTCGGGTGACGATCTCACGAAAGCCATAGTAAACTATCACCGGTTTTTGTTTCTAAGTGGTAAGACGAAATCTTAAATTGGAAACAAGGACGATAAGTCGATTGATCGTTTGAGGATATTTATGATTTTAGTTAAATTAATGCACAACTTGTTTTATGGAACTAGGATTCTAAAAATTGTTCCTGTTCTATTTTTAGGATGGACTCGGGAAATAGCAATGCTCATGGTGGTGGTGGTGGTGTAGGGCCCTCTAGTATGGGATGCAGTGATTCTGACGCAGTCCAGCACAATTTGGCTCAATAGGTTATGGCTAAGATCGCTCGGAGTTCCAGGGAGTAGGGTTGTTTGTCGGTAGATTAGGACTGCACGATAGGGCAGTTCACCAAAATAAACCCTCTAGCTTTTTCTGGGAGTGTTGACCCGGTTATGGCGGAAAATTTGCTGCAGGAGTTCGAGAAAATCTTGACAGTATTGTGTTGCACCGATGAACAGAAAATGTTGTATGCCACATTTAAGTTGACCGGGGAGGCAGAACGATGGTGGACAACAGTAAAGCTCTTTGAGGAGCCGAGACTAGCACCTGCAGCGATGACTTGGGGACGCTTTCGAGAGATTTTCTATTATCGTTATTTCCCTGCCTCTATCAGAGATGCAAAAATGGAGGAGTTCCTAAATCTGATTCAGGGACAACTGACAGTTCCATAGTATGCTGCAAAATTCGTGGAGCTATCATGATTTGTTCCCTTCATGATACTAGATGAGTACAGGAAGGCATAGAAATTTGAGAGGGGATTGAGGCAGGATCTATATGAGTAGGTGGCATTGTTGTAGATACAAAATTTCTCTGAATTGGTGGATAAAGCCATCGTGGCCAAGGTCAATCGACAGAGGGGTACCGAGGGTCAGAGATAGCAGAAAAGGCCAATGCCTCCTAGATTTTAGGCCAACATTAGTCAGGGGCAGTAAAGAAGAGTCGATGGGGGCCAGCAATAGATGGTGGGATACCAGCCCCTTAGGCTAACCCAACACCCCCTGTTTGCTAGAGGTGCAGCAGGAGACATTAGGGTGAGTGTCGAGTCAGGGCGATTATCTGCTACCGGTGTGGTGGACCGGGAGATATTGTTTGAGACTACCGCATGCCGATGAACCAGGCGCCCATTCCAAATTGCTACTGAGGGAACAATCCAGCACCTCAAGGTAATCAACAGAGGAATACTGCCCCAGCGCGGGTATATGCTTTTACCCCGAGAGATGCAGAGGTAGTCGGTGACATGGTGACAGGTATTGTCTATATTTTGTCATATAAAGCTATGGTTTTATTTACTTTAGGGGTGACCCTTCGTTTGTGGCCTGAGATTTTGTTAAGTTATGTGAAATAGAAACCCAACCACTAGATGTCTGTCTAACTGTAGCTACACCGATGGGGACTATAGTAGTGTGTAGGAGGATACTTAGACGGGTCCTGATTAATATTCATGGGAAGATGCTGTCTGTTGATTTGGTGGTTCTGGATATGCATGGGTTCGACATGATTATGGGAATGCACTGGTTAGCTGCCTGTTATGCCAATATTGACTGTCATAAGAAACAAGTAGTCTTTAGACCTCTAGGGGAGCAAGAGTACTAATATATGGGGACGCGTGTGCACTCCTCACCACAGATGTTATCTGCAGTACTGACTAGGAAATTGCTTCTAGAGGGATGCTAGGGACATCGGGCTTATGTGAAAGAGGTACCAGAAGGGGAATTGAAGCTAAAAGATATCCTGATAGTGAGGGATTTTCCTGACGTATTTCCATAAGATCTGCCATGATTGCCTCTTGATTGAGAAGTTGAGTTTGAGATTGATTCACTTCTGGGGATGGCGCCGATCTCTAAAGCTCCATATAAAATAGCTCTAGCAGAGTTAAAGGAATTGAAAGAGCAGTTGCAAGATTTTCTAGACAAAGGATTTATCAGGCCCAGCGTGTCGCCCTACGGAGCACTGGTGTTATTTGTGAAGAAGAAGGATGGGTCAATGAGAATGTGCATCAACTACAGAGAAATTAATAAAGTGACTATCAAGAATAAATACCTACTTCCCTGCATCGATGATTTGTTTGACTAGCTAAAGGGGACACAAAATTTCTCGAAGATAGATCTACGGTCTAGGTACCATTAGGTGAAGGTCAGGGTGGAGGATCTTTTGATGACGACATTTAGGACTCGGTATGGCCATTATAAATTTGTGGTTATGCTGTTTAGATTAACAAATGCTCCTGCAGTGTTTATGGATTTGATGAATAGGGTCTTCCACTAGTATTTGGATCAGTTCGTAGTGATGTTTATCGATGACATTTTGGTGAATTCAAAGAGCATTGAGGAGCATGAAGAACATTTGAGGATAGTGTTTCAAGTGTTGTGAGAAAGAAAACTATATGTGAAATTCAAGAATTGCTAGTTTTGACTAAAGAAGGTTACCTTCCTTGGACATGTGGTATCTAGGGGTGGTATTTCAGTAGATCCGAGCAAGATTGGGCGATGGTAGACTAGGTATAACCGAAGAATGTGCAGGAGATCATAAGCTTCTTGGGATTGGTTGGGTACTACCACAGGTTGGTTGAGGGTTTTTCTAAACTGTCAGACCCACTAACTAGATTGATCAAGAAAGGTGTGAAATTTGAGTGGTCTGATGAATGCGAATGGAGTTTTTAGGAGTTGAAGCAGCGACTTATCACTTCATCGGTTTTGACAATTCCTTCAAGAGAATGGGGTTTTGTAATTTATAGTAATGCATCACATAAAGGGCTCAGATGTGTTCTGATGCAGCAAGGGAGAGTTGTAGCGTATGTCTCCTGAAAGCTGAAAATATGAGAAGAATTATCCTACCCATGATCTAAAATTAGCCTTGGTGGTCTACGCGTTGAAAATTTGGAGACACTATCTATATAGGGGTAGGTGTGCGATTTTCACTGATCATAAGAGTTTGAAATACTTCTTCACATAGAAAGAATTAAACATGAGGTAGAGGAGATAATTGGAGCTGATAAAAGATTATGACTGCACCATCAGTTACCATCTGGGAAAGGCTAATGTAGTAGCTGATGCTCTGAGCTAGAAATCAGTAGGAGCAGCAATGTCGGTAGGGATGTTTCAACATTCAATTCAGATGGATTTAGAAAGACTTAGGGTGGAACTCGTAGAGGGCGATCACCAAGAATTTATTGTTAATATGGTACTGCAGCCGACCCTATAAGAAAGAATTAAAGTTGCTCAGCTGAAAGACTCGAAATTAATGAAAATTATGGATAAATTACAAAATGGTCAAGAGACAGAATACAGTATCTCAGATGATGGGGCTTTGAGATTCTGTACCAAACTTTGTGTGCCAGCTGATGCTAAAATTAAGAAAGTTATTATGGAAAAAGCACACCAATCCCTATATACTATACACCCTTGTAGCACTAAAATATACTGGGATCTTTGGGAATGTTTTTAGTGGAGCAATATGAAAAGAGAGATCTCTGAGTTTGTGAATCAGTGTTTTACGTGTTAGTAGGTGAAATCTGAGCATTAGAGACTAGCAGGATCATTGCAGCCACTTTATATTCCCGAATGGAAGTGGGAGCACATTACGATGAATTTTGTCACAAGGTTATCGTCGGCACTGCATGAAAAGGATGCCATTTGGGTAGTCGTAGATCAACTGACGAAGAATGGCCACTTCCTACCTATTAGGATTGACTACTCCATGAGCAGACTGACATAGTTGTACATTCACAAAATAGTTAGACAGCATGGCGTGCTAGTGTCCATAGTATCGGACCGAGACCCGCAGTTCACATCTCATTTCTGAAAGAATTTACAAGGAGCCATGCATTCTCATTTGTCATTCAGTACAGAATTTCGTCCTCAGAAAGATGGGTAGACGGAGAGGATGATACAGATACTTTAGGATATACTACGAGCATGTGTGCTGGACTTTGGGGGGAGATGGATCCAGTTCATACCACTGGTCGAGTTTGCTTATAATAATAGCTATCAGTCCAGTATTAGGATGACACTATATGAGGCATTATATGGCAGGAGGTGTCGATCCCCATTGTACTGGGAAGATTTTGGGAAAAGATAGATTTTGGAGCAAGAGCTGATACAATAAATTCATGATAAAGTTAGACTCATCAGAGATAGGATCAGAACAGCACAGAGTCGGCAGAAAAACTATGCAGACACTCACTGATGAGAGTTAGAGTTTGACGTAGGGGATCATGTATTTTTTACAATTGCACCGATGAAAGGGATTATGAGATTTGGGAAGAAGGGTAAACTAGGTTCATTAGACCATTCTAGATTCTTGAGAGAGTGGGTCCAGTGGCCTACATGTTGGCATTACCATTTGCGTTGTCTAGAATCCACGACCTATTTCATATTTCCATGTTGAGAAAATAAGTTCCAGATCCCTCCCATGTGATTTTTAATGAGGCACTCGAGCTTAGGGATACTCTGACATATGAAGAAGTGTTAGTGCAGATTTTAGATTGGAAAGAATAGGAGCTACGCACAAAGAAGATTCCACTGGTAAAAGTTTTATGGCACAATCATGTAGTTAAGGAAATTTTGTAGGAATTAGAGGAACAGATGCACCAGAGATATCCACATCTATTCAGTGGAGCTCAGTGTTGAGCTAGTAAGTAAAAGTAAATAACAAGGTATGTATTTTTATTTGTATAGTGTCGTGTAGAATAGATAGTGTTTTTGGTTTTAGGGTATGAATGGTTTTAGGGGAATTTTATTTGAAAGGTTGTAATCTCCTAGGACTATAAATGTAACCACGGTATTCCTCTGCCATAAGTGAGGGTAATTACTAAAATTTGGGTGTTTTCTTTTAGGATGGAAAGGTGATGAATAGAAAATTTCAAGGATGAAATTTTTATGAGGGGAGAATGTAGAGACCCAGAAATATTAATTCATGAAAATAATAAAGGAAAAAGGGAAGAGAGGAAGAAAAGAAGGAAAAATGAAATTTAAAAGGGGCATATAGTAGGGACTCATCGACGAGGAGATATTGAGAGTAGGAATTTCAGACTATTCAGGGTTCATCGACAAACCCACTGTTTTCGTCCATGAACTCCCTTCTTTGGATCGTCGAAGAGTACACGTGTCTCGTTGATGATGAAATGTGGCCAACAGTCTATATATAGCCAAAAATCATATTTTTAGCGTGGAATCTGCTCTCCCTCGCTCTCTCCCTCTCTTCCTAAGTTTCAGCTCCTCACCCCTTCTCTCTTCATTTCTGGCCTGATTGTAACCCGATTCAATGATTAGAAGCTACCATGAGGTTTGTGGGAAGATTCTCTACAAATTAATCGGAACGGATCGTTGATTTGGGGTTCTAGGGCACCACCCCAAAACCAAGGTAAGTAAAGTATTTTAGGGTTTAATTGTTAATTTAGAGTATTTGGGGCTTAGGAAAAATACTGAATGATAAATAATTCTGAGATTTAGTTGATTGAGTTGGGGAAATGTGAATTTCAGGGTTTTGAACTTCGAACGCCGTGGGGCATGGACTTAGGGTTGTTAGCATGCCTCTCAGCAAGTCAGGTAAAGGGATAGGTTATGTCAGGAAATTTTGAATACACACACACACACGCACACACACACACACATATATATTGATTTTTTGATTATGTAAGCATGTAGGAAATGATTTTTCACAAAATTAATATATTTCCTGGGTAGATATCATATTATATTTATCAGACAAAATTGTGTGGCATGAGTATGATGTTTTTTAGGTTTGATCACTATGTTATGTGTTTATGTTATGACTGGGTATGAGAATTTTATACAAAAATAAGTTTTATCTGGATATTGAAATATACTGAAAAACTAAGAATGGAAATTTTATACCAAAGAGTATTTTAACTGGATGATGCTTTATGCTGAAACTAAGAATAATGATTTTATGTTGAGATGTGATTTTTACTGGCTGATTATTGATTTATGGAAAAATGGGAGTTTAATACTGTTGATATGAAAATGACAATATAACATTGGCAGGATATGAGGAGTTTGTTATATTGCTTGATTTTAGTAGTAATATGGAAACCGCAATATAACGTTAGCGGGATATGAGGAATTCGTTATAATGCTGGTTGAATATAACGTTGACAGGTTATAAGGAGTTTGTTATATTCTTCATTATATATATGTATACCAATATAATGTTGGCAGGATATCAGGAGTTCGTTATATTTATATTATATAACACTGTGTTAATGGTAATATATATGAATTAAGAACCCTGGTGGATAGTTGATGTGTAGAGTACGATACCGTAGCTACAGTATTAGACAAGTGAGTGCAACCACATTGACCTGGGATGGTAGTGTAGGTGCTGACAGTTGATTAGGCCTACGTAGAGTTGTTGACCGCCATGGGTCTCAACCAGTTGCGGTAGGCCAATCGTACTACAGACATATATTTTTGACTTAGCCTGTTGGTGGCCAGCCTCAGTTAAGTCCAGTCTTCGTACCGCACAACCTAGTCATAGGGGGAATAATGAAGTTAGCCAAGAAACCCTACGGGGCTATTCTTTATATATATCTATATATGTTGGTTATTTACATAGAGACATCATATTGACGTGAAACATATTTGAAAAAAAAATTGCATTATCAAAACATATATATATATATCTAAAAAGTACAATTTTATGCAGTTCTTTTCAATTGATTTAATGATTAATTAAAATATACATTATTTTATATAAACTTATGTTGCCACACACTGATAATAACCTATCTGTCTTACTGAGAGGTGTCTCACTCCAAATGTATTCTAACATTTCAAGGCCACGAGAGGATTGTGCCTAGCGCTCCAGAGCAAGACCTAGAGAGAGAGAGAGAGAGAGAGAGAGAGAGAGAGAGAGAGAGAGAGAGAGAGAGAGAGAGAGAGAGAGAGTGTGTGTGTGTGTGTGTACTGAAAGTGTTGACCTTATGGGTCATATCCCGCTTTGATTATGAAAAATTATCTAGTATTTAATGTTTTCCAAGTTTGTGTGTAGGATCATTTTGGCAAAATCATATGGCGGCGTATGGTGACTTGAAGAAGAAGAAGTCTCAAATATTTTATCTTCTTTGTAATTTTATATTTCATTTAATTTGAGTCTCTAATATCTAATTATGCAAAGGTCTGTAATAATTTATGCATGTCATGAATGGTAGGAACTACAAGATCAAAGGCCTTAGAATGACTCTAGTTCCCTACACATTATTTGGAAATCAAGAGATCTTAGACTTCGATTGATCGACGCTAGGTTTTTTAGGCTAAGTTAAAATGCTTAGACCTTAGAAAAGACCCTAGGTCCTTGCGCATGCACTTAGGTAAGTCCCCATTATCATATATGCTATCAGGGGAAATCAATTTTCAAAAACAAGACTTAGGTGTTAAAGTATTAAGGATTCGGGCGATCGAATCTTAGTGTTCAAAATGCCTCAGTCGACTGAACATAGGGAAGTCAAAATGTTGACTTGACTTCGGGTGACCGAACCGAAATGAACTTAGTGTTCACGGTTGACCGAACTCCTATTAAGGACTTTCCTAACAACTCGGGTGCCCAAACATTTACGTTCAAAATACCCTCGGGCGATCGAATTGAGAAGTTTGGCAGACTGAACTTAAGACCGAGCGACTGAACCTTGAGCAGTTTGGAAATCGCCTTGGTTCAGCCACCTGAAGTTCTCACCGGGCACCCGAACTTTAAATTTACCTTTTCCTATTGTGAGTGTTTGGGTGACCGAACTTATGACTCGGTCGACCGAAACTCTCGAGTTGGCCTAATTTTACGGCGAGTTAATTGGGGTCAAATAGGGTTAATTTTATTAAACACATTTAAAACAAATTTAATAATTCTCCTGGTGTCCCCAACAGTCATAATTTGTGGCATGTCTTATATGGCTTCGTTTGCTCAAATTAACAATTTAATTAGCATTTTGATTAAGAGAAAATTCTATGAAATTTTTCAAAACTCTTTCTTCCAAAAACAAAGCCTATACATTCCCCATTGTTATTCCTTTGCAAAATCTAGTTTGGTGAGAGTGCCTTGAGTGATTTTACATTGATTCTACTTGCACAAACTCTCATTGGTTTTGTTGATGCATTGATTTTTATTAAGAGTTTTAGCCTAAGTTTTTCCCCCGGTTTATTTAATAACTTCATTGTGTGGGGAAAACTTTGAAACTTGTGAGTCTTGTCATTTGCATTGCAAGACTCTGAGGCTTGCATTTTGATTGTGCAAAAATTATTTTTTGACAAGTCTATACTTCAAATATCTCTTGAGCTAATATTTTAAGATAATCATCTTTGAGATATTTTGAATACTCTTGTTGGAACTCTTTGAAACCCTAGTTGTGGTTGATTAATATTGATACATAGTTCCAAAGATAGATTGAATATACACTATTGAACTTGATTGCATATTGACATTAAAGTGACAACACATATTGCACTAAGCTTATAGTTTCTATCTTGTTGTTGTGCATTGATTGATATTGGTACAAATCTACTTGTGCTTTGAAGCATTTGAACAGTACGCAAATTTCATATTCACTGTTGTATTCCAAGCGTGGCCTGATTGGGCATTGATCTAGCCCGTAAGGATTTGTAGTGTCTTCTCTGCCATGTAAGGAGAGTTTGTAAAGGTTGATGTTAGCGTCGGTGTAATTTGACATGGTTATAACCGGTGCCACTCCACCCGTTAAGTGAGCAATAGTGGTAATCATCGGGCTTGTGAAATGAGGCAGAGACATAGGCAGTATTGGCTGAACCCCGATAACATATCTAATGTCAGTTTTATTTTTCTGCAATTTATTTATGCACGTGTATGTTAATATTTATTGCGTTGAATGTTTGATATACTAAGATTGCTTTAAATTGATTAAATATCTGATCAGTAGAATATTTGTGATATTGGGAAATACTTAGTTAGACTCTAGGTTGTGTATATACTGCTGAATAGTTATACCTAGGCATAAATTTTTTAATACCCAATTCACCCCCCTCTTGGGAATACACCAATTCCAATAGAAAGTAAGTATTGGAGGGTAAATTTTTGTATATAGAGATGTTTTTGTACACCTGGGTTTATAGTTGTATTTTTGGGAGAATGGTATGTGTGCATGTGTATATATATATATATAGAGAGAGAGAGAGAATGACACTAGAACTTTGGTATATTGTATTTTGGCTTGATATTGATAGTTCTGCTGCATATATGCATGTTTAGGATGTACAAATATGGTATCAGAGGTGAAAATAATAATAATGGTAGTAATTTGGGGGCATTACACCCTTCACCCAGAGACTAGGAGGATACAACTAGGAGCATCCAACTAGGAAACGAACCCAAGGACCCTTCACCCAGGAGGATACAACTAGGAGCATCAACCAGGAAATGAACCTAGTGCACTTCACCCAGAGATAAGGAGAATACAATCACAATCCAATAGTGGCCTACTGTCAAAAATCAGAACATAGCCAATCAGACCACATTCAGAACATAGGAAATCACCATAGCTTCTTCGGCTGAAGACACAGTGGAAGCAAGCTAGAAGACACAATGGAAGCAAGCTAAAATCAACACTGTAGTTCTCATCCACTGTACCATGCCTGTGGATGCGACAATCAAAACTAGGTATACGTAGGGAAAACTCCAAAACAGCAAGATAAGAAAACAACCACACCCAAACAAGGTTGCATCAAACCCAGCAACTGCAATTACTCTTCAATAAAGTGCCCATCTGCACAATCCCAATCTAATTCTGGTTCTCAAGACCATTCATGGCCGACAACTTCAACCAGAAAATACTGTGACAGGAGGTACAGTGACCCGAACACTCCAGCAGTTGCAGAAACAAAATTCGCCCATGTGATGATGTGGGGTATCTTGATGAATCAACTTATAAAGTTGATTGTTGTATTTAACTACTATCTTGATATCACTATTGAATGCTTAGATGAATCAACTTATAAATCCTTAATTCTTAATATTTCGACCAAAAAAAAAAAAAACTACAGTATTGTTTCAAGATCCAAAAATCTTATAATAATTTATCGAATTTTTTATAAAGTTATGACTACCTTTTTCAATGTAGGGTGTCTCCTCTAATCACCAAGAGAGAATACAACAATCTTCCAAGTCAATGATGAACATTCATCAATCATGGTACCTAAAGTTCTCCGTTGGGAACAATTAACACACTCAAACACTTGGAACTAGAGTCATCTCAATATTCCTAAACCTATTCAAAGTTAAAATCCAGTCATAGTTGAAGATTTACATGGATCTATAATGATAGAATTCCTTAAAGAAAATAGCAATGGTACAAAATCTAGAAAATCTATTAGTTTCCAATCCAATTACCTCTAAACTAGAAGAATTCTACATTCAAATAACAGTGAATATGAATCAAAAGGAGTAATCTGTAGATCAATTATACCAAATCCTATTTATCACAAGAGTTAATAAGCAAGAACAACTCAAACAACTCAAGATTCATCTCCTATTTTGCCAACACAATCTCAAATCTTGGATGAAGATCAAGCTTCAAAACAATTATTCGTAATTTCATTTGAAAATGAAGAATTTCAAATGAAAGAAAAAGAACTTCAAGAAATCTTCCTTGATGAGGATGATAAGAAATAAAGAAAAAATTATTGAAAAAATACAACCAAGAAGAATTAGAAAACTGCAAGAACTATGGTATCAATATATGAAAAGAGTAAAACAAAATATTGATTTCTTTACATGGTATGAATGTATTTCTACTCCATTTGATCATAAATCAATCAATACCCTAAGTAATCAATGTTTTAAAACTCAGAAAACCTCTGATCATATGGTTATAATATCAATTCATCCTTTGTTAGAAGAATTCAAATTTAATATAGAAAGATAGAGATAGTGACATTACCATTTAAAACAGTAAATAAGAGAGGATTAGATTCAAATCCAAAAACATTTAAAGATATTAAAAAAAAATTCAAAGCCAAAATAACTATTCAAACTAAATCCTTCGTACCATGTCCAAACAAGTGACAAGAATGGAAAGGAAAATGGGAAGATATCTAATTTAAAAAAAAAAAAAAGTCTGGTGGGGGCGGGATGGGGGGAAGAGAAGAGATAATACAAAAACCAACCCTTGCAAAACCCTTTTCATTCCTATTGAAGTCCTAAAACAACATCTTATCAAACTTAAAAAGCTAGATCAAATATTAGAAGAAATCTCAAAAAGATTAAAACAATCAACTTTAGATAATGGTCATAATCCTTCAACTTAAATCTAAATCAACTGTCCTATAAGAAATAGAAGAACTTCAAAATAAATTTGAAGAAAAAGATGATAAAATTCAACAAAGCATTAATAATTAAATGAACAGGCATTACAAAACAAAAAATTATTACCTCCTCTAAACCTTCAAATAGAAGAAAGACATTTAATTAGTTAAGTATGTTGGTGTGAGTTGTTGTTAATTAGAGAGATTCTAGGAAAAGTTTTAATTGTAAATCCCCTGATCAAGGCCTTGATTGTAAATCCCTTGATACAAGGGACAACCCTAATTCTAGCCTTAAAATTAGTATAGTCCAAAATTATATTTTTTCTTGTATATAATTACCTACTATTCCATGTAATTAAAAATTGTGAAATAAACATATAATTTTTCCCTTTATTGTAACATGGTATTAGAGCAAGGTTCGAATTTTGGACCTAGTTTTTTTCCTTAACGCTACCAGCCGTGATTATAGTCGTCATTTGTTAAGGGTCACAAATCTGAACTCCTGTGCAGACTCCGGCAACCCATCCTCGGCCATCTACTGCAAAGCTTCGACTCTCGACAATGTGATGATCAGACGGGCAAGGCGTCAACAGCATTGCGAGAGGGAGTTTCTTGAACGCTTGAGGGGCTGGTTAACGTGAGAGGATGGTCCTTGGCCTCCTCTTCGTCCTCGTCATCGACATCGGCGGTGTTGATTGCCAAAGCCACACTGGTGCCCACCCAATTCGCCATGCGATCCAGCTTCTCAAAGAAAGCTTAGATTCTCCATCATTGTCGAGAACGAGCAAGAAGACGCTCCAGTAAGAGAGAGCACTCATTCCGCCACGCCCAACAGTACTCTGCTGCTATTTTGTGTACCCAGCCCCTGACGAAGATTTCTTTTTCCTTCTCGGTTGCTGCGGTATTTCTCTTCTGCGGCACCCATGGCCAAACCTAACACCTCTGTCGCGCCCATGGCCGAATCCAACGACCCTCACTACACTGCCATCATCACAGAACTAACCCCCAGAATGAATGAAGTCTTGAATAAAATTTCAGCGCCTTCCCAGACCATCGAAGGTGCTGCTACTCCAATTGGTATTAAATTGGACGGTTCCCATTATCCTCTTTGGTCCCAAGTTGTCAAGATGTATATCTCCGGCAAAGACAAGTTGGGATTTAGCAATGGTGATGTTACCCAACCTCCACAGACTCATCCATACTTCCGAAAGTGGTGCACAAACAACACCATTGTCAAGGGATGACTAATTACCTCCATAGACCCATCACTAATAGGTAACTTCATTTGGTTTCCTACTGCAATGCAGGTATGGGACTCCATTGCCACTACTTATTTTGATGGAAGCGATACATCTCAGGTATATAACCTCTGGCAACGTGTAACTTGTCTGAAATAAGAGGGTAGTTCTCTTGAAAAATATTTCAATGATCTTAAAGGGTTATAGTGGGAGATTGATTTTTGTCACCTAAACCCTATGGAATGCGCTGTTGGTATTTAGCACTTTAACGACATGCTTCAAGAAGACCAAGTGTATGCCTTCTTGGATGGCCTAGATGATAAACTTGATAACATTTGCAGCGATATACTACATATGACACCATTCCCTACAATTGAACAAGCACATGCTCATGTTCGTTGGAAAGCTGTCCGGCAAGCTATTATGATCACTGGTGGATCCGCCGAGACTCAAGGAGCAGTTCTGGCCTCAAAAAGCTTCAAGACTGGACATAAAAACTTCGAGTTATACCCAATCTCTATCTCTGGGTAATGGGAAGACGAGAACCTCTTCCAGGAAGAAAGTCTCTCCCTCATATAGCACAAAGTGTTCCCATTGCAGTAATCTTAAACATACCTGGGATAATTGCTTCAAATTACATGGATATCCCGATTAGTGGAATGAACTTTAGGCAAAAAAACGTCGAGATGTTATTGATGGAGCAAGAGGTCAAGTTGCTATAGTTGCAGCTGAGCCCAAACTCTACCTCTCTCTCTCTCTCTCTCTCTCTCTCTCTCTCTCTCTCTCTCTCTCTCTCTCTCTCTCGCACCACATAAAGATCGCCCAAGGTGATTCACCGATTTCAAAACCAAGTAACTGTGGTACTGCTCTTTGTAGTTCGTTTCACAATGGTGATAGAAGTTTTTGGATACTTGACTTGGGAGCCGCCGATCACATGACATAAGATGAAAATGATTTCTCTAAAACATCTCAACCTTGACGCACTTGCATTGCTAACGCCAATGGGGTCGTATCTCTAGTTATAGGGGCAGGGACCATGGATTTGTCACCCACTTTATCCTTATCTCATACTTTGCTTGTTCCCTCTCTTTCCCATAAACTACTCTTCGTGAGCCAAGTTACTGAAGCTTTGAACTGTGTTGTACTAATGTATTCTACCTTTTTGTTTACTTCGAGATATTCTTATCAAGGAGATCATTGGGTGTGGTACTAAGAGGGGGGGCTTTATTATGTTGACGATTTCAATATGGGTCGTGCACATCATATACATCCTCCAGTTGACAAGAAAGAGTGACATATTTGGCTTTGGCACCATCAATTAGGGCACCTGTCCTTTAGTCATATGAAATATTTGTTTCCGCATTTATTTTCCGATATTCTTGCTAAAAGCCATAGAGCTACTTATCCTTTAAATATGAATAAAAGTATTGTTCCTTTTGATTTAATCACTTGGATGTATGGGGTCCTTCCCCGATTTCTACAATATCTGGTTTCCACTGGTTTGAGATATTTGTAGATGACTGTACTCGCATGACTTGGCTCTACTTACTGAAACATAAAATGAAATACTAACTATATTTCAGTCCTTCCACACAATGGTTCAAACCCAATTCTTAGCTAAGATTTGGATTCTTCGATCGGATAACGGTGGTGAGAATGCGAATCACCCGTTTCAAGCTTATTTTCAACATCATGGCCTTATCCATGAAACCTCCTACCCACAGACTCCTCAGCAGAATGGTGTCGTTGAACAAAAGAACCGCATATTCTTGAAACTGCTTAGGCCCTATTACTTGGGGTTCATGTGTAATGACCCGGAAATTAAAGTAAATAGAAAATATAATAAATAAAATGGATTAATGGATAATAAGGGGAAGAAAGGAAGAGTTTTTAATAAAATAACAGGCCTCGTCGACAAATGTCCTGTATTCGTCGACGAGTATCTTTCTAAGAACGTCGACGAAGTCTGTTCCTCGTCGACGAAGGAATCCTGAGAGAGTATATTTTGGAACTCTGAATTTTGTCGACGAAGATGTCTTCTGGTCAACGAAGTCTCTATAGCGCCTCGTCGATGAATCCACGTGTCTCGTCGACGAAACCCTGCCTATAAATAGAGAATTCTTCATTTTTCAGCGTAATTCACGAACCTTCTTCACTCCATCTCTCTCTCTCTCTCTCTCTCTCTCTCTCTCTTTCTCTAAGAAACGATCACCCAACCTTCTCTCTTCGATTTCGGGACGAATTTGACCTGGTTTGACGATCTGGAACCACCACAAGGTTCATAGGATTGTTCTCTGTAAGGCTGTAGGAACTGATTGTTGGGTTTAGGAGTTTGGGAAGCATCCCAAAATCAGGGTAAGTGAATTATTTTGGGATTTTCTTAAGGAATATGTTATTTGGAGTCTAGAAAGTAGTAAATAGGTGTTTTTCCTAAGTTATGAGTTAGTTGGAATTTATTTTAATTAAGTTAGGATTTTTTTTAGGGTCCAGGTGAACGCTGTGGGTATCAGTTCGGGGATCCTGCCAGCGTAGTTTAAAAGTCAGGTAAGGGGGAAATTTATGTATTAAATCAGGTTTTTCATGAATTAAAAAGGATTATGTGTTATTTAGGTATATATATTTTTATGTGGGTTTAAAATGCCAGCCATGAAATTTATGTTTTCTGAGCCTAAGATTGTTTATGTAGCCTATGTATATGTGAAAGTAAACGAATGAAAGTGAAATGAATTTTCTAAGGAATTAAGCAAGAAATGAAATGTATTTTCAGCATATAAATGTTAATTATGGGTTGGCTTATTTTTTAAGGAATGTATATGAATTTTATTGTTAAACTGTAAGGCATGAGATTCTATGCAAATATATGTTAAATGTATGAGATGCAGGCTAAATAAGTAAAGTATTGAGAATAAAATATGATATGGACAATGTTGCTTGTGTATGTTAAATGCAACAATGTAAATGTAAGATAGCTGAAAGACAGTCATGTTAGTAGATTCTAGCGTATTTCTATGTGAACTAACTATAGCAGATTCTAGCGCATTTCAATGTAGACTGAAAAATGATGGCTAAAGACCAGCTATAGTACGAAGGAATGAAATAAAATGTTATACAATGAAATTTCAATGGAATGACCATGAAATGAAATGACAAATGTAAACGAAGTAAATGGGAAAGAGTCACTTAAAGTGAAATGAAATGCAATGTTTAAGCTATGAACATGAATAGATATGTATGAATGATTTATGATAGAAAGGAATAAAATATTATGTTATTAGAAGTATTTATATATGTAGAACATGTTACGATTAAGCAAGGCGAACTCTTGGCCTGAGGGCTTACTGAGAAAGGTGACAGTAGCTGCATAACGTATTAGGGCAGAGGGAACCTACTTGTATGGGTGAGTAGAATTCCCTATCCTTAGGGCCTTTACCAATAAACTGTTATTGAATACATGAGTACAAATCAAGTTAACACTTGAGGACTCACTGAGTAAGGTGAGTGCCCTAGTATGCTTTAGTCGTGACCTTAGGGTTACTTAAGTATCAGAGCAGAGGGGTGCTACTTGTATGAACAGGTAATCACCCCTATCCTTGGGTAATCTCGAGGGTTAAACCTTTGCATGTGATTGATTAGGTTCAAAAAATGTTTTCAATGTTATGTAATGATTTGCAAATGTATTAAAATGATATCTATATACCTCATGTTAGTCACACGCTGTTTTAATATATGTATTTCTTCCCTTATTGAGATGTGTCTCACCCGAATATGAACGTTTCTTTTCAGGACATCCTTGAGGTCGGGCTTAGGAGTTCAAGGGTATTTTAGCATTTTTGAGGACTATAGAAGAAAGGGTATATGTTGATACTATTTTAGAAATGGAAATGTTTATGTTTTATGTCTTTATGTTTTAAGTTTGTGGAGAAAAGAATGTTTGTGAACATATTGGAATGTTATGGAGTATGTATTTATGGAAATGCAGGTTATGGTTGGTTTTTATGGATTTATAGATAGAAAATAGAAAACTCTGGTACTACGGTATTATGGTATATGTTATATGGAGATTATGATTATGTTTTCCACTGCGTATGTTATGGATTATGATTTATCAGGATATTATCAAGTATAATGCACTGGACCCGGGATTATGGTTCGGGCGTTACATCATGTGCGTAGTCACCATTGGACTAATGTTGTTGCTACGGCTGTGCATCTCCTCAATCGGATGCCTTCCAAAGTCTTGAATTTCAAGTCTCCATTACAAACCCTATCTACATATGGTCCCTTACCTACGATCTTGATGCTTCCTCCTTGGATTTTCGGATGTGTTGCATTTGTCCACCTTCATAAAAATTAGTGCTCGAAGCTACATCCATGTGCCATTCGATGCCTCTTCTTAGGATATGCATTACACCAAAAAGGGTATCGATGTTATGACCGGCCACCAAACACACCTATGAGACCATGGATGTCACTTTTTTGAAGTTCGAGACATTTTTCTCTTCCTCATTACCCAATTCTCGTTGTTAGGGGCAGTTTTGACTGGCCAAATTGGCTAAGTTTTGACTGGTCGAACAAACACCACTGAAATTTATGTTAATGAGGAACCCAATACAGAAAAAGGTGTGAGTTTAGAAATGGACATAGGTTTTGGAGATATGTCTACGCCACCTGAAGCTGAAGCTGAAATAGAAAACCCCGTTCATGTCACAACACCTGAAGACCCATCTCCTGAGAATATCCCTAAGGTAAACACTCCTAGACCTTCAAACTCTAATGATATAGATATCCATGTTGGCTACACTTTACCTTTCAGGCATAATCGTGGAAAACCACCAAATAGATATTCTCTGGACATTGGACGATGAAACTCTAAGTATCCAATCTCCAACTATGTGTCTACAAAAAGGCTTTCTGAACCACTCAGGAAATTTGTACATGAACTCTCCTCGGGTAGTGTTCCCACCAATATTCATGAAGCCTTGACAAATCCTAAGTGGACCCAGGCTATGAAGGAAGAAATGGAGGCATTGCAGAAAAATAAAACTTGGACTCTTGTTCCCTTGCCCAAAGGAAAGAAGATGGTAGGGTTTAAATGAGTGTTCTACATTAAGCACAAAGTAGATGGTTTGATTGATGGATACAAAGCAATACTAGTAGAAAAAGGTTACACCAAGACATATGGTGTAGACTACCGAGAGACCTTGTCACCAATAGCAAAATTGAACTCGGTTAGAGTATTGTATCCCTTGACACAAACCTTGATTGGCCATTGCACCAGTTTGATGTAAAAAATGCCTTTCTCCATGGAGATTTGGAGGAGGAGGTCTACATGGAAGTTCCACCAGGCTATACAGAAACTTTCTAAGTTGAGGTGGTGTGCAAATTACAATGAGCATTGTATGGCCTGAAATAATCACCTAGAGCATGGTTCGTGCGATTCAGCATGGCAATGAAGAAATATGGCTATCAACAGAGCAACTTAGATCATACACTATTCTTAAAGCATCAACAGGGTAAGGTCACAGCTCTAATAATTTATATAGATGACATGATTATTACATGAGATGATCTGGAAGAAATATCAAGACTCCAAGAGCATTTGGCAACTAAGTTCGAAATGAAAAATTTAGGAGGACTTAAATACTTCCTGGGAATTGAGGTTGCTAGATCAAAGCAAGGTATATTTTTTTCTTAATGGAAATATGTCCTAGACTTTCTATCTAAGGTGGGACTACTAGAATGCAAACCTGTAGACACACCAATTGTTCAAAACCACAAACTAGGAGAATTCCAAAACTGCCAACAAATAAAGAAAGGTACTAGAGGATATTTATCACACACTCGCCTTGATATTGCTTATTGCGTAAGTGTAGTAAGTCAGTTCATGCACTATCCAAGTGAGGATCACATGGATGCGGTGCTCAGAATTCTTCGATAATTAAAGTCATCTCCAGGGAAAGGGCTTATGCTCTCAAAAAATAGAAACCTCAAAGTCGAGGGATATACAGATGCAAATTGGGCAGGAAATATATCAAATCAAAAATCCACCTCGGGGACTTCATATTTTTTGGTGGGAATCTTGTAACTCGGAGAAGTAAGAAACAAAATATGGTGGCTTTGTCAAGTTCCATGGAATGGCTAAAGGTCTTTGTGAACTTCTCTGACTTAAGAGACTACTAACTAAAATAGGTTTTGCCCCAAGTTGTGAGATGGACTTTTTCTGTGGTAATAAGGCCAAAATTGATATCTCACACAATCTCGTCCAACATGACCAAACTAAACATGTGGAAGTGGACCGATATTTCATCAAACAAAATCTTGAGGACAAGACCGTTCGATTTCCTTTTGTTAAGTCTGAAGACTAGTTGGCATATGTACTCACAAAGGTTGTATGTAGCAAAATCTTTTACAACTCACTTGACAAATTGGGCATGCGAGACCTGTATGCACCAACTTAAGGGGGAGTGTTGGCGTGATTTTTTGTTAATTAGAGAGATTCTAGGAAAAGCCTTGATTGTAAATCCCTTGTATCAAGGCCTTGATTGTAAATCCCTTGATACAAGGGACAACCCTAATTCTAGCCTTAAAATTAGTATAGTCCAAAATTAGATTTTTTCTTATATATAATTACCTACTATTCCATGTAATTAAAAATTATGAAAAAATCATATAATTTTTCCCTTGATTGTAACACAACAAGATATAATGCCAGTAGTATATATGAATGAAATATAGATGGTAAAAAAAAACATCAAATTCTCAATAGGTTGTGGGCCAACAATGTATATCAAGCTTTAACACTCCTCCACACGTGCAGCCTGACAACACGTGGAGAGATAAACACACAATAAATTTTAAATACCACTGAATAAATGCAGGCAATGAGATTAGTACCTAGGACCTCCTGGTAACCAACTCTAATAATAAGTTTGATTACCACTTTACCTAAAAGGTTAAGCTATTAGGTTGTGGGCCAACAATGTATATCAAGCTTTAACATATATTAACCAGAACCAAAAATGAATATATAAGTCAAGGAAATGAAATGATTCATCAAGATTCCCGAAATGCCATCTCAACATTTTGTAGGAAATCTGATTCAACGTCAAGAAAGGGCTTCTGGAGTTCTTTAAAACTTAACATATAGGAAACTTCAAGATTTTGAATGGTATAAAGATGTATTCCTATCTAAAGTATTTTCAAGAAATGGTTGTAATTAGTCTTGTTGGAAAGAGAGATTTATTTTCGAACTTTCAATATTATTTAGTGAGAAAATAAGATCTAGAATACGAAATAAATATAATGGTGTGATTCCTTACAGATGATTACATTATGGAGAATTAATCAATTTTTTTTAATCAAGAAGGTCTATCTTTAGAAAATGTGGTGATGGTCTTACACTAGAGGAGGGGTGAATAGTGCTTTTTGGCTGAGTATGTGTATTTTTAAAAATTGCTATGATTTGGTGCTAATGTGCAAATAAAACACACAAGTTTCAAAGTACGGATGCTGAATGAGTTAACTGATGTAGCACAAGTGAACAATCACAAGTATTTAAAGTGTTGCAGATAAGCAATCAACCACAATACAAGCAATGTAGATAAATTAGAGAGAATAAGAGTAAAGAGGAGAGCATCAAGATTTTTATAGTGGTTCGGCAACTTGCCTACATCCACTTATATTAAGTTCCTTCTTTTTAATACCTTTCACTAATAAATGGAGTACAAACTCCTAGCTAGAGGCTCCTTTGCAATGGGCGAGCTTCACACTCCTCGTGCAATTAAACCGAACTTGGGTCACCTCAAGCTCGAAACCCTCACTTGAATTCAAACGAGCTAGAAAGCTCAATTTTATGATTTTATTACAATGTAGATGAGTACAAGAAATAAAATCTCTTAATAGACTAGATATTAAAATAGAAGCACAAGAACTCTCCTAAGCTAAAAAATGAAAATGATCGAGAACAAAGCTTGGAGAGATAATTGAGTATAAAACTCAAATGAAACTTGAAAATTCGTGAGAGAATGAGAGTTCAAGGTATGTGATAGTTCTAGTTTCTTAGGTGTAGCTTGAAGACCTCCTTTTATAGAAAAAAAACTTCTAGTAGACATTGTGTTGTGATATGGATCGAATAATTAAGATACACAACGGAATAAATACAACAAGTAAATGAAACACAATCGGAAAGTGATAAACAACAAGAACAACAACAAGACTTACGTGGTTCGGAAAATCCTACATCTACAGAAGCAATGGCACAAGAATTTTGCTAAGGAAATCACAAATTACACAATACACTTCTCAAAATGATCACACTATCTGTTAATACATGCCTATATAACAATCACTCGGAGGTTTCCCTCCAATTACCCAACTACCCCAATGTTCAAATTCAAAATTCAAAAAAACTACTCACAACCCAAGCGCATTCGTCGACGAGTACAAGGGATTCGTTGATGATTCATAGAAGGCCACTCGTCGATGAGAGTAGGGCATTTGTCGACGAGCCAATTTTCTGCTCTCGGTATCTCAGGACCTCTGAAATTTTTCTACTTTCGGGATCTACTCGTTGACGAGCACAGGGCACTTGTCAACGAGTCCCTGCTGTGTTGACCCTTTATGTTTTTCTTCTTTATTTATTTATGAAATCCAAAGTATAAGAGCCACGCGCCATAAACAACAATCTCCACCTTGGTGCTCCACCTTGAACTTGAAACACACGGTTGGGTTTGTCTCCCTTCTATCAATTGGAGACATGGAGTAAGTCCAAGCAATGCTTGAACTTCTCATAAGTAACTGATTTTGTCACAATATCCACTACATTTTGAGACGTTTGAACTTTCTTCAACACAAGCTCACCCGAAGCAATCAATTCCCGAACCCTGTGGAACCTCACATCAATGTGCTTGGTTCTAGCATGGTATATCTAATTCTTCACCAACTAAATGGTACACTGACTATCACAATGCAGCACCACTCCATCTTGATGTAACCCCAGCTCTCTAACTAAACCAATAAGTCATAAGGCTTCCTTTGCAGCATTGGCAAATGCCATGTATTTCACCTTAATCGTGGACAATGCTACCAAAGACTATACCATGGATCTCCAACATTTCGGTCATCCTACAAGGGTAAATACATATTCCATTATAGACCTTCAGTCATCTATATCTCTAGCATAATTAGCATCAACAAACCCCATAACTGAAGGACAACCTTATTACTTACCGAACATGTTGCCATATCCCGATGTACCTTGTAAATATTTGAGTATCCATTTGATGGCTTCCCAATGCCACCTTCCTAAATTAGAGATAAACTTACTATCCACACTCACTGCATGAGCCAAATCTGGCCTTGTACACACCATGACATACATTAAACTCCCCATAGTAGTAGCATAGGCGACCTTTGACATGTCTTGGATTTCCTCATTCGTACTTGGGCATCCTGTAGTAGACAACTTAAAATGATTCGCTAAAGGTGTACATACCGTTCTTGCATCAACCATGCTAAACCTTTCCAACACCTTCTATACATAACCGCCCTGAGATAGCTATAATCTCCCTATAGTTCTGTCATGAAGAATCTCCATCCCAAGTATTTTCTTGGTTGAGCCAAGATCCTTTATGTAAAATTCCTTATACAATAGGTCTTTTAACTGATTCACCTCAATTAAGTCCTTTATAGCTATCAACTTGTCATCGACATACAATAACAAGAAAATAAGAGAACCATCCTTAAACTTGTTCACATATTCGCAATAGTCATACTCACACCTCTTATAGCCAATCTTGATCATGTAAGAATCAAACCGTTTATACCATTGCCTTGGAGACTATTTCAGCCCATAAAGAGATTTCTTCAACCTGCAAACAAAATTTTCTTTTTTCGGTTCAATGAATCCCTCCGATTGTACCACGTAGATTTGTTCCTCCAAGTCACCGTGAAGAAATGTCATCTTCACGTCCATTTGTTCCAAATGAATATCATAACGGGTGACCAACCCCAACACAATTCAGATAGAAGTATGTCGGACCACTAGAGAAAAGATCTTATCATAATCTATCCTTTTTTTCTTGTGAGTATCCTTTTTTCACCAACCGTGCCTTGAATCTCTATCCTTCCTTTTTTGAAATTGCCTCCTTCTTCCTATACACCCATTTGCAACCTATCGGTCTCTTCCCATCTGGAAGCTCCACCAAATCCCAAGTTTGGTTCTTATGTAATGATTCCATCTCCTCAATCATCGTTGTTGACTTTTTGAGTCTAATCCCTATTTTGATGTTGACAAATCACTAGTATCTTATGTATGCATTTAGTGTATGAATAGCTTTTCATTTCTGTACAAACATAAGATACAAAAAAATCGATGCTAGCAGGAATATAAAGCTCACACTCTCCTGGCAAATTCCATGGAAAATAAAGAGCAAAAGAAGAAGACATTTTGATTCTACTTGTATTGTATTTAATTTTTATTATTTTGTTTTGTAATAATGCATGCATCTGCATTATATGTTTGAATGCTCAAATGACCATAGGTTGACCTTAGGGACCCAACCACTCACATAAAACCTTTTTTAAAATCTCCTAAATCACGCAAAGATTTTCAAAATAAATTAAGGTTAAAAATTAGGGCTTACAAAGATTTCGGTAAACGAACGTTGGATTTTTTAGGGCAAATTAAGGGAAAAATTGTAAAATTAATTGTCCTCGGTCGACTGACTACCGTGTGTTATATTACCATAGTCGACTGAACCATTGTTTGCGCACAGAGTCAAAATGTTGACCAAGGCTCGGTTGACCGACCTCTTGGTGTGTTAAATGCCTTGGTCGACCGAACAAGGGAAAGTTAAACTTTTGACTTATTTTGGTCGATCGACTTATTTTTGAACTAACCTTCCTCAGTTGACCGAACTCATAGTTCAAAATAGCCTTGGTCGAACGAACCTCATGAATGGTTAATTAGTCTCTAGCCATGATCAACCGAAGCCACGAAGGGTTTAGAATCGCCCTGATATGGTCGACCAAATCTATAGTTCAAATTTGCTCTGGTCAATTGAACTTATAAAAGTGGTCGACCGAACCTTGTCCTTGGTCGACAGAACCTCTCGTGTTGACCAAATTTTTACCGCAGTTAAACGAGGTTAATTTTAACTAACCATCATTAATCTTTTTCTAAAATGACCTCCGTGTCCCCAACGGTCATATTTTCATGAAACTCTATATATGCCCCTTCATTTGCTTAGATTAGCAACTTTGATTAGCCTAAATTTTCTCTCAAACCCTTTCTTAATAAAAGTTCCCCCAAATCATTTTTATTGCAAAAATCTATTCCTTTGGGGAAAATTTTTTAGAACAAAACTCTCCAACTCTCATTCCCTTCATTTATTCCAAAATCATTTTTGGAAGAGAGTATATTTATTTTAGGTATTTATTTTTTACATGCTTACTCTCACTTATTAATTATTTTTGAAAATCCTTTTTGAGAGTATAGCTTTGGTTTCTCCCGGTTACTTCTTTTGGTAAATATTCTTGCGAAAAATCATTTATTGCACAAATATTTTCTGAGTTTAAATCCTAGATTCTCCTAATATTTTTATTTGCAAAAATATTTGTTGGAGAACATATTTATTATTTACATATATTCATATATATTATTTGTGCAAAAACTATTTGAAGAGCAAACCCTAAGTTCTCCTATATTGAAATATATTTTTGGGAGAAAATTTTCTTAGGGTCATATCTTTAAGTATTTTATCATATACTTCATTTCTCAAAGATTAAAAATATTGTTTTGAGAAAAACCCTTTCTCTACTAAACATAAATCATATCGTAAGAAGAGTGCATATATTTGAGCTTTTAATGTTGTACATCTCTGCGTATATTTAGAAGCATTTTTATATGCACAAAAATGATTTTTCATGTATTGGTTGGGTTCAACCTGGAATAGAATTGGGGAGTCTCAACCCCCTAAGAGAGACCGGTTGGGTTTAGCCCATAAATTGAACTGGGGAGTCTCCGCCCCGTAAGGAAGACAAGTTGGGCTCAGCCTTGTAATTGAGTTGGGGTTCACCTCGCCCCGTAAGGAAAGGTTGTAACGTCTTCTGCTCCATTTAAGTGAATAGGGTTTGTGTAATCCTTGGGGGGTATTACTGTAGAGACCCGAAGAATTATAGAAATTAAATAATAATAGAGGAAAAAAAAGGAAAATTCAAAAAGAAAGAAATTGCAGGGTTCGTCGATGAACCCTTTGGTTTCCTTGACAAACTCGCTATTAAATTTGTCGCACGCCACGTGTCTCATCGGCGATAAATTGTTGAGAGGGATGTTGCAGGGTCTGAAACTTGTTGATGAAAAATAAGAGTTCATCGGCGAATTTTCTTCTTAGCCTCGTCGAAAAGACGTGTCTCGTTGACGAGGCCAAGTGTATAATGGATCAAACTCGGGTTTCTAACGAGATTTCTGCATGCAATTTTCCCTCTCTCTCTCTCTCTCTCTCTCTCTCTCTCTGTCTCTCTCTCTCTCTCTCTCTCTCTCACACACTAAAATCGTCCTTCACTCCTTCTCTCTTCAATTTTGGCCTGGTTCTTCTCCGGATCGACGATCTGAAATCGCCACGCTACTCCTGGGAACTTTTGCTTCATTTATGCAGTAGTGGATCGTTGGTTAGGCTAACTTGGGAACCATCCCAAAATTTGGGTAAGTTAGTTAATTTTAGTTTTATTGGGTATTTGGAGTTTCTAGACTAAGGAGACTATGCTAGGGAAGATGATACTGAAGTTTTGTTGGGAAAAAAAATGTTGATTCCAGTGTGTTGTGCTGGAAATATTGCAAGTGTAGAATTGGGTGTTTTGGGGGCTTCTCAATAAGCCAGGTAAGGGGATAAACGAAGTCAAAAATTTTCATGAAATTATTTATTATTTTACAGTATTAAATTTTAGGAAAATACGCATATTATATAACTATGTTTGGGTAATACTGTTATGAACATGGATATGTTTTAAACATGTTTTATCAGAAAATATGGTTTTGGGAATAGATTTTACATTTAGGAGGCTACCCATTTTTGTGTGGCATGAGTTTAAAGTTCCATAAAATTATGTATATCAGAATAGAATGTTTTTTTCCAAATCAAGCATGATATGATAGTTTTCAAAGCAATTATAAAACACTACAGGAACCATGATTTTATGATTATAATATTAAACAGTATATAGAGAAATTATGTTCGGTATATTATGATATGCTGGTGCAAATGCCATGATCTATGTTATGTTACGCCGGCACAGATGCCGTGATTTATGTTGGCACAAATGTCATAATCACATATGATGAGACAGAATTCATGAAATATTATCATGTTAGATATTATTATGAAATACGAAACAGCTATGTTCAGTATATGAAATATAGTATATGTTATCAGAACCCAAATGGTATGGTTTAGTTTAGTTTCAGGAGCGCGGTATCCTAGCTATATGTTCAGAATTATGATAGTGCTACCATACGACCAGTAGTGTAAGAGATGGCAGTCGACGTGGCTTCAGTGTAGAGTGGAGTTGTTCCCTTAGCAATCATGAAATATTATCATGTTAGATATTATTATGAAATACGAAACAGCTATGTTCAGTATATGAAATATAGTATATGTTATCAGAACCCGAATGGTATGGTTTAGTTTAGTTTCAAGAGCACAGTATCCTAGCCATATGTTTAGAATTATGATAGTGCAACCACACGACCAGTAGTGTAAGAGATGGCAGTCGACGTGGCTTCAATGTAGAGTGGAGTTGTTCCCTTAGCAGTCTGGGACCAGGTGGGATAGACCCATCGTAGTTACAAACTTATGTTTGATCTAGCATGGTCGGCCAGCAATTGCTAGGTCCTGCCTTCAGGCTGCATAACCTAGTCATGATGGGGTAAGACATGACATCGATTAGCTATTCATCCTGGTGTTATTTTAGTATTATACAGTTAGATAAGATGATTTTCATGTATAGAAATCTAGTATAATTTATTATGATATTACAATCATATTTTACTCAGTTCTGTTACAAATAGATTTTACGAAATATGCTTATCATACTGTTTATATGTATAACACGAAAAGGACTAGGCTGTGTATTGATGCAGCATGATAGGATTGTAGCTTATGCCTCCCAACATTTGAAAGAGTATGAAAAGAACTACCCTACCCATGATCTAGAATTGGCTGCAGTGGTGCACGCATTAAAGACTTGGAGGCATTACTTGTACGGTGAGAGATGCGAGATATTCTCTAATCACGGAAGTTTGAAGTACTTATTCACTCAAAAGGAGCTGAACATGAGACAGACAAGGTGGTTGAAACTTATTAAAGATTATGACTGCACTATTAGTTACCACCCAGGGAAAGAAAACGTGGTAGTTGATGCTCTAAGTAGGAAATCAGTAGGACCAACACTGGTAGCTATGGAGGCTCAACATCTGATCTAAATGGACCTAGAGAGACTCGGTGTAGAGTTAGTAGAGAGTGATCCTCAGACATTTATTGCTAGTCTGGTAGTGCAGCCTACTTTACGTGAAAGGATTAAGACAACTCAGAAAATGACACAGAATTAGCAGAGCTGATAGCTAAGGTGCAGGACGGACGGGAGGATGAATTCATCATTTCTGATGACGGGGCCTTGAGGTTCCGTTCTAGGTTATGCGTACCTGCAAATATGGACATCAGGAGGGCGATCTTAGAGGAAGCTCATAGGTCCTTATACATGGTTCATCTAGGTAGAACTAAAATGTATAGGGATCTGCGAGAATCTTACTGGTGGAGCAGTATGAAGAGGGAAATTGTCGAGTTCGTATAACAGTATTTGATGTGCCAGTAGGTAACAGCTGAGCACCAGAGGCTGGTGGACCGGTTGCAGCCACTTTACATCCCAAAGTGAAAGTCGGATCATATATCTATGAACTTTGTGATGGGTTTGCTACTATCACCGCATGGTCAGAATGTCATTTGGGTGGTCATTGATAGATTAACAAAGATTGCTCACTTTATTCCTATTAAAGTCAAATACTCTATGGACATACTGGCAAAGATATGTGTTTAGGAGATAGTCCGTTCTCATGGTGTGCCAGTGTCTATAGTGTCAGACCAAGACCCACGTTTCACGTCATGGTTTTGGAGGAGCTTTGAAGAGGCTCTGGGGTCTCAATTTTCTTTCAGCACAGCGTTTCATCCTCAGACGGACGGTCAGACTAAGAGGGTGATTCAGATATTAGAAGATATGTTGTGGGCGCGCGTGCTAGATTTTGGGGGTAGTTGGACTCAGTATATGCTGCTGGTAAAGTTTGCATACAATAACAGTTATCAAGCCAGCATTGGCATGACACCTTATGAGGTGCTCTATGGCAGGAGATGTCGATCTCCTCTTTACTGGGATGAGATTGGTGAAAGGCGAGTTTTGGGATCAAAAATTGTGCAGTAGGCGTATGATAAAGTTCAACCCATCAAAGACAGGATCAGTGCAGCTTTAAGTCGATAGAAAAGCTACGCCGATATGCGTCGCTAGGAATTGAAATTTGAAGTTGGGAACCATGTATTTTTTAAGCTAGCGCCATTGAAAGGAGTTATGAGGTTTGGGAGGAAGGGTAAGTTGAGCCCTAGGTTCATTGGCTCTTTTGAGATTCTTGAAAGAGTAGGGTCAGTTGCCTACCGGCTGGCTTTACCACCAGCTTTATTTAGAATTCACAATGTATTTCATGTTTCCATGTTAAGGAAATACGTCCCAGATTCTTCCCATATCATCAGTTATGCCGAGTTAGAACTCAGTGATACTTTGGTTTATTAGGAAACTCCATTGCAAATTCTGGAAAGGAAGAAACAAGAATTGCGCAATAAGAAGATTTCATTAGTAAAAGTCCTGTGGAGGAATCATGCCATGAAAGAAGATTCTTGAGAGCTTGAGGAAGAGATACGACAGAAATACCCTTTTTAGCGGGGAATAACAGTAATCAAGAAGAGATACAAGTAGATATGTAATGTTTCTTTTATGCAGGTTAGTCAGTACATGTAATAATTTTCAGTTTTATGTAGTTTTTTGGTTTTGGGAGAATTTTATTTTATGTATCTGTAATCTCCTAGAACCTTGAATGTAACCACGGTATTCCTCCTCCATAAGTGAGGGTAAGTAATAAAATAAGTAGCCCATTTTCTTTAAGGGGTGGTGAATCGCTCAAATTGTAAATTTCGAGGACGAAGTTTTATAAGAATGGGAGAATGTAGAGGCCCAAAAAATTATAAAAATTAAATAATAATAATAATAATAATAATAATAATAATAATAATAATAATAATAATAATAATAATAATAATAATAATAATAATAATAGATGGAGAAGAAGGAAAATTCAAAAAGAAAGAAATTCCAGGGTTCATCGATGAACTCGCTATTAAATTCATCGCACGCCACGTGTCTCATCGACGAGAAATTATCGAAAGGGCTATTGCAGGGTCTGAAATTCGTCGATGAAAAATAAGAGTTCGTTGACAAATTCTCTTCTTAGCCTCGTCAACGAAGTGACGTGTCACGTCAATGAAGCCAAGTGTATAAATGACTCAAACTCGAGTTTCCAGTGAGATTTCTACATGCAATTTTCCCTCTCTCTCTCTCTCTCACTAAAATCGTCCATCACTCCTTCTCTCTTCGATTTTGGCCCAGTTCTTTGCCGGATTGATGATCCGAAGCCGCCATGCTACTCCTGGGAAGTTTCTCTTCATTTCTGTAGGAGTGGATCGTTGGTTAGGCTAACTTGGGAACCATCCCAAAATTTAGGTAAGTTAATTAATTTTAGTTTTATTGGGTATTTGGAGTTTCTGGACTGAGGGGAATATGTTAGGGAAGATGATACTAAAGTTTTGTTGGGAAAAAAATGTTGATTTCAGGGTGTTGTGCTGGAAACACTATAGGTGTAGGATTGGGTGTTTTGGGGGCTTCTCAGTAAGGCAAGTAAGGGGATAAATTAAGTCAAAAATTTTCACAAAATTATTTATTATTTTACAGCATTAAATTTTAGGAAAATACGTATATTATATAATTATGTTTGGGTAATACTGTTATGAACAAGAATATGTTTTAAACATGTTTTATCAGAAAATATGGTTTTAAGAACAGATTTTACATTCAGGAGGTTACCCATTTTTGTGTGGCATAAGTTTAAAGTTCCATAAAAATATGTATATCAGAACTGAATTTTTTTCCCAAATCAAGTATGATATGGTAGTTTTCAAGGAAATTATAAAACAATACAGGAACCATGATTTTATGATTATAATATTAAACAGTACAGAGAAATTTTGTTCAGTATATTATGATATGCCGGCGCAGATGTCGTGATTCATGTTGGCACATATGCCATAATCATGTATGATAAGATAGAATTTATGAAATATTATCATATCAGATATTATTATGAAATAAAAAACAACTATTTTCAGTATATAAAATATAATATATGTTATCAGAACCCAGATGGTATGGTTTAGTTCAGTTTTAGGAGCACGGCACTGTAGCTATATGTTTAGAATTATGACAGTGCTACCATACGACTAGTAGTGTGGGAGATGGTAGTCGATGTGACTTCAGTGTAGAGTGGAGTTGTTCCCCTAGTAGTCCGAGACCAAGTGGGACGGGCCCATTGTACTTGCAAACTTATGTTTGATCTAGCATGGTCGGCCAGCCATTGCTAGGTCCCGTCTTTGGGTTGCACAACCTAATCATGTGGGGGTAAGACATTACATCAGCTAGCTATTCATCCTGTGTGTTATTTCAGTATTGTACACTTATATAAGATGATTTTCATATATAGAAACTAGTATGATTTATTATGATATAACAATCATATTTTACTCAGCTCTATTACAGATAGATTTTACCAAATATGCTTATCATACTATTTATATGTATAACCCGAAAATGCTCATAATGCCACACACTGATATTAGTTTATTTCCTTTACTAAGAGGTGTCTCACCTCGGCTGTATATAAACATTTCAGGGAATCCAGGTAGAGGAGCAGATAGAGCTTCGCGGCAGTAGAGTCCGATTGAGTTACCCTAACAACATGGTGAGTTGTAGAGCCAGGGTTGGATTTATTTTTGAGGAAGTGACCCTTTGTTACTTTTGGTCTTTTTAGTGGATGATTGTATATATAATAGTTTTAGTAAGACTCTGGTATTGTGGTTGGTTGTATGGCATGATGAAAATTACATTTCCTGTTGCTTAGGTATCAGAGTTGTGTTTTGGGTATATCCCTGGTACCCATGGGTCCAGGTTGATTTTGTTATTTAGTTCACAGGATATTAGGATTATTATATTGAATGTTATTATGGAAAAAAATGGTAAAATAGGAAAGTCATTACAATGCCCAAAGCAGGGACGTAGACTGGTTTGGTTGAATCTCAATAACAAATATCGTTTGTTTCTCTTTATCTCATTTACTTTCTGTACTTTAATTTCCATGTGTATGCTTGTTTATTTACTATCATAATTATTTGCTTGCACACATTTGAGTTAAATGAGATATGCCACATGTGTATGTTTACACTGATAGCCTAATTGTTTTACATACACACTTTTAATATTGAATGGGATATGAACTATGGTCAATCGTCAAATGCTTAATTTTGCCAAAAGTTTGTAAAACCCAATTCACCCCCCCCCCCTTGGGATCACACCAATTCCAACAATCGCACCCATCCACCTATCTTTCTCCTGGTCGTGCACTACCTCTTAAAATGTAGTTGGATCGTTGCAACCAGTAAGGAAAGCATAGGATACTAACTCTTCAAATCCATACCTTGGTGAAGGTCTGATTGTGCGTCTAGATCTCCGTATAGGAATATCGTCGACTTGCTAGTTTCTTGAGCTAGAGCTCCCTACAACCATAGGACTATGATGATTGTCGTTGCCCTGAGCTTCCAACTCCACTTGCATAATATGTTTATCACTGCCCTAGCTTTCTGGCTCTTGTTTTTGTTCATCACACTCTTGAGTACGCTTCAACATAGCCTTCTCATCAAGACTACATCCCTACTGTTCACCACCTTATTTTCAACTGGATCCCATATCTTGTACCTCATCACACCCTTTGGATATCCTAAAAAAATACAACGATGAGACTTTGGGTCAAGCTTAACCTCTCCTCACTAGATACATGAACATAGGCTGGACACCCGAATACCTTCAATCCGGAGTTGTCTACTGCATTTCCTGTCCAAACCTCTTTTTTCACTCTACCCTCTAGTGATGCCCTTGGTGATTGGTTTATCAAAAAACAAGTCATACTTACTCCCTCGGCTTAGAAGTTCTTCAGTAGCCTTGCATTTAATCTGAAATATTGAGCCCTTTCAGAAAGAGGCCGGTTCATCCGTTCTACCATACCATTTTGCTGAGGTGTCCGACAAACTATAAAACGTATTTTGATGCCCTACTCTACACAAAACTCCTTAAATTGAGAATTAGCATACTTGGTCCTATTATCCAACCTTAAGTATTTGATTCTCCTCCCTGTTAGGTTTTCCACTTCAGCCTTCCAAATCTTAAATCTGGGAAACGTATCTAATTTGTGAAGCATGAAGTAAACCCAAACCTTTCGTGAGTAATCCATCAACGAAACTCACATAATACACATGTCCACCCTTTGATGCAACTCTAACCAGGCCCCAAACATATGAATGCACATAATCAAGAATACCCTTTGTCTTGTGTATAGTTGATCTAAACCTTGCTCTGTTCTGTTTTCTAAGAACACAAATCCTGCAAAACTTTAGCTGACCTGATTTCAAGCCATTCAACAATTTCCTTTTGTGTAGTTCTTTCTTGTCGTGTTCCCCCATATGCCCAAGATGCATATGCCACAAGACAGTCTCATTTGATTCAGCATCTATGGCTGCAGCTCCACCTACAACAGTAGTTCCATGCAATGTGTAGATATTCCCATCCAATTTCTGCCCTTTCATTACAATCAAATTACCTTTCCATTACAATCCGAAGTACCGAGTGATTATCAAACTCTTCCTCAACTATAGTATATGCCTTACATTACATAACGTTCTTACAGCACCATCAAACATTTTCATCTTTACATTTCCTATGCCAATGATCTTGCAAGAAACATCATTACCTATAAGAACTGATCCAAAATTCACTAACCTATAAGTGCTGAACCACTCCTTGTTCGGAGTCATGTGATAAGAACATGCCAAGTCAAGTATCAAAGAGTCCGTTAGATTATCCGACCCCGCTGAAATTGATAGAACATCACCATCACTGCACGCTGAACCTATTCACAGATTTTGAAGTACCCTCATGCTTCTCAGAATTTCCATTTTTCCAATTCGGACACTCCGATTTCACATGCCCTTTTTTACCACATTTATAACACCGAATTTCTTTCTTCTTCTTGGATTGATTTTTGGATTTCTGACTTGATCCATGTTTGTATTTTCCCTTGCCTCGCTCGTTATTACCCTTTATCACAAGTCATTCTCCTTAATCACATATTTTCAATCTTTGATGAAAATTGAGCAAAACACTTGTTACCTCTTCTAGATCAAGAGTTTCTTTTCCCCACATAAGAGTGGTCACAAGATTTTCATAGGTATGAGTCGAGGGCAAAGAGTTTAACAACATCAAAGCTTTGCCATCCTTATCAAACTTAACATCAACTCTCATCAAATCACTAATAATTTAACTGAAAGCATTAATGTGTTGATCTAAGTTTGATCTTTCAACCATCTTAAGTCAATACAAACATTGCTTAATAAAAAGTTTATTATTGAGAGATTTGGACATGTACCAGCTCTCTAACTTTCACCATATAGCCGCTGGAGAATCCTCCTCCATCACTCGATAAAGTACTTCATTAGCCAAACACAAGCGTATTGTAGAAGCGGTCTTTGCATGCAATTCTCCTCATGTTGCCTCATCCATTCCATTCGATTGAACACCAAGTAAATCCTTTTTCATTTCTTGTTGTACAAGAATGTCTTTCACTCTCCTCTGTCATAAACCAAAGTTCCCGGTTCCATCAAATTTGACAATATCAAATCTTACAGAAGACGATCCCGATGCTATAACAACAATCGCTTTGATACCAATTTGTTGTGATATGGATCGAATAATTAAGATGCATAGCAAAATAAATACAACAAGTAAATGAAACACAACCATAAAGTGATAGACAACAAGAATAACAACAACATTTACGTGGTTCGACAAAGCCTACATCCACAAAAGCAATGGCACAAGAATTTCACTAAGACAATCACAAAGTACATAATACACTTCTCAAAATGATCACTCTCTGTTAATACATGCCCAGAATGACATATATAATAGTCCCTCGGAGGTTTCCCTCCGATTACCCAACCACCCCAATGTTCAAATTCAAAATTCAAAAAAAACTACTCACAGTCTAGGCACATTCGTTGACGAGTACAGAGGATTCATTGATGATTTATAGAAGGCCACTCGTCAACAAGAATTGGGCATTTGCCGGCGAGCCCATTTTCTTCTCTTGGTATCTCAGGACCTCTGAAATTTTTCTGCTCTTGGGATCCACTCGTAGACGAGCACAAGGCACTTGTCGACGAGTCCCTGCTATGCTGCCCCTTTATGTTTTTCTTCCTTATTTGTTTATTAATTCCAAAGTATAAGAGCTACACACCATAAACAACACATTGGAGCTCCCTAATGACACACTTCAAGTCACTCCAACAACATATGCATGCTAGGAGAAAATTTTGACAATTCATATAGCTTAACTTGAAAATTCAAAAATGAATTTTACAATTGCTTAAAAAATTATATGAAAAATATTTAATATCCAAAAAAATGAGTCTATTTTTAAAAAAATCAAGTTTCAAATCATTTGAATATGAGCAGTATGAAATATAATTCATTTACTACACGCAAGTCAGACAATGAAAAGGACTGTTGCCAGATTCGGTTTAGTCAACTTAAAAAACTTTCCAAAGGCCAGTGCAAGAGTCCAAATATAGTGGTTTATATGTTGAAAAATTCCTTTTTTAGTATCTTTTTATTTTAAAAAAATAGTCAAGTTGATTGGATATCTTATGGGGAGAAAAAGATAAAATACTAGAACATGTTAGAGTTCAAAAAGAAAATCCTGATAGTATAAATAGTTTGTATTTAATAAATTATTACGCCTAATTTACTAGTACAAAATATACACATAGTATGTCAACTTAAAGCTTCAAGTGTCTAGTTTATGACAAAAATATTTTTGTAATTTTAAAAGTCTCATATTGAGAGAAATGAATTGTAAGTGACATATATGCAACTTTTGCTATTTTTTTTTATTTGTTTGAAACAGCAATCAAATGACCTCCAATTGATGTGAAATTTTGCACACAAGTCATTTTAAGTGAAAACTTAAAATGTACAGCATTTGGTTAGGATTTTTAAAAAATAACAAAAATGGCCCTCGAGGTTCTTTTTGAGGAAAAAAAAAATAAAGCAAAGTTTACTATAAAATTGCAAAATTGTGGGTGCATGACTCTAAAATTTTTCTTAGGGACTAACATACTCCTTAAACTTATTTAGTCCTAAGAGAAGTGAAAACTTCCTCTTCCTTGGTCCATGCTCTTCAATTTCTGAATTTATCTTTCCTTCTCCAACCTATTTTCCACTTGGACCTTGAAATCTATGTGTTTTGAGAATTTCATCTTTCTCTTGAAAAGTCCTATCTATGTATCCAAAAAAAACTTGCACAAATAGTTAGAACTTCTCATTGCTTTTTTCACCATCAAAACTAAGGTTGAAACCTTGGGGCTAACAATCTCCCCCTTTTTGGTGATGATAAAATAATGATGTATTACCAAAATCATGGAACATACAAGATAATGCTTTTTAAGAGCCTTTGGCTCACTTAAAGCTTTATATGTATCAAAATGTCTCCCTTTTTTTTGTCATTAACCAAAAGGCAGGGTTCAGAAAATGAGGGGAATGGTGTGATCCCAAGAGGGGGGAGGGTGAATCAGGTTTTAAAAACTTTTGTGGATAAATTAAATCGATTCACCAATCAATATCCCTATCATAATTTAAATTGTGTATGCAAAACAATTATAATAGTGAATGCAAGCATACACGTGTGGAAATATAAAGCAGATAAGAGAGAGAGAGAGAGAGAGAGAGAGAATGACACCATGATTTTTAACGAGGTTCGGCCAATCTTGCTTACGTCCTCGCCTTGAGCAAACCCCCCAAGGATTTCACTAAACAGCTCCCTTGACCAGGTGGAGCCAAACCGTTTACACACACCTTACAGGATGGAGTCCCCCTCTTCAAGTGATACCCTGCACTTGGTCCACTACTTCTAGGTGCAGCTGCCTTTCTGAACGATTTACCCTCACTTTGTGTGGATCACACCACAACCACTCCTTCAATAAGGTAGAACCACCCTCTCTAAGTGATGTACCCTCACTTGGCCCACGATTCACAACCCGAACCGCGAAGGGCTGTTTCAAAAAATAAATTTTTCTACAATAAAAGTGCTTACTAAAAAGTTGGTTTGTACACTTTGAAATTCTAAATGCACTCTTATATGATTTATAAATAAAGCTTATTAGAGTATGTGTTTTCCTCTCAAAATATTTTTCACTTAAAATAGTGAGAGCATGGAAAATGATTTTCTTTTCTAAAATGATCGACCTTTTAAAATTGAAATTCCAAAAGATTTCCGAGCAAAATATGTGAATGTGAATATATGCTCTAACCTTTTCTCAAGAAGCTTTTCAAGAAAAATATATATAGTAAATATATGCTCAAAGCATTCTTGAATAACCCCAAAAATATCTCCAAAAATATTTTCAAATCAAAGAATAGGAGAAATTGGGGTTTTCTTTTAAAATGATTGACCTTTGTAAATTTAAATGCAAGACACTCTCAAGCAAAATATATGAGCAAGAATATAAGCTCAAGCCTTCAAGACAAACTCAAAAGAAATTTCTCCAAAAAAATATTTTCCAAATAAAAGAGTATGGGATAAATTTGATTTATGAAATCACATAAGAGTGAGGAGGCTTTCAAGAAAAATATATTAACTTAAGTATATGCTCAAGCCTCTTAAAAAAAATGCAAAAATATTTTTCCCAAAAATGATTTTCAAGAAAGAGTAGGAGAAATGAAAACTAAGGTGTAGCCCCAAGAGGAGGGGTGAATTGGGTTATTAAAATTTCTTTTAAATCTTTTTATGAATTCTTAACCTTTTTATAATTCTTTCAAAGATATATTGACTTCTTGTTGATTTAGCAATCACACAAAGGCTTTAGTCTTTTATTCAATCCACAACCACAACACAAATAAACAATCAATCAACTACTCAAACCAATCAACCACAATATAAGTAACTAATCAATACATGCTTTGCAATTCTTTTTGGCAATATTCAGCTTGATTGTTTGTAACCCTGTGTATATGAATTTGTAAGCCCTGTAGAGAATGCAGTTGGCCTTTCAATTGATAATCAAAATAACATCCAATCACTCTTTCCAAAATCATAATTCAAATAAATCTTTAGTTAATAGGTTTTGGGTTGTTAACCAATCAACGTACTCCCTTATGGTTTCCGCAAAGTATTTATTAACCAACATACTCCCTTTCAATTTCCGCAAACCCAAGAACAAATTAAACTTTAGTTTATTTAATTTCCAGTACATGTTGTTTTTATGATTGAGAGAATTACAACAACCATACAGTTTATATTTTTTCTGTAATTTAAAGAGAATAAGGGAAAGAGAGTGACACCGGTGTTGTTACGAGGTTCGGCTTATCCCCAACCTACGTCCTCGCCTTAGGCAAGATTTCACTATACTTGTTCCTTTTTGGGCAAAACAAAAACTGTTACAAGCGAATTCCATGCTCAAACGCTCCTTCACTAGGCTAGAGCAAAGCCTCTCCAAGCGATACCCATGCTTGGGCAACAATCCAACAACCTAGAATCGTCAAAAACACTACAAGAATACAAGATAAAGGCTGCGTACAAGAACATTCTCTCAAAGAGTAGATTTGTATAATTTCATCACTACACACTTCAAACTTTAAATATTAAGATGAAATAAAATGAAGTTCAAGTATAGAATTCACCAAGATTCCTTTTCAGGATAAGGATCAGCAGGAAAAAAAAAAACGAATTAGGATGGATCAGCACTTCAGTATTCTTCAGCAAAACAGATGAGCAAGAGAGAGCTTTTGAAGAGATTTTAACTTGAAGGCTTGAATTCCGATTATATTTCTTGGTTTTCTAATTCATCGGGTTAAAGGAGTATTAATAGAGTTTTTTGAGTGTGTTTCCTTGATGCCCTAGTTGCTTGGCGTGTCCCCTAACATTTAAATTTGAAAACCTAATTTTTCAGAATTTTCTCTTTCAAGTTCGAGTTTCAAAATCTTCGTGGAGGCAGTCAGTTGACTCACTCAACTGGGTCAATTTTTTGTAGGTCAGTCAACTGGACAAGCGGCTGACAGCATTCTGTCTGTCCAAAATTTAATTCCAATAGATTGTTAGTCAACTAACTGAACTTAGTTCAAAAAAGTCAGTCGACTGGATAAATCAGGTGTCAGTCGATTGACTGATCACAAGTCAAATTAGTCGGTCGGCTGGGTAATTTATTAATTCTAGTGTTTTGTTAGTTATCTGAGGAAACCCTGTGCAAACTAGTCAGACGGCTAACCAATTCATTTTTCTAGTTTTTCATTTTTAGTTTTCAAAATTAATTTTGCTCTCTTGCTTTGATCTTTTATAAAACATTTTCTGAGATTTTAAGGCCTCTAAGTCCATAAATATCCCCTAAAGATTCCCTAAAGAGCTTCAAAGTATTTCAAATGATATTTAAACATTAAAGTACTTACATAAAGACTTCTAAGACATTTGGACATTCTTGTCGCTCGAGTCTTCATGCTTGTCTTTTCTTTTAGCTCTCTTGTTTTTCTTCAAGCTTTGATATACTTTTAAGCTTTCTTTTATATTCTTTAAGATTTAAAATATCATCTTGAAATCCATACTTTCAACTTCTTTTGATCATCCTTGTATACATATTCTTGAGCTTCAAAAACTTGAATCCTAAAATATCATTACTCAACCAAATATGTTAAGTTCCATTTGTTTGTTAGCATCAAAATAGGATGTTAAGCCTTGTAAGGCCAACAAGAAAGTAAGAACTTTATTCCTAAAATGAGCTATAAGATTGTGAGAGAATCAAAGACTAATCAAAACAATTTTAATATGATTCTCTCACCTTCTCCAAGTTAAATGGGTTCATATTTATAGGCAAAAACACAATATAGCTGTTATCTGACCATTGGGCATTAATATATCATTTTATTTTGAATTTTATAGCTGTTATATGTCTAGAAATTCAAAATCCCAAGAGGTCCGATCTACTAGACATAAGGCGATTTCTTATTTAGCAAGAAACCATCTATCGGGCCTGATGATCCGGTCAGCCGAGCTTCATCTATATGTCCACTGGCCTTCAATAGCTTTAAAATGGCCAGTCGGTTGGGCCTTTGAAATTTGGCCAAATTAACTGGCTAGTCGACTAAGCTTATAAGGCTTTCAAGAACCGATGGATTGGGCCATTCAAGATTGCCCATTACACACATATCGGTTGATTAGGGCTTAATAGCCAATCGACCAGGGCCTTAGAAAAAATAAAGTTTTGCCTTCATTTAAGTTCAAAACCCCTTTAAAACCTTTGTATAAGATAAAAATTTTATTAAAAAGGTTTTTTATGAAAACTTGGAGTCCTATGGTCAATCTAAGGTCATGGTTCAAGTTTCAATTTAAATCATGTGAAATGCATGCACATTCAAACCTAATTACTATTACAACCCAAAAAATAAAGAAAATCTTCATGCTTTGCATCTTTGCAATTCCGTGGAATACACCATAAGATGTGTTTGATTAGGTGCTTCATAGCTTCCATTTTGCATTCATCAATTATGCTTCTAGAAACATAATCATGTTCACACTCAATGCACAAATGAAATGTTGTAGTTTGTTATAATCAAAACATGGATCGTACTAAAAAAGTCAACAATCTCCCCATTTTTTTATGATGACAAACACATGAGCAAAATTGGGTTTGCCTAAAAAAACTCCCCCTTACAATATGCATAAATTCAAAATGATATTCAATATAGTTCAATCATATGTAAACATGAAGACTTCAGAATTTTTTTAAGTTGAGCATTTAAGTTCAATTTGGTTTAATGTGCAGTTTATGGATTGAAGCTTTCTTTGAAAAAGGATATTCAATTAAAACACAATCACATGATACATGAACGTATCATGTCTATCATTTTCAACCTTGTGGGAAACAACAAACAGCCACTCATTAATTTTAAGAACTGCTCCCGCTGCTACCTACTATGCCCTTATGATTACTTTCTGTTCTACTTCTCAAGATTGAGGCAGAAGGATAGGTAACTTTTGCAATAACAAAATGATAGGGAGAAAGGAATAATAATTTTGCTTATAAGACATCTCCCCCTTTTGTCATCAGCAATAAGCTAAAATCTTTCTCCTTAGTTTAAGAAAATCATTTAAGTAATCAGAGCCTTATTTTTTTGAATTCCATGACAAGAATTGATTTTAGAAAATTACAAGTAGCATATGTCATGAGTTTTTTTTTTTTTTTTTTTCAAAAAAAATCACCCCTTTGAAAATTATCATTAATTGCAAGGGATTGATGCCAAAGCTTGCTGAAAAAAAAAACTTTAACAAAAAGGATCAACCAAGCCAAGATTTCTCTAGTGGACATTTAAAATTATAACATGAAAAAGTAACCATATAGATCTAAAAATTTGAATATTAAAACAAGATCATATGGAAAAAATTTGGTGCAATGGTTCCACCTAATATTATTATGGGAAAAATATGTTTGAACTTATGTATGAACAGAAAGAGTAAAAATCTTGGTGGGAATCTACAGGAAGGATGGGCTTAAAGAAGTGAGGATTGGTTGAAAGGATGCCACTTTTGAAAGCTTTTAAAAGAAGTCTAAGATAAAGGATGGGTGAGCGTAAAAAGGATGGAATTTTAATTTTAGAAGCTCCCTCTTTCAATTTGAATCCTAGCTTAGATGTTGTTAACTACTTATACTGATACCCATTATAAAAACTCATTAAGTGTTTAAACAGTACGAACAACACATTAAATTCTTTAAAAACATTTACTAGATATTTGTTAAACCATTTGTATTCAACCAGTAAAATATTTCCATAAAACACACATGCGTCAAAAATCTAACATTAAGTTATGCATGGTGTTCATATATCCCAAGAACAATCCATATCAGAATATGATTCTGTAAGAAATAGGATATGATGTTCAAGGTACTTAGAAGAGCTTCAGGACTCAAAAAAAAAAAAACAAAAAAAACAAAAAAAATACTATGCATATGAGTCCATAGGGTAGGTGACTTTAATCATTTTCTTAAGGATGGGGTTTATTCTCCCCTGTATATTTGCATGCACGCATACTTGCATTTTCAATTCAAGGATGATGTTCATTTTAAAATCATTTGTTATATAATCATCCATTAAAGAATTTCAGTACGCATCAAATATAAACATTTAGAATACAAGCATGACATATTACATTTCCATCGGCACTAAATAGTCAATCAGGGCTATACTAAAAAATTATGCAATAATTGTGTAGTAGGGGTTTATCATGAAAAGACACGACTCAAAGGACTTAATGAGTGAGTGGCAAATAAAAACTACCCCTAAGTCATGCATTTGTCCTAGTTTATGGACCATCATCAAGACATGAAACGTTTAATTAAAATGATGATGTTTTAACCATTTAGGTCTTGAGTGAAGTACATAACCCAAAGATTTCCTAGGATAAGAGAATTTGCCTAATTTAGAGCATTCTAGGAAAATTCAAAGAACTTTAGCACTACAATGATCAGGCATAAGACTTCTAAAGATGTTCATTTATGTTTCGGAAAGCTTATGTAGTGTTGTGTGCGTTGGTAGGTGTGCTTGTTTTCAATCTAGCATATAACATTTAGGATTTAACACGCACCAATCACTAATACAATTATTTAGCATGCATTTTGAAGATATTCATAAAGTTCAATCAACATGCAATATACTTTCAAATCATTTTCATTTAGCATGCAGAGACTTACATTAATTAAATCAGCATGCAAATGATCTTTTTATCATGTAACAGTTATAAATATTCACTAATGACAATGTGCATGAACTAGTCTAAGTGTGTAATGCCCCGAACCCTTAAACCCGGATCCGACGCATTATACCTGATAAAATCCCTGATAATCCATAATCAACATATATGGAGCAGAAAACATAAATATAATCTCCATAAATATATTACCAGAGTTTTCTAAAATCTATCTAGATACTGTAATAAACCATGCTTCCACCTGTATTCAACATATATATACATATCCCCAAAAAAACATCCAGTAATCACAATCATTCCTTTCTTACCATCCTTAAAACATAAGACATAAAATATAAAATATCTACATTCCCTAAAATTAACATAGAAATATACCATTTTCTTTTTCTATTTCCCAATAATGCTATAAAAACCTCGAGCTCTAGGAAATCCTGAAAAAAAGATAAATTCATATTCAAGTGAGACACATCTCAGTAAGGGAAGAAACCATATATTAAACATAGCGTGTGGCTAATATAAGGTATATAACAACATAATATTTAACATTTAAAAATCATTAACACAATTTTTGAAACCACTCTATGATCCTAATCAAACACATGCAAAAGATTTGACCCACGAGATTACCCGAGGATAGGGGTGATTACCCGCCCATACAAGTAGCACCCCTCTGCTATGATATTAAGGTAACCCTAAGGTCACTAATAAAGCATACCAGGGCATTCTCCTTACTCAGTAAGCCCTCAAGCGTTAGATTGATCTTGTACTCACGCCGTTTAACAATAGCTTACCAACAAAGGCAAGGATAGGGAAATCTACCCACCCATACAAGTAGGTTCCCTCTGCCCTAGTACGTTATGCAACTACTGCCACATCTGAAGCTACCAGTGCACTCGCCTTACTCAGCAAGCCCTCAGGCGAAGAGTGCACCCCGCCCAAACGTAACATGTTCTACATACATAAATACTTCTAATATCATAATACATTATTCTTTTCTGTCATTATTCAATCATACACATCTGTTCATGTTCATAGCTTAAACATTGCATTTCATTTCACTTTAAGTGACTCTTTCTCATTTTACATTATTCACATTTCACATTTCATTTCCATTCCATTCATTTCCCTTTTCATTTCATTTTATTTCATACCCAACATCTTTCAGATGTTTTACCCAGCTTATTTCAGCTGTTTTACCCATCATTTTTCAGCTGTTACACATTTATCCAGCATCTTTCAACTGTTTTACCCAACATTTTTCAGCTATTTACCCAACATTTTTTAGCTGCTTATGGTTGCATTAACACACACAAGTAGCATAGTCCATATCATGTTTTATTCACAATGCATTACTTACTTAACCTGCATTTCATTCATTTAACATATATTTGCACAGAGTCTCATGCCACACAGTTTAGCAATAAAATTCATACATTGCCTGTAAAATAAGTCAACCAATATTTAATGTTTATATACTGAAAATACCTTTCATTTCTTACATAATTATCCTGAAAATATTTCTCACTTTCATCAGTTCATTTTTTGCATATACATATCTAGTAAACAACCCTAAACTCGAAAAAATATAATTTAAATAGTTGGCATTTTACCCATACCGAAACATATACACGTATATATAACACAATTTATTTTTTCATTAAATTCATAAAAATTCTGGTTTAATATATATTTTTCCTTTTACCTGGTTTCTTGAATTACGCCAATAGGGACCCCGAAAAATACCTACGGCGCTCACTCAGACCCTGAATCAAAAATCCTAATTCCATGTCATTAATCATGAATAAAATATTATTTTAATATTTCCTAAACCCATAAATTCTATATAAATAAATTTACTATTAAATATAGCCAAATTACCAAATTTCTCAAATCCCACTCTTGCTTTGGAGTAGGGCCTACAAAACCCTAATTGGAACTTTACTTAAGTCAAAATGATGAAGATCACGACAAGGACACCATGATGGTGCCTGATCGTCGATTTAACAGCAGATTTAACAAGAAATTAAGAAATTAGGGGAAATATACCTTTCCCCAAGAGTGGTGTCTATGCCGATCTCACAACAAATCCGCTCTAGTAGAAATATCGATGGCGGAGTTACGAATCCAACAACACCTTCTGTTTCTCAATTGGCGATCATTAGGCCAACGAAATTGAGGAGAGAGAGGAGGAGGACGGAGGAAGCGACGAACGCAGAAGAGGACTGATGGAGATGCAGAGACGACTGCCTGTCCAAATTCTCCTGAAGCTGATAAGTTTAAAACTTGTTTTATTATATTCTTATATATATATATATATATATATTTAACTTATATTATATTAATCTTATATATATATATATATATGTATGTATATATGTTTATTCCAATTTTTTTTTTTTACTGTTCCTTTTATTTGTTTATTTCAATAATTAATTTAATAATGTTTAATTAATTAATTGATTAATGATATTATTATTATTTTTACTATTTATTTTACTTGTTAATTTAATTAATTAATTTAATAATATTTAATTAATTGATTGATTAATAATTTTAATTATTTTTTTTTTGGGTTCTTACATAGTGACCACTAAATATTAAGACACTAAGATGAACATGGTCACTACTTTGATACTACATAAGACTCATGAAAGTTTTTAGAATTCAAAAATAGTTTTATGGAGTCATGATTCTAATCAACTAGCTAGCATATACATCTAAAATAGATCATTGAATTCAACATGCATGATCCTAGTTAACTACCAACATGTAATTCACAAATCTAAATCAGTCATTTAGATGACATTCAGTTCATGTGTGCAATTCAATATAGCTCAATCAATGTAAAAACAAGATATTTGTCTATCAAATGAAATTAACCTTCAAGTGAAGAATGGACAGTAAGCATTCAGTTCAAATTAGTATGCAATCCATTTTAACTCAATATAAACTATCCATCAAATAAATTTAAACATTTAGCACATATTGTATTGTTAGAGTTCAGCTCAGATAACTCAAAGGCATAAAATATAATAATAATAATAAAATGGTGTTTCGAAAATGAGCACAATGCCATAAAAGGTTTATCATCAAAATTTTAGATTTACTCCTCCCGTTCAATTTTGTAGTCAAAACATTAAATTCTTAGCCTAAAGTTTTAAATTTTCAACAAACTTGATTTGGAACTAAAGATCTAGGGCTTATCGGACCATTTTACACTGGCCGGTCAACTGGGGACATAGGTCCGGTCGACTGGCATGCACACAAAAAGGCATGACTGATGGTCCGGTCGGCTGGGGGTAAATCGAATAGGCTAAATAGGGTACACAGAGAGCTTCGGTTGACTTGGACATCCGGTTTAGTCAACTACGGTTGTGTTTTACACTGTGCTTAGAGGAGTCCAGCCGACTGGATGTGTAGGTCCGATCGACTTAGCTTTACCAATTTTGAAGTTTTGCCCTCTTTTTCACCCCTTTTTCACTTAACCCCTTAGCCAACGATACTAAATATTTAATTATTTTCATTTTTATTTTTATGCTTGGCTTTAACCAATAATTTCTAACAAGTGGATAAGCTTCAAATGCATTTGGATATGATTAAGCAATTAAGCTTCATTATGAGTTTAGGGTTATGTGATGTATATAGTATTTTGATAAACTTCCTAAAGCTCAATTTTGTGTAATGGACAAAATATGTTACATTTAAGATATTTAAATTTAGGCATATATAGCAATAAAAATACGTATGTCCATTTGAAGAGGGTTTCACTCAAGCATGCTTCTAAGATTTAATTTAAGAATTGATGATTTATTTAAGCATGTTGTTGCCAATATTTTCACATTATGACCAATAATAATGATATATATACATTAAGCAATTAGATTGGATATTATCACTGAAATCTTATATTGGCTTGCTTTCCTAATGTTCTTAGTATAACAACGGATTATACTAAGATTTGAAATTTTAAGCACTATCTAAGCATTTAAACATTATTACCCCTTTTAATAATAAATCCTAACATCTTATGAGTATAAAAAATTCCTTTTTATACTTCTCATAAGATAGCATGCTATTATTATTAGATTCATCATATAATTCGGAAATAGATTTAACACAAGATATACAACATTTGAATCATTATATGAAATGTTTAATAAAGTAGAAGGAGGAAGATATACCTATTCACTTTACTCCTTCTTAATCTTTTAAGCTCAAAATCCTTGGAGTGGTGTTTTCCTCTCCCTCGATTTTTCATACCTTTTATTGTTCCCAAATATCCTTAGTACTTAGAACAAGATATGATCTTTTCAAAATCATTAGTAACTAAGGCACAATTAAAATATGTATGACACTAAAAATGATATGCATTAAAACCATGTCATGCTTATTCATTTTATTTTCAAATTGGGAAACTCTACATTTTAAAAACATTTTCATGGGGACAAAATTTCCTTTGACAAATGCTTTCCAAAACCTCCAATCAATTGATTTTACAAAAATAGTCATTTTCAATTTTCAAATGGTAAAATCTGCACAATAAAAGTAGTGGAGCATTTGCAAAGGATTGACCCTCTCAAAGAGGGATACACTAAAGAGTCATTGCAATCTTTATGCAAATGCAGTTAATCTTATTGCAATCGGACTCTAATACCAATTGAGTGGAATGGTGTGATCCCAAGAGGGGGGTGATGAATTAGGTTTTAAAAACTTTTGTGGATAAATTAAACCGATTCACCAATCAATATCACAATCATAATTTAAATCGTGTGTACAAAACAATTATAATAATGAATGCAAACATACATGTGTGGAAATATAAAGTAGATGAGAGAGAGAGAGAGAGAGAGAGAGAGAGAGAGAGAGAGAGAATGACACCATGATTTTTAATGAGGTTCGGCCAATCCTATCTACGTCCTTGCCTTGGGCAAACCCCCCAAGGATTTCACTAACCAGCTCCCTTAACCAAGCGGAGCCAAACTACTTACACAATCCTTATAAGGTGGAGTCCTCCTTTTCAAGCGATACCCCATGCTTGGTCTGCTACTTCTAGGCGCAATTGCCTCTCTGAGCAATATACCCCTGCTCAGTGTGGATCACACCACAACCACTCCTTCAATAGGGCGGAGCCACCCTCTCCAAGTGATGTACCCTCACTTGGCCCACAGTTCACAACCCGAACCATGAAAGGCTATTTCGAAAAATAAATTTTTGTACAATAAAAGTGCATCCCAAAAAACTAGTTTGTACGCTTTGAAATTCTAAATGCATTCTCATATGATTTAAAAATGAAACTCAATATAGTATGTGTTTCCCTCTCAAAATCCTTTTCAATTAAAACAATAAGAGTATGGAAAATGATTTTATTTTCTAAAATGATTGACGTTTTAAAATTAAAATACCAAAAGGCTTCCGAGCAAAATATATATGAAAATTGAGGTGTAGTCCCAAGAGGGGGGTGAATTGGGTTATAAAAATTTCTTTTAATTCTTTTCAAGAATTCTTAACCCTTTTGATAATTTAACAATCACACAACATATGCTTATTTACTTATTCAATCCACAAACAAAAACACAACACAAGTAATCAAAACTTAAACAATCAACCAACAACCAATCAACAACTTTAAAATAAACAACCAAATTAAGATAAAGTGTGCAGCTCTTCAGCACTTTTAGCTTTTGCAACCTTGTGAATGTATGAGTATGTTTCAAGCCCTGTAATAAATGAAATTGTTTGCACTTCTCTTAATAAAGATTTCCATAAATGATTAAACAACGTACTCCCTATTTAGGTTTCCGCAAACATTTAATCAAAACGTACTTTCTTTTATTAAGAGTCTTCTTGTTATTCTCAGTTCTTAACTTCAGCTACCTACACTTTACATTCACACACAACAAAGTAAATATGCTAAAAAGTAAAGAAAATAAGGAAGGAGAGTGACACCACATTTTTACGAGGTTCGGCTTATCCCCAACCTACGTCCTCGCCTGTGGCCAATATCACCAAAGGATTCCACTATACCATTCCTTTCTGGGTGGAACAAACCATTACAAGCGATACCCCACACTTAAACACTCCTTCAATAGGCTAGAGCAACACCTCTCCAAGCGATACCCCACACTTAGTCCAATGATCCAAACAACCTTGAACCGTCAAAGAGCTACAAGATAAGAACAAGAATTGGTGTACAAAGACACTCTCACAACAGAACTAATTAGTACAAGTTGGAGCACTAATATACTTCAAATGAAATATCAAATAGACAATATGAAACTCAAGAATGAATATAACCGGAGGTTCTTTCTTAGGATTTGAGAAAACTCAGTAGCAAATTAAGAACCTTAGGCTTTTGATTAGCAGGAAATCAGTAGTATTCTCCAGCAAGAATTTGAGCAAGAGAGAGTTTTAGAAGAGATTGCAATTTCAATGCTTGAAAGTTGATTGTAATGCTTGGTGTTTTAATTCTTTGGGTTTAGGGAGTAAATATTGAGTTTTAGAATGAGATTTCTTGTTTCCCACATTGCTTGGAGTGTCCCCCAAGTTTTTACAATGTTTAGATTTGAAAAACTTATTTTTGGAATTTTCCTGTTGGTGTTCAAAATTTAAAAACTCCGCAGGTTAGTCGACTAGGCCTGTTCTATATAGGGTAGTCGACCAGGCCAGTCGACTGAGTTCATTTTTCTATCCAAGAATTAACAGAATTAATTGTCAATCAACTGGGAATTCTGGTCAGTCAGCTGGACAGTCATTTTTTTTTTCAACTTTCATTTTTTTAAAACTTTAAACCCTTGATTTTTGAAAAACTCAAATATGACTTTAAAAATCATTTTTTGGGGTTTTTCAAAAATTGGTCTCTAAGTCTATATCATATTCTAAAGAGCTTCATATATCTATATTAATATTGAATGAAGTACTTACATATGACTTCTTAACCATAGACACATTAAACACTAAGTCTTCATGCTTTTTCCATCTCATGAGGTCCATCTTGACTTCATTTCCTGATAAGCTTTAAACTTTAGAAATGTTCTAGAGTTGAAACGAATCTTCAATATCCATTGCTTTCCAATGCCTCAATATCTGATAAGCTTTCATTTGATTGACTTTAATTATAAGCTTTCTCCCTTGATAAGGCTTGTGAGCATTTTGAACATTCAATCCCGAAACATTGTCACTTTAACCAATACATGTTAAACTTCCTTGATTTTTTATCATAAAAATAAGATTTGTAATCTTTGTTAGGCCAACAATCTCCCCCTTTTTGATGATGACAAATAAGGAGTAAAAATATGAGTGAACCTTGATAAAGCTCCCCCTTACTATAAGCATATTTGTAACAATGTAAACAACTATGTATCAAGATCATATCTCATAGCATCGTATCAAGCATGTCAAGCATTATTTCATATCACATTTCTTTTGCCAATTCATATCATATTTGTCAATTCATATCATTATGAATTTATCTCATTTTTTTCATAGTATTTTTACTCAAGACTCTTCTCCCCCTTTTGACATCAATCAAAAAGCATAAATGGAGCAAGGTAAAGTAAAATTCAAACACTTGAAAGAAATATGCAAAAATCATCCAGATGCATATAAAAGTGTCAACAAAAACAACATCGGGAGATATAAGAGTCACAAACCATCAGGAGATACAAATATAAACATAGTTTCATGAAACTGAAATGCTAAATACAAAGAGTAATAAACAATCAGTCATCTGCAGCATTATCATCATCAACTACATCTTCTTCAGTACCTTCATTATTACCATCTTCCTCTTCTTCTTCAGTTTTGTCTTCATTTCCATCACTGCCATCATCACTCATAGGAGTAGAGCTAATATCCAAGGGATCAATTGCTGCATGAGGAGCTGGCCAAATGTTTTTCAATATGACCAAGGTGCTCGTCAAGTGATGTATAATTGGCTTGAAGAGAAGAAAAGTTTGCTTGAAGGGTTTGGAGTCCAAATTGCATGTTATTGCTGAATGTGGTGAATTGTTGATAAAAAGGGTGAAACCAAGTCGGGGTAGCATCAGCTGGAGGTTGTTGTTGACGCATTTGCCCTCCACTACCCTTGAGAATCCATTTGTCCTTATATTTTTCATAATCCATTTGTTTGAGTGTAGTTGAATTAAAAAGATTGTAATGGGTACATTTGATAAAGAAATCAATAGGGGTTTTGATTTTGGATGATGTTTGTTGAAGATTAAAGATGGTTTTTGGAGTTTGAAGTGCTGAAGGACGAAGGGGAGTGAGGAGACGAAAGAGGCAAAAACCAAAGTCAATTGACTGACTACTCGAGAGTTAGGGTTTTTGCACTTCTATTTTTAATTTAAGTTCCGTCAGTCAATTGACTAGGCTCGTGGTCATTCGGTTGACTTTTTGCTGTATGTTGAAAATTTTCCTTCAATCAGTCAATTAGGCTTTGTGGTCAGTCGACTAACCTTTGTTCTCTTTTAAAATTTGTTTCCTCACACAACCTCTCCATTGTGTAGCAAACCGAACTCTCTTCTTATAGCTATAAATCTGTCTTCCGGTAGAGGTTTTGTGAAAATATCTACCTATTGGTCAATTGTATTCACAAATTCAAGTATAATATCTTCTTTTTGCACATGATCTCTTAAAAAGATGATATCTTTTCTTAATCAAAATACTTATTCAATAAGCTCAATTTGCTTCAGAATTTCTTTCTTTTGATTTCATATGAATTCCCAAAATTCATATTGCTTTCTAAATCTTAATACTTTTTAAGTTAAGCCTTGTACGAATCATCCTATGATTTTGGCCGACAATGTCATTTTTTTTTTATTTGTTTCAATGTTATAGTCGTCAATAAGCTCTTAAACTCTTTTTGAGATTTTCCATTTCAACTAGTTTAATATCCTTGTATTGATTTGGATTAAGTAGTTTTCTTAATTTCTAAAAGTAAATGGCTAGGTCTAATATCTTTAAAGTCCTTAGTGAACATAGGCTTTTATCTAGGTACCCATACTTACTTGGGTCCGGATGGTTTGATGAGAGTTGATTTTTCTTTTATTCTCCAAACTTGTCTAATTTTCACATCTTTCCTCTTTAATGGACATTCGAACTTAATGTGTCCTTTCTATTTATCTTTTGTGTTCAAAGTAAAACATTTGCAATCGAAAATTTTAAAGTATGAAATATTGGGGGTATATCCAAACCAAAGTTTATAGGGAGTCTTATTCAAGATGGGTCTAATAAGTACTCTATTTAAAACATAGCATGCAGTATTTGTGGCTTTCACCAAAAATATTGAGGCACTTTGTGCTCAACTGGCATTGTTCTTGTCATTTCTTGGAAGTTTCTATTTTTTCCTCTCAACAACCCCATTTTTTAAGGAGTTCGAGAAGCTAAAAAAGTTTGGTAAATCTATTTTTATTATTTAAAAACTCCATTTCATCATTCCAAAACTCTCCTCCTCTATCACTTCTAATTTTGGAAACCATGCAACCTTTTTCAAGTTGAACCTTTTTGATAAATTTTGAGAAGGCATGTGAGAAGTAAGGTGTACTCCCAAGAGAGGGGTGAATTGGGATTTAAAATTTTCTTTGCAAACTTTTTGTTTTACAAGTTCCTTTAGTTAAGTGTTAACCCCAACAAATCTTCTTTCCAGCAGTCACACAAACTCAAAGATAATGATCAACAATCCTTTGAACTTTAATCAACAATCATACCAAGTTCAATCTTATGTTAAAGACCATCTTGGTTAAATTCTCAGGTTTTCTTAATATTCAAAATCAAAATCAATGAATAAAGATAATATCAAGGTGATTTTCAAATCATCGAATAAATCAAGCTTACAACTTTCCTTTAACAAAATAATGAATCTCGGCTTTAATATTCAGCACTTCAAAAATTTTAATCCAATCAACTCCTTGATTCAAATCAATATTCAATATTCAATTTCAAGTTCAAAACTTTGATGTTAATACTCAGCTGATTAAATTCCAAAAATCAAAGTAGAATTATTTATAAATAAAACTCAGATTTTCAATTCAAAACTCAGAATTTATTCCTTCACTTCAATTAATGAAATATAAGTTTCAGATATTTGATTTTTGAAAAACATTAAGTTTAAGAAACCTTGCAGTTGTTTTGATATTAAAAAATCATAACTTTGATGATTTTATCAAACCAAACAATTAACTAATGTATGTTGAATTTAATATGCTTCAGAATCAGAATTCCAGCACTCCCAAAAAGTTTAGCAAGATATAACGATCATACACACATTTAATATCCTTGTAGAATTTAAAGAGAGTAGGGAGAAGAGTTTAGAAATGGATTTTTACAAGGTTCAGCCCAAGGCCTACGTCCTTGCCCCAAGCAACCGCTATGAGGATTTCAACTTTCTTTATTAGGCCAAAGTTATAACCTCTCTCTCTCAAAGGCGGAGTTCGCCTCTCTAATGAGAATCCCGTCCCGCTCGGCAACGATTCAATCCCCTGAACCGTTAAAACAAATCTCTCTCTAATAATAATACCCCTTCTTGCTAGTCCAACAATTCAATAAACCTGAACCGTCAAAAAAACAAAAGAAACAATTTGTGTACAAGAAACACTCTCAACAAGAGCAAACTAGTACAAGTAAATATCACAATATACTTCAATCAAAATCAATATAGAAAGATAAAACTCATATGATTGTTACTGAATTTATGATTTAGAATTGAAATTCTCAACGTAAATAGATCAGAAAAACCTTGGCTTTGTCAGCAATAGCTTTCAGAAAATTTCAGCAGTAGTATTCTGGAATTTTTATTATGTGCTTGCTAGTTATTGTTTAATTCTTGAAATCAACATGTATTTATAGAGTTAAAAAGTAATTTTTTGTGTTGCCCGATGTCACGCCTCGAACCCGCCAAATGGGGTCCAAGGTATGATGTGATCCAATCACCTATGTTTGATACCATAACCTCAATCACGCAGCAGAAAAATAAATAAACATCCTCAATAATATACAAGAGTTCTATATAAACATCCCAAAAAGGAACTTCCCAACATCCAGTATCCATATATACATCTCAGAAAACAAAAAAAAAAAAACATAAACCCAAAAATACATCCAAGATCTGTACCCTCTCACAAAAATGCTATGCCAATAAACCCAGCCCCGAGCTCGCTAAGCTTGATCACGCGGAGGTCCTGAAAAAGATGAATTGTATAATGAGTGAGACACATCTCTATAAGATGGAATATATTAATACCAGTGTATGGCTATCATGAGTTTAGTGTATACAAAATATCATCAGTTTTTAATTAACCACAGTTATAAAATCATTCTTAGCCCATACTCACACACACACACACACAATTATTTGTAAATGAAAGTTCTCAAGGATAGGGAAGATTACACGCCCACACATGTACCTTCCCTCTGCTCTAATACCATTACAACTACCAAGGCACTCAACTTATTCAGTAAGCCCTCGGGGCTATGTTTATAAGCGACGTCTCCGAGAATAGGGAATATTACATGCTCATACATGTAACTTCCCTCTAGTCTGGTACTAGACTATAATTACCAGGATACTCGCCTTTCTCAGCAAGCCCTCGGGCAGAGAGTTTACTTCACCCCAAATATGTATAATACTACTATATTTAATACATTTAATACTTTGTTACTTTACTCTGTATGTTGTTATCTTTATAAAACCCAACTCTTCATAATCTCTATTTTCACATGCTCTGTTATCTTATCACATACTCTGTTATCACATTTCACATCCTCAGTCTTCACATATTCTGTATTCACATACATTATTCTGTATTTACATGCATTATTCAATTCATACTCTGTTATCACATTTCACATCCTCTGTCTTCATATATCCTGTATTCACATACACTATTCTATATTTACATGCACTATTCTATTATACTCTGGTTAAATCTACAGACATGAATTTAGAACTCACTGCCAGATGGATAAAAAATCAACATGCTTCCCCCTATGACGGGTTGTGCAGCCCATAGGCTGGACTTAACGCTGGTCGATCCATCAGAGTTAAATCAATTCCCAAGTCTTTAGTTTGCTAGTCCGATTGGCTTTCCCATGCAAGTCTGGACTCCAGGGGGAACACTACCCTTCACAGCTCAATCGACTATTCAATACCAACACTCTCTCTAAGATGTATGGTTGCACTAAGCTCTCCATAACTCTCGCAACGGTACCGTGCGTACTATGGTCCATCGGAATTCTCAAAGCATACATTGCAATTTAACATTAATACTCTGCTATGAATAAACAATTTCAAATATAGTATAATTCCAACACATTTAAGTATTTCCACATGTTATACATATTTTATAACTCAACACAGTATTTTCATTTTTCCTCATGCCACACAATTTGAATAATACACATATTTATAGAACTACTAAAATAATAAGTCAATTTATGTTCATTATCAGCTTTACTAAAAATATAGGTTAGATTATCTCCATAATTTATCATATACTCAAAATAAGTGTTAACAAGAAAAATGGAGATAATTAACCTTACTCACTTTGACCAATTTTTATAAAATATAAAACAATTCCAACAAATCATTTCAACCAGTCAATTAATCCAAAAAATCCATTACTTAAATCTTTTAGCCCTTTTTTTTTATTTTAATCGGTTCATTTTTGAAAATAATAGCTATTAACACAATCCTAGGCTCAAAAACCTCGGTTTAAACGGTTGGCTTTCAAAACTTGCATGATAATCATATATATACACATATAATTTCCATTTTAATCGGCAGAATTTACATAACAACTAGTTTAATCTATTCCCCTTACCTGGTTTCTTAAAGCCATGCCTGTAGGGATCCCAACACTATGCTTGTGGCGCTCACACAAACCCTAAATTCATAAATCCTAATTTAATCAACTCAACCCTAGGTAAAATACTATTTTAACATTTCCTAGGCCCATAAACTCAAAATAAATAATTAAACTACCAAAATCATAAAATTTTCTTAATTTCTTAAATCTTACCCTAACCTTGGGGTGGTGCTTGGAAAGCCCAATTCAAAAATCCGTTACGGTTAAATTGATGAGGATTAACGCTAAGCACTAAAAATGGCACCCAATAGTCAATTAGGCTGAAGATTTGAGAGAAATTGAGGAAAAATAGTGGGTTTACCTTATCCTAGGAGTGGTGCCTACAACGCTCCTTCAAAAAATCCCCTCCTGTTAAATTGACGATGGCAGAGAATGGAACCCAGTGGTATTTTCCGTTTTCCAATCGGCCAAATATTTGTCGAGAAAATAAGGAAAGAGAGAGAGTGGGGGTGAAGGAGAGAGAGGGTAACATGAAGAGAGGAGAGAGAGAGAGAGAGAGAGAGAGAGAGAGAGAGAGAGAGAGAGAGAGAGAGAGAGAGAGAGAGAGAGAGTGGTTGCAGCTTTTGTTTCAATCTCAGAAATCCAATTCAATTTGAATGAAGAAGCTTCTTCAAAAAGCTTTAGTAACTAATATATATATATATATATATATCTTTATTTCAATTAATTTTTTTTCATACTATTCCTTTTATTTGTTTATTTAATTAAATAATTTAATAATATTTAATTAATTAATTAATTTTTTTTCCACGTTACTGCACCCAAGTTGCTTGGAGTGTTTCCCAAGTTTTCACAAAGTTTGGGGGGCAAGCAATCAAATTTGGAGAGTTTCCCTTGCTGTTATAAATTTAAAATCATGAAGGTCAGTCGGCTGATCCCGAAGGGTCAGTCGCTTATGCCTTTAAATCACAGCCAATTTGCAAACACAAAAAGAGGTCATTCGCCTGATGCTCTTCTATTTGCTCAATTTATGCAGTGTATAAATTGTTAGTCAACCGATCATATATGGTCAGTCACTTAAGCTTGCAATTCTTCAAATACTTTAATTTTCAACACTTTAACCCTTTGATTTTGGAAAACTTAAATGAAACTTAATTAAAAAACATTTTCTGGGGTTTTCAAAATCAGGTCTTTAAGTCAATATTGAATCCTAAGAGCTTCAGCCATTCATATTGAAATTTTACGAAGTACTTACATGGGACATCTTAAAAGACTATGACTTTTTGTTAGCTTTACCGTAATTCCAAAAGGGGGGTGAATTGGTATTTTCAAAATTGACACCCTAGATCAATCCCTTAACAGCAATATTACACAACCCTAAGGTTAATCTAGTGTAGATAAATTAACTCAATTCAAATATACAGTGAAAATTAAATTGCACAATTAAATTAACCAAGCATGCACAAGAAAGCTATAAATAAAGATGACACCCAAAAATGTTATCGAGGTTTGGAAAACTGCTTACTTCCCCACCTTGGCTAACAAACACAAGGATTACCACTATAAGGCTCACTTAATAGGTGGAGCACTTAACAGGTGGAGCGGCACCTAAACAACCAGATCAATTAACACAAGGCTAACCTCAACCTTTACAAACAATCCTTACCGGACTAGATTACCATCCCCTCAGGCCACGCTTCGAATACAACAGTATTTTTCACAATATAACCAGTACAGTGATTATGCTTCTTAGTAAAGCAGATATATACAAAATGAAATCAATCACATGCACATTAGTAGTATATTTTATGTAAGCTCAGTGATGTGTATTTTTGTGCAAGCAACACTCAACAAGATATGATCATAAGAATGTTCAAGAGTGTTCTAATCAAGCTATATCTTTGAAACAAGTTATATCAAATCTTAATCACGAATCAAGGTTTCAAAGATGCTAATCAAATATTCAAGTTAACTCAAAATATTTTCCTTTAATGAAATAAGCACAAGAGTAGTTTGAAAAATTATAGCATGTGAAAAATATTTGCACAACAAAATATAGCTCTAGGAATATTGCAATAACAATGCAAGAATCCTTAAGCTTATGAGTTTATCCCAACACAAGATTTATTATATTCAAATCTGTGGGATAAACTTAACTAAACTCCCTTAAAATCAACATCAATAATCAACCAAAGCAATGGGAGTATTGGCGATTTCTAATAAGCACTAGCACAATCAAAGGAACTCTCACAATGCTAAAATGTATCAAGGGAATGAAGAAATGAGTGTATTGGGACAAAATAGGATTTTGAAAATAGAGAGGATTTTTGCTAATGATTTTTGCTAATCTATTTCTAATCCTCACAAATAGGCTCATATATATAGACCAAGGCCAAATTATGACTGTTTAGGATATGTAGGGCATTATTAGATTTATTTTAAATCAATTTAGAGAAATTAACCCTGTTTAACCTTTTTAACCACGGTAAAATATTAAGTAACCCGAGGGGTTTCAGGTGGCTAAACTATGGTTCGGTCACCCAAATAGACTCAGCTAAAAAAGCCATCTTTTAAGGTTCAGGTGCTCGGGTTCAAGCTCGGTTGGCTAAACAAAAGTCAAAAACTTTTTGTCTATGGTTCGGGTGCCTGAAGCTAAGTTCGGTTAACCGAACTCAAGTGTTTGGTCGTCGAGGGCCTATTTTGAACTAAAATTTTCGGTGGCCCAAGTTGGCGAAAAATTTCCTTTTAAGGGTTTGATCTCCTAGCGACGATATACTTATTTCTAGTTCAGTCACCCGAAACTAGATCATCCCATTAACTTCCCAGCGTTTCGAGTGCCCGAGGTGTATTAAACACCACAGGTTTGGTTGCCCGACCTCTCACAAAATTTTCAATTAAGTCCAATTTATTTCAATTTTAATCCCCTGATTATGAATGATAATGGGGACTTGTTTGTGCATAAGTGTTGGGACCTAAGTTCTCACTAAGGTTTTACTAAGCTTACCATATATCCTATATGCATGATATACAAATAATAATTACAGACCTTTTCTTCTAATTACTATTACAGACCCTCATTGAATTAAAATGAATTACAATATGAACGTAGTATTCAGGGTCTTTATGCTTTATTTCAAGTGCCATTTCTTGATCTGCTAATAAAAACCTGCACATGCACTTGATAGCCATCAAATACCAGAGTATTTGTCATTATCAAAACTGGGTGTAACCTGTAAGGTCAACATTCTCACCCTTTTTTCATGACGACAAATACATTATGCAAAAAGTGGGTATAGCCTTAGAAAGCTCCCCCTATCACTATGCATAATGTAAAAAATTTATCAATGCAGATAATCTATCATTTAAGTTTAAGTGCAACCCAATTTTTGCCCTCTTATGCATCTCCCCCTTTTGGTAACAGCAAAAAGGGCTATGAAGTTAATGGCCTTAGGCATGGGTATAAACCGTTAGCACACAAGAGAAATTTAGGAATTTTTTTTTATTTTAAAAAATTTTCAGCAGCATGTCTTTTGAAAATAAGACATTTCCCAAAAATTCTTGTATAAAAATGACCTGTTTTAAGTTTTAAGAACTAACAGTTTATCCACAACTACTCAACCCAAACAGTTCCAGTATGATCAAGACGTAAAACATAAACACAATCGTCATCATGCAGTAGATATGAGAATTATGCACTGCAAAACACAAATAAATTCATAAAGTCTAAAACAATAAGATACCAATAGTTATATCAATTGTTAGACTTGAGATTTGTTGTAAAGCTCCCCCTAAGTTGATGCACTCTATCAAATGTCTATGAAGCATCTCTACTATGCATGATACCTAATTCAGGTCTAATTTGTATGAATCTATCTTTTGGAAGTGGTTTAGTGAAAATATCAGTCCATTATTCATTTGTGCACACAAACTCAAGTGCTACATCCCCTTTCTGCACATGATTACGAAGGAAATGATGTATAATCTCAATATGTTTAGTCCGTGAATGTGACATAGGATTCTTTGAAATGTTGATTGCACTGCTATTATCACATTTAATCGGTACTATATCGTAGTGCAACCCAAAATCCATAAGTTTTTGTTTCATATAAAGAGTCTGAGCACAACAAATTCCAGTCGCGATATATTCTGCTATGGTTGTGGATAAGGCAATTGAGTTTTGTTTCTTGGAGAACCAAGAAACGAGAGATTGTCCTAAATAGTGACAAGTGTCTTTAGTACTCTTCCTATCAACCTTACTATCAGCAAAGTCAGCATTAGTATAACTAACAATCTCAAAGGTCATATGCTTAGGATACCATAATCCTATCTCTATGGTTCTAACTAGATACCTAAGGATTCGTTTTACTGCCAATAGATGAGATTCCTTAGGAGCGGCCTGAAACCTAACACACATGCACACACTAAACATAATATCAGGCCAACTAGCTGTTAGATATAGAAGACTCCCAATCATGCCACGATACAATTTCACATCAATAGGGATTCCTTGCTCATCTTTATCAAGTTTAATGGAAGAACTCATAGGAGTACCAAGAATTTTTCTATCTTCTATATTAAATTTCTTTAATAAATCCCTAATATATTTAGATTGGCATACAAAAGTTTCATATTTAGCTTGTTTAATTTGCAGCCCTAAAAAGAAACTAAGCTCACCCATCATTCTCATTTCAAATTCACTTTGCATGCATTTGGCAAACTCATTACGCAACTCATCATTAGTGGCTCCAAAAATGTAATCATTAACATAAATTTGAACGATAAGCATATCATCATTTTTGGATTTGATGAAAAGTGTAGTGTCAATCTTGCCACTAGTAAACCTATTTTCTAGTAAAAACCCACTAAGCCTCTCATACCAAGCTCTAGAGGCTTGCTTCAATCCATACAAGGCTTTAGACAATGGGTATACATAATATGGACATTTATGATTTTCAAAAGTAGGTGGTTATTCTACATACACTTCTTCATTAATATAATGATTAAGAAAAGAGCTTTTAACATCCATTTGAAACAATTTAAAATTTTTAAAAGTGGCATAAGCAAGTAGCATACGAATGGCTTCCATCCTAGCAACAGGAGCATATGTTTCATCAAAATCTATCCCCTCCTCCTGATTATAACCTTGGGCAACTAGTCTAGCCTTATTTCTAGTTACTACTTCATTCTCATCTTTGTTATTTCTGTATAGCCATTTAGTTCCAATAATTATATGATCATTAGGCCTAGGAACTAGGGTCCAAACTTTACTTCTTTCAAATTGATTTAGATCTTCTTGCATGGACATCACCTAAGACTCATCCTCTATTGCTTCTTTAATATTTTTAGGTTCTTCTTAGTGCAAGAAAGCGGAATGACTCACTAGGTTTTTCAAGGAGGATCTTGTAGCTACACCACTAGAAGGTTCACCTATAATTTGATCTAAAGGATGGTTCCTAATAAATTTCCAATCTCTAGGCAACTCCTGAACTTCATTCCCATTGTTATTATCTTCAGATGATTTGTCATTAATTTTTGAATTCTCACTTGTATTATTTTCAATGGATAGCTTATCTAAGCATTTTCTAATGTCAATGTCATCTTCATCATTTTTCTTAGAAAACGGATTTGATTCATCAAATACAACATGAATAGATTCAATGACAGTTAAGGTTCTTTTATTGAAAACTCTATATGCTTTACTATTAAAAGAATAACTTAGGAAAATGCCTTCATCAAATTTAAAGTCAAATTTACCTAGATGCTCATTATCCCTAAGCATAAAGCATTTACAACCAAAAATATGAAAATAGGAAATATTAGGTCTATGGTTGTTTCACAATTCATAAGGGGTTTTATTTAGTGAAGGTCTAATCAACACCCTATTTATGACATAACATGCAGTATTTATGGCCTCAGCCCAAAAATATTTATGTAGTTTATGCTCATTCAACATGGTCCTACCCATTTCTTGTAATGACCCATTCTTTCTTTCTACCACACCATTTTGTTGAGGGGTCTTAGGTGCAAAAAAATTTGTGTGATATACCTTCTAGGTCACAATAATCTTTTATGCCTTCATTTTTAAATTCAGTGCCTCTATCACTTCTTATGTGAGTTATCTTATGGCCTTTTTTATTTTGAATTCTCCTATAAAGCTTAATAAATTGTTCATATGATTCATTTTTATGTGAGATAAATAACACCCATGTGAACCTAGAATAGTCATCAATAATGACAAAAGCATATGATTTTCCACCAAGACTTTACATAGAATTAGGACCAAACAAATCCAAGTGAAGCATTTCAAGTGGTCTAGTGATAGATATAAATTTCTTTTTCTTAAAGCTAGATTTTGTTTGCTTACCCATTTGACATGCATCACAGATTTTATCTTTCACAAATGGTGTTTTAGGCAAACCATTTACTAAATTTTTTCTTACTAGTTTTGACAATAAGTCCATGCTAGCGTGTCCTAGGTGCCTATGCCATAACCAACTAGCTTCATTTATTACCAAAAAACAAGTTACTTGTTGTGAAGCTAAATTGTCAAAAGTAGTAGTATATACATTTTCATGCCGATCCGCAGCAAAAAGAGTTTTATGATCTGATTTATTCTCAACTATACATTTATCATTTTCAAATGAAACCTCATATCCTTTATCACATAATTGACTAATGCTCAACAAATTATGCTTCAAGCCATCAACTAATAGAACATCATCAATAATTAGAGAAGGATCCTTACCGACCTTACCTACTCCAATGATGCGTCCCTTTGCATTTTCTCCAAACATCACGTACCCACCATCTTTAGGAGTGATTGAAGCTAATTTTGCCTTGTCGTCGGTCATGTGACGTGAGCATCCGCTATCCAGGTACCACCTATCCTTGGAGGAGGACAATCTTAAACATACCTACAAGATAGACTAAGTAACTGATGCTGGTCCCCAAATTCTGTTAGGTCCATGGGGGTTAGTGACTGGATCACCCTTAACTACCCACACCTTTCTAATTTTTACACGTCTATTTCTAAGTGGACAATCAAATTGAATATGACCGATTTGTTTCCATTTAAAACATTTCATTCTACACTTAGGATCTTTAGGTATGATTTGAGATTTTGATTCACGTGTGAAATGTCCCAAGTAAAGATTAGGTTGTCTAACATTCTCAATGCCATTAAAGCCAAGGCCCTCTTTACTAAGAGAATTTCTTTGGGCTCCAAGTAGTTTTTAAAATTGCGTTGGCCCTCGATGAATTTAAAAACAATTTTGGAGCTATCCTCCAATTTTCTCTCAAGCTTAGCAATAGTCAAATCTTTTTCTTTCAAAATCGAAGCATGAGAGAATTTTGCAATTCTAAAAAATTTTGATCAATTTTTGCATTTCTTTTTCAAATCATCATTTTCTTTGGTCATTTTATTCAACGGTTTAAACATGTGGATATATTCAAATTGCAAATCTCTAAAAGTAGGCATGCTATCATATTCATAATCATCAAAAGAATAATATGAAGATAAAGAGTAAGAAGATGATACCTCATCATCATGTGCCATCGAGCACAAATTAGCAACCTCTGAGTCGCTTCGGTCTGAGTCTAAGTCACTACTACTTAGTTTATCCCATGAAGTACCTGCTTTCATGGCTTTCTTTAGTGGACAATCTAGTTTGATATGCCCAACTTTGTTGCAGTTATAGCACATAGGAGCATTTGACTTCTCCTTTCTTTAACTTGACTCTCCCTTATTAGATATAGACTCCCTATATCTTTTGTATGGCTTTCTATTCTTCCGGAAGAATTTGCTTAATTTTCTAGTTAGCATGGTCATATCATCCTTAGAATCAGGTTTGCTGCATTCACTAGATGTATTAATGGAAGTTTTCAATTTAGTCATCTTCTTCACCCTATTATGTTCATTAAGTCTCTTATTTATAGCTAGTTCATAGGTGATCAATGAACCTATCAATTCATCTAATGTCATGACCTTAAGGTCTCTACCCTCAGAAATGGTCGTAGCCTTAGCTTCCCAAACAGGGGCAAGCCTCTAAGGATCTTCCTAATCATCTCATATGTAGGATAGGTCTTGCCTAATGCATGCAGTGAGTTTATAATGTGTTTGAATCTAGTGTACATACTATGAATGGATTCACCTACATTCATCCTAAAAGCCTCATATTCATTAGTTAGCATATCTATCCTACTATCTTCCCTAGTGCCTTCATATGTGACTTCTAATTTATCCCAGATTTCTTTTGCAGTAGCACATGCCATTACTCTATTAAACTCTTCACATCAAGACCACAATACAAATTATTCATAGTAGTGGCATTTAAACTAACATCTTTTATATCATCATCATTATATTCTTTCTCAGTTTTAGGAACTCTAGTCTCACCCTCTTTTTTCATAGGAACATAATTTCCTTTAAAGACAATCCTCCACACCTTCCAATCTATATTTTGAAGGTAGATGTGCATCCTCTATTTTCAAAAAGTGTAATTAATACCACTAAAAACTGAAGGTCATATGGAAGAGGGTCCCTCAAGGAAACGGGTCACGGTGTTATGAACCATCCTAGATCTTTTGCAAATTAACTATTAAGTCTATGCTACGTGGCTCTAATATCAATTGTTAGTTTTACCGTAATTCCAAGAGGGGGAGTGAATTGGTATTTTGAAAATTGATGCCCTAGGTCAATCCCCTAATAGCAGTATTACACAACCCTAAGGTCAATCTAGTGCATATAAATTAACTTAATTCAAATATATAGTGAAAATTAAATTGCACAATTAAATTAACCAAGCATGCACAAGAAAGCAGTAAATAAAGATGACATCCAAAAATGTTATCGAGGTTTGGCAAACTACCTACGTCCCCGCCTTGGCTAACAAGCACAAAGATTACCACTGTAAGGCTCACTTAACGGGTGGAGCGTCACCTAAACAACCAAGTCAATTAGCACAGAACTGACCTCAACCTTTACAAACAATCCCTACCGGGTTGGATTATCGCCCCCTCAGGCCAAGCCTGGAATACAATAATATTTTTCACAATATAACCGGTACAGTGATTATGCTTCTCAGTAAAGCATATATGTACCAAATGTAATCAATCACATGCACATCAACAATATATTTTATGTAAGCCCAGTGATGTGTATTTTTGTGCAAGCAACCCTCAACAAGATATGATCACAAGAATGTTCAAGAGTGTTCTAATCAAGCTATATCTTTGAAACAAGTTATATCAAATCTCAATAATGAATCAAGGTTTCAAAGATGCTAATCAAATATTCAAACTAACTCAAAATATTTTCCTTCAATGAAATAAGCAAAAGAGTAGTTTGAAAAATTATAGTTTGTGAAAAATATTTGCACAACAAAATATAGCTCTAGGAATATTGCAATAACAATGTAAAAATCCTTAAGCTTATGAGTTTATCCCAACACAAGATTTATTATATTCAAATATGTGGGATAAACTTAACTAAACTCCCTTAAAATCAATATCAATAATCAACCAAAGAATTGTGAGTATTAGCAATTTCTAATAAGCACTAACACAATCCAAGGAACTCTCACAATGCTAAAATGTATCAAAGGAATGAAGAAATGAGAGTATTTGGGCAAAATAGGATTTTGAAAATAGAGAGGAATGATTTTTGCTAATCTATTACTAATCTTCACAAATGAGCTCATATATATAGACCAAGGCCAAATTATGATTGTTTAGGACATGTAGGCCATTATTAGATTTGTTTTAAATCAATTTAGAGAAATTAACCATATTTAACCCTTTTAACCATGGTAAAATATTAAGTAATCCAAGGAGTTTTGAGTGGCTGAACTATGGTTCGGTCACCCGAATAGACTCTGTTAAAAAAGCCATCTTTTGAGGTTCGGGTGCCCGATTTCAAGCTCGGTTGGCTTAACAAAAGTCATAAACTTTCTATCTGCGGTTCGAGTGTCCAAAGCTAAGTTTGGTTAACCGAACTCAAGTGTTCGATCACCCGATGCCTATTTTGAACTACAATCTTCGATGGCTCGAGTTGGTGAAAAGTTTCCTTTTAAGGGTTCGGTTGCCCGGAGACGATACGCTTATTTCTGGTTCGGTCGCCCCAAACCAGGTCAACCCGCTGACTTCCCAACGGTTCGGGCACCCGAGGTGTATTGAACACCACAGGTTCGGTCACCCAACCTCTCACGAAATTTTTAATTAGGTCCTATTTATTTCAAATTTGATCCCCTGATTGTGAATGATAATGGGGACTTTTTTGTGCATATGTGTTGGGACCTAAGGTCTCACTAAGGTCTTACTAAGTTTGACCATATATCCTATTTGCATGACATGCAGATAATTATTACAGACATTTTCTCCTAATTACTATTACAGACCCTCATTGAATTAAAATGAATTACAACATGAAAGTAGTCTTCAGGGTCTTCATGCTTTGCTTCAAGTGTCATTTCTTGATCTTCTAATAAAAACTTGCACATACACTTGATAGCCATCAAATACAAGAGTATTTGTCATTATCAAAACTGGGTGTGATCTATAAGGTCAACACTTTCTAAGCGCTAAGTCTTCATATATTTGCTTTGCTCTCAGTGTTTTCACGTATTTGCTTTGACTTCCTTCATATTTGACTTGACTTTAAGCTTCAATAGTCTTTAGCTTTATAAGATCTTGTAGCATTAAGTTCAAGCTTTTAAAAGACTTTGTCAAGCACTTGTTCTTGAACACTTGAGTTCTGAATCATCACTTAACCAAATATGTTAAGTTCCTTTGCTTTGTTATCATCAAAACAAGATTCTAAGTCTTGTGAGGCCAACAACATGAAATGCATATTTATTTTAAGACCCAATTATATCTTGAATAATCATCAACTATGACAAAAATATACTTTTTACCACCAAGACTTATAGGACTAATTGGACCAAATAAATCTAAATGCTAAAGTTGCAAAGGTCTAGAAGTTGATACCATATTTTTGAATTTATGTGAGACCTTGAGTTGTTTACCCTTTTGGCATGCTTGACATATCTTATCTTTTTCATACTTGAACTTGGGGATGCCTCTTACAAGCTTCTTATTAGAGATGTTTTTTATCAACTCCATGATGACATGCCCAAGTCTCCCATGCCAAAGCCATATCTCTTCTTCCAAAGAAACTAAGCACTTCACATTATTGTTAACTAAAACATAATAATCAACAACATAAACATTTCCTTTTCCAGTACCCATAAATAAAATATCATATAATTCAGAATCTTTAACCATGCAGAGATTTGGTTTAAAAATCATGTCAAGTCTCTTATCACATAATTGACTAATACTAAGAAAATTTTACTATAAGACATCTACTAAAAGGACAATTTCAATCACATTACCTATTTTTCCAATACCTATGATATTACCTTTGCCATTATCTCCAAGTATGATATGTTCTCCATCCCTTTCCTTCAAGCTTGTAAATAATGATTGATTCCTTGATGTGTGTCTTGAGTAACCATTATTCATATACCATATTACCTTTGCTATACTCCTTCCCTACAAAACAAAATAGATCAACCTTTAGGTACCTAAGTGAATTTGGATCCTTGCTTGTTAGCATACCTCTTCTTGACTCAAACCTTTGGAGGTCTATTATATTCACCATTTCTCAATCTACATTGGTAAATATAATGTCCATGGCCAAGACAATAATGAAAATGCACATTTTGATAGTTAATCATTGGCCTATAGGTTTTTCTATATAATCTAGTATATGTGTTTCTTCTATATGTTCTCATACCAAGTCTACCATATATTTAAACATTATTCTTTCTACCATAATCATTTTGTAGTTTTCATTTTCTTTGGTAAAGAGCTTGGTAAGTGGATGCACCATCATGTGATACTTTAATGTTATATGGTGGTATTTTCAAAGTGGATGCTTGTGATTTTGTTTGTGTGGTAGTAGCCGCTAAAAAGTGAGCATAGAAAGGAGGTTTAAATACTTGTGTATTACCATGTGTAAATCCTATGCCACTTTTATCACTTGTAACTCTTTGATCATTGATGATCTTTTCTAAACTTTCCTTTCCTTTTGAAAATTTTGAAAGAGTGGCATTTAGTTCATCCATCATATTTTTCAAAGCAACATGTTCCTCTTTCAATGAATCACACAATTTCAATTTGTCAGATAAACCATCATTCTCCTTAATTAAGCATGCATTTCTAGATTCTAAGTTAGATACTTGCCTTTTCAAATCCTCGTTTAAACTACGAAAACCTATGAATTTTTCATACAATTCATCAGATGCATCATGTAATTCATCTTTGGAAAATTAAGAATTTACCTCATCCTTATGGACCATAAGGCATAAAACCACCATTCCTTTAGATTCTTCTTCCTAATTGAGTGGTTCATCCCAAGTGGACCTGTTGGAGCTTTGGGCATTCATTTCAGTAGTGCCCCTTCTTCTTGCATTCGTAACATGTGACTTCAGCATCATCCTCTTCTTTTTTCTTGGTGGATGTCTTCTTAATATCCTTAAAGATTCTCCTTCCTTTGTTTCTTACAAACTCTTTGAATCTTCTAACCAAGTTTTCAATTTCATTATCTTCATCTTCACTTGCACTTTCACCAAGTCCCTTCAATATAGATTCGAAGGCTAGGTTTTTGTTCTTCTTCTCTTCAACCTCCTTTACCTTTCTAGCTTTAAGCGTTAACTCATGGGTCATGAGAGGACCCATGATTTCCTATAAGCTAATTGATTTGAGGTCTTTAGCTTCTTGAATAGTCATGACCTTAGGTTCCCACTCCTTAGGCAGTGCCACAAAGATCTTCCAAATAATCTCAACATTTGAGATTTGCTTCCCAAGAGCATTAAGACCATTTATGATGTTTGCAAATCTTGTAAACATCTCTTTGATTGACTCATAAGCCTTCATTTCAAATAGCTCATATTCCCTTGGAAGGATAGATATTTTAGACTCCTTTCTTATGAGATGCTCTCATGATTCACTTCAAGTAGCCTCCATATTTCTCTAGCATTTGAACATGAAGAAATTCAGTTGAACTCATTTCTATTAAAAGCAAAATACAAACAATTGATACCCTTTGCATCTAAAGAAATCAATTTCTTGTCATTGTTATCATATTCACTAGGGTCTTTTCTAACTCTAGTAGTGCCTACATCTCTCATTAAAACATGTGGACCATTTTCAGTTATATTTTGTTCATCAAAGTCAAATGCGATTAACTATATTCTTGTCTTCCAATATGCATAATCACTATCATCAAAGTCAGGTACCCTAGAAGTGGAAGGACCATCTCTATAAAAGTTGGCCATTTGTGATCTTTTCAAAAATCATACTCAATTTGATGTTTGTTGATGATCAATATTGGTTCTCCTTTTGTTAAATTTGATGCTTGTTGGTGATCGTATTATGCTAGTTTGGCCACTAACAAAACTATATATTAATTAATTTTATAGGAATACTTTGATTGAGTATTGAATGATAAGTCTGTTGCCTTAAGGTGGTAAAGTAGTTCTTCCTAACTAATAGGGTTACTCTTGCTAGCATGCAATCAAACCACTCTAGAATGAATAGAATATGTAAAATACTTTTTCTTGAATTGCAACATGGATAAGAAAGCTTTTAATATGATTAAGGCAAAGCGTATAGGATTTTGAATGATTATCTTTGTAGTGACCCGAATAATAGCATGTTAATAATAATAAGAGGGAGAGAAAATAGATACTAAAACTAAAGGAGGTCGTAGACTGCGTTCGTCAACGACATTGCATTTTGGAGATAATATTAAATAATCAAAAATTCAGGAAATTGCCAAGCTTCGTCGACAAACACAGGGTTTCGTCGATGAAGGCCTTTAGAATTTCGTCGACAAACACAAGACTTCGTCGACGAGAAAGTATAGAGAGGGATTTTGGGATAGCCTGAATTTCATCGACGAACACAGGGCTTCTTCAACGAATTTAATGAAGAACTTATCGACGAGGTGACGTGTCTCGTCGACGAGCCTAGCTGTATAAATAGTGGAAAATGGGATTTTTGTCATTCTCTCGCTGCTCTCTCTCTCTCTCCTACGACTCTCTCTCCCTTCTCTCTTCATTTTCGGCCCCACCAGTTGCCGGATCAACAATCCAAAGCTACCACGATGCTCCTGGCAGAGTTCTCTGCAAGACTACCGGAGCGGATCGTCGGGAAATCAGAGTTGGAAATCATCCCAAATTCAGTGTAAGGCCTTTTAGTCTCCTTTTGGCCTTGTGATAGTTATAGGAAATGATACAGGCAGAAAAATACTGATGTTTAGTTCTGAAAAATATTGGTTTCAGGGTGTTTTGTAGGAGGCCCTGCGGGTATCACGCTAGAGTACAGTAGGGGCTTTTCAGAGATAAGGTAAGAGAAATATGCTATGCTAGGAAAGTTCTGAATATTATGCAGTTTATTTATTTACGAAAATTATGTATTTTAGTATGGTGTGGCTTATGATTATGTATATGGTACGGGGATATGTTTATGAATTTAGTTTCATGATTTTACGAATTTCAGTATCATGATTTTATGGATTTCAGTACCATGATTTTACGATATTTTAGTACCATGATTATATGAATCTCAGTACCATGATTATATGAATTCCAGTAGTACGAATATGCAGTTCCACCAGTAGTACGAATATGCAGTTCCATGTTATGATTATTCAGATTTTAGTACATTATGCAGTATCATGGTTATTTCAGTACTTTAGAATCATGGTAAATCAGATAGACATGTATATAGTAATATATTATACGATATCAGACCCTGTTGGACTTGCAGCTACAGAGCACGGTACCGTTGCTACAAATACTATGTTACTTTATGAGTGCAACCACCTATTCAGATATACGTGGTACGGTCGACCACCTAGGCCCTAGAAGAGTTTAGGCTCCCCATCCAGATATGGGTTGAGGAGGGCAGGTCGACTAACGAAGTTTAGTGATTTATTCCTGGTTGGCCAGCCAGGGTAAATCCAGCCTACGGGCCACACAACCTCGTCATGAGGGGCATGTCATGACACAGATAGCCACAGGGAACAGTTTCAGTTACTATTACTTACGTATTGATTTACAGAAACAGGGATCCTACTATATACACTATAAGTATTTTGAATTATAACCATAATACTGATATGTTAAGCAATAGGGAAAAGGGGTGTTGAGCTTTATTATTTATACTGTACTTTTGTACTCAGTTATTCATGTTTATATGAAACAGATTTCATGATATATATATATATATATAGTAGCTCATTTGCCACACACTAGTAATAGCATATTTTCTCTTACTGAGTGTTGGTTCATCCCAGTGTTGATATATTTTTCAGGTGATCCAGGTAGGCGAGCAGATCAGGCTCGCAAATAGAAGGGCTTCAGTAGTGCCCTGACAGAGAGTGAGTATCGTTTTTGGGAATGATTTTGTGTAGCCCTAGCTAGTTAAGGGCATTTTTGGGGATACAGTTATGTTGTATATATTGCAAAACATTTTAGAACTCTGGTATTGAATGTAATGGTTTAGGTTATGTTTATATGATTCGGCTTCTCGCTGCTTAGGTTAATGTTATGGTATCAGAGTATGATAATTATTATAGTGGGAAAAAAAATCAATTAATTAGGCAGGTCGTTACAATATTATTGTTAAATTTTGGAGGATTTTGATACATAATGGTTATGGGTTAGAGATCAATTTTCTAGAAGTCTAAGTTTTGTGGTTCTATAATTTGGAAATATACTTCTCAAAATTAAAGGAGAGAAGAAGCTCGAAGTTACCCATAATAAAATGAGTGTAAGAATAGTTAACATTATGTGCCCAAGTCCTATCATCAAAGTGAGGTACCCTAGACGTGGAAGGACCATCTCTATAAAAGGTGGCCATTTGTGATCTTTTCAAAAACGGTTAAGCTAAAAAAAAAATGCCACCTAAGCTTTGATACCAAATCGAAAATGTGGCGACGGTTTTGCACTAGAGGGGGGTGAATAGTGATTTTTGTCTAAGTGTGTGTATTTTTGAAAACTACTATGATTTGGTGTTAGTGTGCAAGTAAAACACAAAGTTTCAAAGTAAAATGCTAAATGAGTTAATAAATGCAGCACAAGTGAACAATCACAAGTATTTAAAGTGTTGAATATAAGAAATCAAACACAACACAAGTAATGTTAATAAGTTAGAGAGAATAAAAGTAGAGAAGAGGGTATCGGAATTTTTATAGTGGCTCGGCAACTTGCCTACATCCACTCGTGATAAGATCCTTCTTTGTGAAAAATTAAAGGAAGAAGAATATATTAAAAAAAAAAAAAACTCTGTTCAAAATTATATTTTTTACAACAATTTACAATCCGTATTTATACTTGTAATTGGGGAACAATGGAATAAATACAAAATTAATCCTAAATAAATTTCCACGCTTCTTTCTATAATAAGGAGATTTTCTAACTTTTCTCAAATGGAAATATCACATAATTGGGGCTTCATGTTTGCTCCTTGATTTGTGGTCTTCCTCAACACTCCCCCTCAAGTTGGTGTGTATATTTATAACACCCATCTTGCTGAGTAGGTAGTTAAATTGTGCAACTCCAAGAGCTTTGGCTGTGTGCATATGGATTGTTTGAATGATTCCACTTTGGAGTTTTTCTCAAACCACATGACAATTTATCTCAATATGCTTGGTTCATTCATGAAACATTGGATTTGAGGCTATATGTATAGCAGCTTTGTTATCATGGTACAGTCTAACTGGCTGAGAATATGTCACTGCAAGATCTGAGAGTAAAGATTTTAACCAAGTGACCTCACAGCATATAGAGGCCATAGATTTATACTCTGCTTCAGCTGAGGAGCGAGAGACCGTTGTTTTCCTCTTGATCTTCTAGGAAATGAGTGATTTTTCGAGCAGGATGCAATACCCAATGACTGATCGTCTAGTGTCCCTACAATGTGCCCAATCTGCATCACAATATGCATGGAGTTGAATTTCACTAGAAGCCAATAAGAAAAGCCCTTGGCCTGGAGATTTCTTAATGTACCGCAAGACTCTGTGTGCTGCATCCAAGTGTAGTATACATGGCTTGTCCATAAACTAACTTAGTACATGTACTGAATAGGCTAAGTCTGGTCTTGTGATAGCCAAATAAATCAATCTTCCAACAAGTCATCTATATGATGATGGATATGTAATGAGTTCACCTTCACTCTCGCTGAGTGCAAGGTTTTGTTCCATGGGAAAGTTGCTAGGCTTAGCTCTAAGGAAGCTAGCGTCTTCTAGTATCTCAAGGGCATACTTCCTCTGGGACAAAAATATTCCTTTAGCTGAACAAGCCACTTCAACTCCTAAGAAATACTTGAGAATTCCTAGATCTTTGAGCTTGAAGTAGTCACTTAGAAATTTCTTTACCGCATTGATCTGCTCCAAACTATTTCTTGCAACGGTAATATCATCAACGTATACTAAAATGGCAGTGAAATTGTTCTTGTGGGATCAGACAAAAAGGAGTAATCTGCCTTGGACTGTGAGTATCCTACATCAATAAGGGTGGATGAGAGCTTGGCATACCATTACCTCGAGGCTTTTTTAAGGCTATAGAGAGACTTAATGAGCTTGCATACTCTAGTCTCCCCCTTTCATCCAAATCTCGGTGCAAGCTGCATGTATACTTCTTCTTCCATATCTCCATAGAGGAAAGCGTTGTTTACATCAAGCTGATGAAGATGCCAGTTATGCATGGAAGCAAGTGCCAAAATGGTGTGAACAGTGGTCATCTTGGTGATTGGAATAAATGTCTCGGTGTAGTCAATGCCTTCTTGTTGACTGTAACCCTTGGCAATGAGGCTAGCCTTATATTGTTCGATGGATCCATCTGGATTGTATTTGATCTTATAGACCCATTTACATTCAATAGGCTTCTTACCTGGAAGGAGAGGAGTGAGGATCTAGGTATTGTTGAGCTCGAGAGCATCAATCTCAACATGCATAGCAGTACACCAGTTTGGATCAGTTATGGCCTGCAAGAAAGATTGTGGTTCTTTAGCAAGAGAGATAACCATGGTGAAGGCACAGTGATTAGGAGTTAAGCGAGAATAAGAAAGGTAATTAGTGAGAGGATAAGGAGTACCTAATGAATGGACCAGCGCAGAGTTAGATGACTGAATGGGCTATCAAGATGGTAGAACCTGTTCCACATGAAAATCCTTCAAGTATGTTGGTGGCTTAATGGGACGACTAGATCATCAAGGCACTGGAGAAGGAGATGTTGATGGTGACAGAATAGGATATGTTGATGGTGATGGTGATGGTGACGATGACGGAATAGGAGATGTTGATGGTGATGGTGACGGAATAGGAGACGGGTCATCTAGAATATGGTCAAGGGAAAATACAGGACAAGGTAGGATAGGTTCTGTAGGTTCAAGTTTAGAAAAGGCAAAAGGAAATATATCTTCATGAAAAATGACATCTTGGGAAACAAAGACTTTGTGTGTGCTAAGATTATAGAGTTGGTACCCCTTTTGACCATACAGGTAACCAAGGAAGACACATTGGATGGCTCGTGGGTCGAATTTGGCTGGGTTTTAAGAGTGGGTCGAAGCAAAACACAAGCATCCAAAGACTTTCAGGTGAGTATATGTGGGTTTGACACAATGCAATTTTTCATAAGGAGATAAACCACCCAAAACAAAAGAAGGTGTGCGGTTAATGAGAAAGGTAGCAATAAGGATAGCATCCCCCCATAAGTGTGTAGGCATATGTGCTTGAAAGAGTAAAGAGCGAGCAACATTGAGGAGATGACGATGTTTGCATTCAACCACTCCATTTTGTTGAGGAGTGGAGACACAACTAGTTTGGTGGACAATACCCTTGGGTGCATAAAATGTGGGCATGTGAAACTCTGGCCCATTATCACTTCGTATGATTTTGATGGTGGTAGAGAATTGGTTTTCAACGAGATGAATGAAATATTGCAAGAGAGAACAGGTGTCAGATTTGTGGTGTATTAAATAAACCCAAGTACTATGGGTAAAATCGTCGACAATGATGAGAAAATAACATGCACCAATAATAGAAGGGGTGCGATAAGCCCCCCAAATGTCAACATGTAGTAATTCAAAAGGTTTATGGGAAGAAATAGAACTAGTTGGAAATGGAGCACGAGTCTGTGTAGCCAATGGGCAAATTAAACATGATTACAAATCAGAATTACAAATTTATGGTTCTTTATTAGAAAGAAAAGACAAATTTTTATTTGACAAATGTCCTAAACGTTGATGCCAAATATGAGAAGTCGAAGTGGAGGTGGCTACCTGACAACAAGCTTTTCTGGTGTTTGCAAAGTGGTAGAGGTCATCTCGCTCAGTTCCCATCCCAATCATCTTCATCAAGCGCAGGTCCTGAATAAAAAAAAAGATAATGAGACAATGGTGTATTTTACATAACTTACAAATGGAAATTAGGTTGAAATGAAAGGTCATGACACAAAGAACATTATTTAAAGTGAGAGTAGGAGAGAATCGAACTGATCCAATATGAGTAACGGTGGCATGGGAGCCATTCAGTAATTGAAATTTCTGACCATGGACTGGAAAAGATTGGGTCAGAGTAGTGGGTGTGTAAACCATATGGTTCGTTGCACCACTATCAAGAATCCATAGATGATCACTATTGGGCATACTTGCCAATGAAGAGTCGACACTACCTACTTGGTGTGCCATGGATTGCGGAGGGGTGGAATTGTTGGGAATAGCCAAGAGTTGCTGGCATTGCTTGAGGGTAAAAGGAAAACTGCTGGTAGTAGAGGAAACTTGATTGGCGCTATGCTTGGAACCTGTGCCAGGCTTAGAGTTACGAGATCCTAGAGGGAAGCCATGGATGCGATAACAGCAATCAATAGTGTGCCCATCTTTCCCAAAATGACTGCATTTAAGGGACCTTTTAGGTGGACCTGGTCGGCTATCTTTCCATGGTGGATAGTTGGAGGTGGCCAAAGCAATGCCTTCAATAGATGGTGGAGTCAAGATGTTGCGGTGGCGTTCTATTTGCATGACCAAGGCATAGGTACGACTTACAGTTGGAAGCGGATTTATCAATAGTATCTATTCACGAGTTGCAACATAGGATTCATTGAGGCCCCTAAGAAAGGTCAACACATTGTTAGATTCTTGTTGGGTTAGATTGTTCTTATGGGCACCACAAGTGCAGGTACCGCATGTGCAAATGTGCGAGGATTGAATTTCAGCCAACTCATCCCATAAGCCCTTCAACTTTGCGAAATATGTTGTAACTAAAAGAGAACCTTGAACAAGATTACTGATATTTTGTTTAAGTTTGTAAAGATATGGTCCATTGACTTGAGAATACCGTTCCTTTAAATTAGCCCAAATGACAGAAGCAGATTTGCAATAGATTACACTGGAAGAAATATCTTTAGAAATGGAATTGAGAAGCTAGGATATTACCATGATGTCGAATCGTTTCCATTGTCGTACCTCAGGTGAGGAACTAGAAGTTGGTGAAGGAACCGTGCCATCGATGAAGCTGAGCTTATTTTTGGCCTCAAGAGCGAGAAGCATTGCTTAACTCCATGAGGCGTAGTTGTCTTCAATAAGTGGAGTGATAACCAAGACCATGTCGAGGTGATTCGAAGGGTGAAGGTACAAGTGATGGGTAGGATTATCAAATTTCTCTTCCTTTTCAGCCATGAGGAAAAATGAAACCTCTCAAATGAAACACTTCTTTTTCTTTTTCTTTATTTTATTTTATTTTATTTGAAAGAATTGATTCTCCACTCTGTTGAATATTTTAAATATTTTAAATATTGATTTGCCTTGATCCATAAAGCTATCAGTGGGTCACTTTGGAATTGAGAAGTAATGGTGGGATTCAGAGCCCACTTTTGACGTGAGTTGGCTGGGCGTAGATCTGTAGCTGTGAAAAGGAGGTCATCTTTAACCTCTGATTCAGACGAACTAGCATGTTCTCTACTTTGTTGAAGATGACGATGTAGATGATCGAGAGATGACATCAAATCAGACGGTAGATTTGCGAATGCGCAGATTTGAAAAAGCAACAAGCTGATAGAGGAAGACAACGTTAGAAAGTTGACGAAGATGCCAATGACAATGTCGCAAACTTCAGTGAAGAACAACAATAGAGACGATGACGTCGGAGGTCATTGATGGCAGAGATGAAGATCAGATAGGCAGTGAAGGAGTGACGGTTCCTTCGTTGTCGTCAATGACAGAGCTAGTGGTGAGCTCACTAGACAATCAGAGCAAAGGTTCGACGAACTGGCTCTGATACCATGTGAAAAATTAAAGGAAGAAGAATATATATAAAAAGAAAAAGAAAACTCTGTTCAAAGCTATATTTTTTACAACAATTTACAACCCCTATTCATACTTGTAATTAGGGAACAATGGAATAAATACAAATTAATCCTAAATTAATTTCCACGCTCCTGGAATAAATACAAAATTAATCCTAAATGGATTTCCACACTCCTTTCTATAATAAGGAGATTTGTTGACTTTTCTCAAATGGAAATATCACGTAATTGGAGCCTTATGTTTGCTTCTTGATTTGTGGTCTTCCTCAACATTCTTCTTAACACCTTTCACTAACACACTAGAATACAAACTCCTAACTAGAGGATCCTTCACAATGGGCGAGCTCCACACTTCCCACATAATAGAATCAAACTTGGTTCGCCTAGATCTTGAAAGCTCAACAACCCAAAACCCTTATTTGATTCCAACTGAGCTAGAAATGCTCAACTCTATCATTTTCTTACAATATAGATAGGGGTAGCCCAGTGCACAAAGCTCTCGGTATGTGGGGTCTGAGGAAGGGGCGGACCATAATGGGTCTATAGTAGATATAGAAATAAAAGACTCTTGATAGAATAGATACGAAAATACAAGCACAAGAACTCTCCTAAACTCAAAAATGAAAATGATCAAGAACAAAGCTTGGAGAGATAATTAAGTTTAAAATTCAAATAATGCATAAAAGAATTGCCAAAAGAGGAATTGAAACAAGTTGACATACCAATAGTGAGGGAGTTCCCAGACGTCTTTCCAGAAGAATTACCTGGTTTGCCTCTTGACTGTGAGATTGAGTTTACTATAAATCTGTTGCTGAGGTCTGCACTGATATTTAAAGCACCATACCATATGGCCCCAATTGAGTTGAAAGAATTAAAAGATCAATTATAGGAATTGTTGGACAAGGAGTTTATCAGGCCCAGTGTGTCGCCCTGGGGAGCGCCAGTTCTATTCGCGAGGAAGAAGGATGGGACCATGAGACTATGTATCGATTATAGGGAGATAAATAAACTAACAATCAAGAATAAATATCCTCTCCCTATGATCGATGATTTATTTGATCAGCTCCAGAAGACCCAGGTTTACTCTAAAATTGACCTGCGGTTAGGCTACCATTAGGTGAAAGTTAGAACATAAGATATTTCGAAGATCGCATTTTGAACTAGATATGAGCATTACGAGTTCTTGGTGATGCCATTTGGGTTGACTAATGCACCAGCAATATTTATAGATTTAATGAATCAGGTGTTCCATCAATATTTGGACCAGTTTGTGGTTATGTTCATTGATGATATACTGGTCTACTCGAGAAGTTTTGAGGAGAACGATCATCACTTGAGGCTGGTGTTACAGATATTGAGGGAAAGAAAATTATATGCAAAATTCAAGAAATGTGAGTTCTGGTTAAGGCAGGTTACCTTTCTCAGCTATGTGATCTCTTAGACAGGTATATCAGTGGATCCTAGTAAAATAGAGGCAGTATTGAGTTGGGAAAGGTCGAGAAGTGTTCAGGGGGTCAGGAGTTTTCTGGGATTAGTAAGCTATTACTAGCGCTTCGTAGATGGCTTCTCCATGTTATTAGGTCCATTAACACGACTTATAAGGAAATATGTAAAGTTTGAGTGGACCAGTGAGTGTGAGCAGAGTTTTCAAGAATTAAAGCAGTGGTTGGTTTCGGCGCTGGTTCTGGCTATTCCATTAGAAGGGGGTGAATTTGTGATATACAGTGATGCCTCTTTGAAGGGTCTTGGGTGCATGTTGATGCAGCATGGCAGGGTCATTGCTTATGCGTCTAGACAGCTTAAAGAATATGAGAAGAATTATCCTGTGCATGATTTGGAGTTAGCTGCAATGGTCTACGCCTTAAAGATCTAGAGACATTATTTATATGGTGGAAAGTGCGAGATTTTCACAGATCACAAGAGCCTGAAATATTTATTTACCCAGAAAGAACAAAATATGAGGCAAAGAAGGTGGCTAGAACTCATTAAAGATTATGATTGCACCATTAGTTACCACCTAGGGAAAGCGAATGTGGTAGTTGATGCTCTGAGCATCAAATTAGTGGGACCAACACTAGCAGCCATGGAGATTTCGCATTCAGTTTTGATGGATTTGGAGAGACTCAACATAGAGTTAGTTGAGGATAGTCCTCAAGCATTCATTGCCAGCCCAGTGGTTCAGCCTACACTATATGAGAAGATTAAGACAGCTTAGGGTGATGACGCAGAATTGGCAGAGGTAATAGCAAAAGTGCGGGATGGTCAAAAAGAGGTGCTCAGTATCTCTGATGATGGAACTCTGAAGTTCTGCACCAGACTGTGTGTGCCTGCAGATAGAGATTTTAATAGGACGATTTTAGATAAAGCTCATAGATCACTGTACACGGTTCATCAGGCAGTACTAAAATATACAGGGATCTGCGAGAGTACTTCTGGTGGAGTGGAATGAAAAGGGAGATAGCAGAGATTGTTCAGCAGTGCTTGATCTGCCAGCAGGTTAAAGATGAGCATCAGAGCTAGCAGGAAAGTTGCATCCATTGTTCATTCCAAAGTGGAAATGGGATCATGTTTCAATGGATTTCGTCACGGGGTTACCATCAGTGTGACAGGGGTTGAATGCAATTTGGGTGATTGTTGATCGTCTGAGGAAGACCGCTCATTTCATCCCTATTAAAGTTGGTTATTCCATGAATAGATTGCCAGAAATATATGTTCAGGAGATAGTTCGTGTCCATAGTGTACAGGTATCCATAGTTTCAGACCGAGATCTTCGGTTCACTTCATGATTTTGGAAAAAGTTTTCAGTAAGTTATGGACACACAGTTAGCATTCAGAATTGCTTTTCACCCCCAGAGAGATGGACAGGTCGAGAGGACAATCCAGACATTAGAAGATATGCTTCATGCTTGCGTGCTTGATTTTCGGGGTAGCTGGACCTAGTTTATACCGTTAATCTAGTTTGCTTATAATAACAGTTATCAGGCTAGCATTAGCATGGCACCCTACGAGGCAATGTATGGTAGGAAATATCGCTCTCCTCTTTTCTGGAATGAAGTGGGCAAAATGCGACTTTTGGGTCCAGAGATAGTAGAGTAGGCGTACGACAAGGTCCGACTAATTAAAGAAAGAATTAATACAGAGCAGAGTTTTACGTAGATTCTTGCCGCTAGAAGTTAGAATTTAATATGGGGGATCGAGTATTCTTGAAAATAGCTCCCCTGAAAGGAGTTATGAGATTTGGAAAGAAAGGCAAGTTGAACCCTAGGTATATTGGTCCTTTTGAGATACTAGAGAAAGTAGGACCAGTTGCCTATAGGCTAGCTTTGCCGCCAGCTCTGTCTAGAATACATGATGTGTTTCATGTTACTATGTTAAGGAAATACGTCCCATACCCATCCCATATAACCAGCTATGTGGAGATAGAGCTTAAAGATTCATTAGCTTATGAAGAGGCACCAATACAGATTTTAGACAAAAAGACACAAGAATTGTGCACGAAAGAAATTCAACTAGTGAAAGTTTTGTGGAGGAACCATGCTATAGAAGAAGCCTCATAGGAACTTGAAGATGAATTCAAATGGAAATACCCGCATTTGTTCCAAGAGAATTAGTAGTAATCAGGTAAAATGTAAGTAGTTAGGTAATGTTTCTTTTGCAGGTACATGTATTGATTTAGCTAGTAGGTAGTTTTTAGTTTTATATGTGTAATCTCCCAGAGTTTAGAATATAACCATGGTATTCCTCCACCATAAGTGAGGGTAAGTAATAAAATAAGTAGACCCTTTACCTCTTGAGATAATAGATTATACGGGTGAAGTTCAACACGAATAGTAAATTTAGAGGATGAAATTTTATAAGTAGGGGAGAATGTAATAACCCAAAGAATTACACAGGGTCTCGTCGACGAACTCATGGAATTTGTCGACAAGAACATAAGGGTGCCTCGTTGACGAAGACACATTTCATCGGTGAGAAGATACCAAGAAGGGTTTCAAGGCAATCAGAAATTTGTCGATGAGGAATGAAGGTTCATCGACGAAATTCTTCAGAGACTCGTTGACGAGATGATGTGTCTCGTCGATGAACCCAGGGCTATAAATAGCCAAAAATCATATTTTTATCATCAAATTGGCGCAAGACTCTCTCTCTCTCTCTCTCTCTCTCTCTCTCTCTCTCTAACATCTCCCTCTCCTTCTCTCTTCGATCCCGGCTCTATTTCTCGTAGGATCAACTATCTGATGCCACCACGATGCTCTTGGGAAAGTTCTCTCCAAGTCTACTGGAGCGGATCGTTGGTGGGAGTGGATTGAATTTCATCCCAATCTGAGGGTAAGACATTTTATTTAGAATTTGTCTTTCCTATAGTTATATAAAATGTTGTACGTAAAAAAAATAAGAATATTTTATTCAGGGAGATAACGTTTTCAGTGTGTTGCATAGGGAACCCTGTGGGTATAGAATCAAAGTACAGTGGGTTTTTTGCATAAATCAGGTAAAGGAAATATGCTATGCTAGGAGTTTCTAACAATGTTAACAGAGATTTCATATATGTATGTATACCTGTTTATCATCCAGTTTTTACAGAATAAGATTTTAATGTTTGTGTGGCCTAAGTAGATTTTTATCTGATATAGAACTTATACAGCTTTTCCCAACATATCATGTGATACAACCTATATAGATATTTATTCAAATTAGTGTGTATATATATATACATATATACATATGTTTATTCAGATAAGTATTTTACAGTTTTACTCAAATCAGTATATTACAATATTTACAGAATGTCATGTTTTTCTTAATGCCACAACACTCAGATTATATAGACAGTTTATACAGACAGATTATACAAATAGTTTATACATAGAAATTGTACAGTTATAGCATCAAGATGCTACAGTTATGTTATTAAGATATTATAGTATTTATAATACAGAATTATAGTGTTATGGTTATTTTGGAAACATGATGAAAACAGTAAAAATAATTAATATATATATATATATATATATTTATACAGTATCAGATCCCTGTGAAATATTACAGACAGATACAGTTTATAGAGCACAGTACCGTTGTTATATACAGAATAGAGTGCAACCACATATCTCAGATAGTGTGTGGGTACCGTCAAACCGTGCTCGGAGTGGATGCAGCTCCCCAGTTTTAGGTTGAGGGGGCTAGTTTGACGAGGTTGCAGCCAGTCTCGTGCTTAGGAGAGGATGGAGTTTGGCCGGGCTGAGGTAGTGTAGAGTATATTGACTTACTTGGAAGGCCAACCAGAGTTAAGTCTCACCTACGGGCCGCACAACCCTATTATGAGGGGTCAAATCATGACATATAGAGTTCCAGGGAAAAGCACAGTTATGTGTATATATATACTTATATATAAATATATACATATATATATATATATATATACAGTTTTACAGCATTTGATAAATACAATATGATATTAACAGTATGAATAGTAAAAAATTCAGATGATACAATTATATTTTAAACTATAAAAATGTGAGATATGTTTTACAGATTTATTATTTTATACAGATCAGTTGTTATGTAAAATAGTATGCAACTTAGTCACCACACACTAGTAATAGCATATTTCCACTTATTGAGTGTCGTCTCACCCCATTACTTTAACATTTTTCAGGTGAGCCAGCTAGCAAGTGGATTAGGCTCGCACATAGAGTGGTTACTTGGTCACCCTAGTTATAGGGTAAGTTTTGGGCAGGGTTTTGTATTTTGGGGTAGTTGATACTGGAGAGAGATGTATTATGTAGCTATAGTCTGGAAATACTGAATTCTGGTATTGTATGGTATATAAAGTTGTATGATTATGTTTTCCACTACGTAGGTATGTTTATTGTGTACAGGAATTCCCTGGTGCCTGCTGAGGACTGAGTTTTCACAGCAGGGGGTATCATAGCAGTTTATACATGTTTTAGAAAAATAAATAAATATAATAATAAATTTTTGGACGTTACACCAGAGGTCGGCAAGACAGTTACAACCACTTTTCATCCCTAAGTGGAAGTGGGACCATATATCCATGGACTTTGTCAATGGGCTACTACTGGCATTGCATGGTTAAAATGCCATTAGGGTAGTTGTTGATCGGCTGACGAAGAAAGCTCACTTTCTACCTACTAAAGTTAGCTACCCTATAAACAGATTGGCAGAGATTTACATTCAGGAGATTGTTTGTCCCCATGGAGTGCCAGTATCTATAGTCTCAGACCACGATCCATGCTTCACATCACTATTTTGGAAGAGCTTGTTGGAGGCTTTGGGGTCTCAGTTAACATTCAACACCGCTTTTCATCCTTAGACATATGGTCAGACAGAGAGAACGATTTAGGTACTTGAGGATATGTTGCGAGCATGTGTGCTGGATTTTGGGGATAGTTGGATTTAGTTTTTGCCACTGGTAGAATTTGCATACAATAACAGTTATCAGACCAGCATCGGCATGGCACCTTATGAGGCTTTTTATGGAAGGAGGTGTCATTCTCCCCTATACAAGGATGAGTTGGGTGAGAGGCGATTTTTGGGGCTAGAAATAGTACAACAGGTGTACGATAAAGTCCAACTTATTAAAGAAAAAATCAGTGCAGCTCAGAATCAGCAGAAAAGCTACGCAGATAATCGTCATCAGGAATTAGAATTTGAAGTGGGTGATATTGTATTTTTGAAAATAGCACCACTGAAGGGAGTCATGAGGTTTGGGAGGTAGGGTAGGTTGAGCTCTCAGTTTATTGGCCCATTTGAGATACTTGAAAAGGTCGGGTCAGTTGCTTATTGACTAGCTTTACTACCAATTATGTTCAAAATACATGACATATTTCATGTTTCTATGTTAAGGAAATATGTCTCAGATCCATCTCATGTCATCAGTTATGTAGAATTGGAATTTAGTGATGTTCTGGTTTGTAAGGAAGCTCTAGTACAGATCTTAGATAAGAAGGAACAGGAATTGCGCAATAAGAAAATACCACTAGTAAAAGTCCTATGGAGGAATCACGCGGTGGAAGAAGCTTCTTTGGAGCTTGAGGAGGAAATCAAACGAAAATACCCACACTTGTTTAGTGGGGTATAGTAGTGATTTGTATAGTTCAAATAATAACGGTTTTATTTTGTTTAATACAGAGTGACGAATGTGTAATTGTAATTTAGAATATAGATAGGTAGAGTTTTGGTTTTGGGAGAATTTTTTTCTGTATGAGTATATTTGTAATCTCCCAGAGCTGCTTATGTAACCACGATATTCTTCCACCATAAGTGAGGGTTAGTAATAAAATAAATAGCTATTTTTCTTTTAGGATGGTGTACAATACAGATAGTAAATTTTGAGGACAAAATTTTTATAAGGAGGGGAGAATGTAGAGACTCGACGAATTATAGTAATTAAATAATAAAAGAAATGAGAGAAAAAAGAATTTTTTTATAAGAGGGTGTAGTAGGGCCTCGCCAACGAGTGTAGAAGTGCTTGTCGATGAGCAGACTCTTGGGCTCATCAATGGGGATGTGTGTCTCGTCGACGAGAACTTATCGAGAGGCCTGTTCTAGGGTCTGAAACTCATCGACGAGAAGACAGTGTTCGTCGACGAGATCCCTTCATTGACTCGTCGACTAGGCGACGTTGAGAAGTTTGATTTAAGAAGTTTGGGAATCATCCCAAAACTAGGGTAAGTAGATTATTTGGGTATTTTCAGTTTTATTAGGCTTATTTAAGTTTATATTTTGAGTAATATGAGAATATACTAGAGTTTTGTGAAATAAATTAAGGTATTATATTTTCAAGATTAGGGTGTTTTTGGGACTCTACAGATATGAGTTGGGGATCCCAGTGAAAATTTTTAGGAGCTTAGGTAAATTATAGTTCAAAAAATTACAAGTATGAATGTTCGGAAAAATATAATTGATTTATTGGAAATATGTATATATGTATTATTTCAGGATTTTGGAAATAGTACGTCGTGAGCGTAAGGTTAAAGTTGGAGGCGAGCCTCCCAGCCAGTAGGTAAGGGAAATATGCTATGTTACGAAAATTTTAGTATGGTTGTTAGTAAAAATTATATGTTCTGCCAGATTATTTTTTAGATCATAAAATATTAGTATAATAGGAAATATAGTTTTTAGAAACATGTTTTATAGTATTTCCAAGATATCATGATTTACAGTATACGTACAGAAACATATATTTTCTGCATTTTCAGAATACGATGATTTTAGAACCATAACACCCTGATACTCAGATATTCAGACAGTTATTTAGATATACAATTATTAAATATTTAGCCAGTTATTCAGATTTTCAGATCAGTTTTACAATATTATGGTTATTTCAAAATCATGGTAAAACAGTTGTAGAGAAATATCAACTATATATATATTATCAGACCTTGATGTATGGGTGAGCAAACGGTCTGTTCGGTCAAATTCGGGTAATTAACCGAATTAACCAAAAATTTTAGTTAAATGATGCTGTTAACTGAACCAACCGAATTGCTGAATCACACTGAATCAAACCCGACCAAATTTCCTTTTGAGGTAATTCGGTTAACTGAATTTAACTGAAATTATTTGGGATTAATTCATGCAAAGACTTATACCTGGTCAAACCATACCATATATGTTACCATAGACGAAGAAGAGCAAGAGCAAACAAGGGAGGGTGGGAAAGGCAAAAAGAAACAGAGTTAAAAAAAAAAAAGAAGAAAAAAAGAAGAAAAGGAACGAACAAAATAGGGGGAAAGGCCAAAAAGCCCTACACTCCAAGGCAGTCCTCGTCTTGCTTCTTCCCTCCCCCCTCTTCCTCTTCCTCTTCCTCTTCCTTTTCCTCTTCTTCCTCTTATCACTTCATATAGATCATTTGAAAACCCCTAAAAAAAGCAATCATAGTTTCATCGATTTTCCTTCTTCTTATTCGTTTCTTCTGTTGTCCAATCTCTCACCAATGTAATCACCATATTCTCCATCTGTTGTTCTGTTCGTCTCTTCATTTCTCAATATCTCTCCTTCTCCGTGCTGTCACATACACGTAGCTGTGGTTTGTGCTTCTGTGGCCTGTGAAGATGAGTAGTGGGGTTAGGGTTTTGATTCCCAATAGTGTGTAGAGGACGATCCATAATTTAAAGGAGATCACGGGCCGAAGACTGGAAGTGTGAACAAATGAAATAACAATTATAACATATCATAATTTATATTTAAAATTTAATTAATTAATAATTCGATTAATCAATTAACCGAATTTTTTTTGCTGTTAACCGAATTAAGACTGATTAATCGAATTTTTTGTAGATCCCAACCGAATCGACCGAACTGGATTTTTTACCCGACCCAAACCGACCAAATTCGGTTTTCCTCAAATTATGCTCACCCCTACCCTAATGGACCAGATTCAGTCAGCAGAGCATAGTACCATAGCTATATAGTGGAGAGAGTGCAACCACACATCTCAATTAGAGTGTGGCATTTTATGGTTGATTGTGCCATTGGAGAGATTGCAGACTCCTTGGTAATCTGATCCCGGTGGAGAGGAGCGATTGCAGTGCTCCCTGGACAGACCCAGGTCGAGGGGCGAATTGTACCTTAGTGGAGCTATAGTTGACTAATCCTGGAGTGCCGACCAAGATTAAGTCCCGCCTTCGGGTCGCACAACCCTGTCATGAGGGGATTTGAATCATGACATCCAGTTATCCATCTAAGGAAGTTTTCACAGCTATTATATATGTACAGGAAACAACAGAATTACTTATAGTTATTAAAAGTATAATCAAATAGAAAGTTTAGCAACAAATATATTTTAAGAAATACAGGTGTAAGTTACATGATATATTACTATTACATGTTAATTTAGATTCAGATAATTACAATATATGTATATAGTTTAAAGAAACTCATATGCCACACACTGATAATAGCATATTTCGTCTTACTGAACATTGTCTCATCCTAGTAATTTAATATTTTTCAGGTGATCCAGCTAGACAGGCAGATGAGGCTCATAGATAGAGGAGATATCAGTTCTACCCTGTTTAGAGGGCAAGTAGTTTTTAGTGAGATGTATTTTTGTATATATCCTAAGGGATCATGATTTTTAAACTAGAGTGATGTACATAAGTGGTGAAAATTCTTGTATTGTGTTTCTGGTTGCACACTTTATGTTTTTCGCTACCTAGGTATTATGTTTTGGGGTATCAGAGAACATGATATATTTACCAGACAGTATTATGTTTATTATTGTTATGATTATAAAAAAAATGGCATGAAAAATCGGGTTGTTACATAAATACATTCTACGTTATTTGAGGGGTACATTTGATTTTGGTCTATTTTACTCGTTTAATTCCAAATCTCCACTAGTAGGATATGCATATGCTGGATATCTATCTGATCCTCACAATGCTAAATCTCAAACTGGATATGTATTTCTTTATGAAAAAAATTGTTATAACTTGGAAATTAGTGAAGCAGACGATTACAGCAAGATCCTTTAATCCTTTTAAAATACTAGTTATTCATGAAACTAGTAGAGAATGTGTGTGGCTCAGATCAATGATTTCTCATATCCAAGAAAATTGTAACCTTCAATTAATCAAGAATATTCCAATAGTTTTGTATGAAGATAACGTCGCATGTATAGCTCAATTGAGAAGAGGATACATAAAGGGTGATAAGACAAAACATATCTCTCAAAAATTTTTCTATACGCATGAACTCCAGAAGAATGGTGATATAGATGTACAATAGATCTGATCAAGTGATAATCTAGCAAATTTATTCACCAAGAATTTGTCAACTACAACATTTAAGAGATTGACTCATCTTATCAGAATGTGACATCTTAAAGATCTTAGGTAGATATGTTAATATATGGATGACATCTAAGGGGGAGTGTTGTGAAATGAATGGTGGATGTCACCATTCCCATAAAATGTCTTCAACACACTTGCCCCATCTCCAATCTCCCTCATGTTTCTCATGTGAATCCGTTATTATTATTATTAGGCAAACCCACTTGCACTCTCAATTATAAAAGAATAATTAAATATATTAGGCGCTCCTCCCGCAACTATATAAAGGGAATCAGCTGATTGAGATAGGGGGAGGAGAACTAAGAGTGCAGAGTGCAAAATACAAAGTTCAGAATACTGAGCGTAGAACACAGAAAGAAAAGAACATGCAGAAAATAGAGAAGAAAGAAGCAGGCGAGAAAAGAAAAAGTGAGATATTTTGTAAGTAAGAAGGTAAAATATTTGTACAAAAGTTAGGTGTATGTTATAATTCTTCTTAACATAGTGGATTTCTAATCTCATCCACCCGTGGAGTAGGTATAAACCGAACCACGTAAATCCGATCTCACTTCTTATTTATTTTTCTGCTTGTCTTCATTACTTTCTGCTTATCCCCATTTATTTATTATTTATTTCTATATTATTTTATAATATTTTCTATTTTATTTTGAGATTATCTTTTATTTAGTATTTCAATATCATAATATTTATTTTATTTTTAATTGTAATTATTAAAATAAATATTTAATGTATGTCTATATAATATTTCTTGAATTTTATTTTTTTAGGAATGTATTTTCTTATTTTTAAAAAATAATAATATTTTTTATTACAAAATAATTTACATTATTTGTATATATATATATGTATCGCTAGCTTAGTTTAATTGTTGCTTAGCTGAAAGAAGTTTTTCTTTTTGGTTTAAACATTTAATCTATCTAAAATATATTTTCTAAATATGATTTTATCTTATTTTGACTAAAATAAATTCACGAAATTCATGTATTTCAGAAATATTATCCCATCTCCCCATGTATTTCCCAAATCGCCTCTCTCCACTCCTCCCTTCGCAGCCCCGAAGCCCTCCACGCCCTCGAAGTACCTCAGGTACATTGATCTCTCTCTCTCTCTCGCGAAAAGCCTGTCCAGTGCACTGATTTATGACGCTTGAGTAACAGGAGAGCGATGGTTTTGGTTTTTTGGATTTCTAAATTTTTCATCAGTCTACTTTACTGATGTCGATTATTTTATGAAATGTAAATATACTAAAGAAGATATATTCATGGTAGATTTGAAGTTGAGGAGTATCTGCGTATTAGATTTGGTCTTGAACTCTGTATATGCTGAACTCTGTTCTGTTGTTAACTAAACATAAAGCATGGTTTGGGATTTGCACTAACTATTTATTATTCCCAGCTGAAGCATTTTCTATGAAATTACACACGCACACACACACACACACACACACGCTTGCACAAAACATGCTAGGAAATTTCTTGAAATGACCTGTCGAATAATATATATATATATATATATATATATATATAATATTTTACATGGCTATTGAAAGGAAATGGATGCCTCCGTCATGCTGCGGTATCATGCAGTTTCATCATTTGAGTAGATACAATCATTTTATTTCTTTTGGATACCGTTTCACATTTTATCCAATGGTTTTTCTTTACCCTAAAAAGGAGCATTTGTCCAAATCATCTCATTTTTTTCACTGTAAAAATTGTTTAATTTCTTGGGCTTTGATCATGCTTGCAAGTTGCGATTGAATTTTTGTATCATAATTAATGCTTGCCATTCTGTGCATTTTAATTCTGTTTTGCTACTCAGGTCAGAATTTCAGATGGTTCATTTAATAAGGTGGTGCCAAGAGTGTCGGTGGCTGATTTAGAGGTCTCCTGCCATTGTGTTCCCTTGTTCTTGTCTACACACACCATTTATGAGTTAATTCCTGATTCTGGAAAGGTTTGGATGGTTTATTCCTTGTGGCACCTTTATCAGATTTACATTTTTTTGGTGTCTAAAACTTTAAACTTAATTTTCACTCAGCTGCATTGTAAAAAGAAAAAGCTTAAAAATTTGTATGGATTAGTTTTGATTGTATAGATTTGTAGTCTGTGTAGAATTCTTGTACAAGACCCCGGGGAAAAAAAAATGAAATTTCGTATGCAGATTTCAGGACTTCAGAACCCACATTGGTATCGTGCTTTTTCTGTAGTTTAAGAAAATGGTGGAACCTAAAGGTCTACCGTACTTCTTATGCCCACATTGATATAGTGCCTTCTTTTTTTTTTTTTCTCAATGAATACCACGAGTTGTTTGAAACGATCAACCACTGTGCATGTATTAAAAGACTCATCCCCCTGTTTAATTACTTGCTTTGTTTGTATATATATTAATTTGCTTGATCAGTTTTTTTAGAAATTAATAAATGAAACTCGGTACAAATTGTTACTCCAGTTTTGCGTTACTTTTATTTCTAAAAAGCATGTTGTCCAACCCCATTAAACCAAATAGTTGTTGAATGCTTTTATACATTATCATGAGGAATATTCTGAGCTGCTGATTGTTGTTAAACATTGTAGTCTAACTTGGTATGAGAATTTCTCTTTGGCATAAGGTAATTTGCCGTAAATTTGGTCTACTACAAAATGGGTGGAATGCTAAAATTGGGTTTAATATTACTCATACGAGTTCTTAGAAGTTCATGTCTTAGGTTTATGATTATTTCTTTCCAAAATTTTAGAATATGGTGGGTAATGGGGAGCGTATTTGTTTTTGGGAAGATCTTTGAGTTGGGGAGATGCCTTTGGCTATTGCTGCCCCTTGTCTTTATCGAGTCTCTATTCTTCATGATACCCCTATCGCTGATATTTTTGTTTAACAAGGGGATAGTCTCTCTTAGAATTTCCATTTTGGGAGAAATCTAAATGACAGAGAGATTAATGAGGTGGCTCTTTTAATCAGTTTTCTTGATTCTTTTCACGCTAATTTTGGGAGTGATAAAAGGGTTTGGAGTTTAGATCCTTTTGGGAATTCTCTTGTAAATCCTTTTTCTCCTGTTTGATTAGTGACCCTTATATAGATCCTTTGTACTCTTGATCTAGGAAGCTAAAGCTCTCTAAAAAATAAAAGCTTTTATTTGGACTGCAGTTCTTGAAAGAATTGATACTAATGATTTGCCTCAGAAGAGAAGGCCTAATAAGGCCCTATCTCCGGATATTTGTGTCCTTTGTTCGAGGAGCGGTGAGACTTGTTCACATCTATTTTTTCATTGCCCTTATACTTGGGTTGTCTGGATTAAATGTTTTGGTATTTTTGGTGAAGATTGGGTTTGCCCCTCCACTTTAAAGGCTTTTTATACAATCACATTTCGGGGTTTTGGTAAAGGGAAGGATAGGAAAGCCTTGTGGTGATGCACTGTTTGGCTATTATTTGGTGTGTTTGGTTGGAGAGGAAGGCTAGAATTTTCAAAGGGGTGGCTATTGCTAATAATTTTCGTTGGAGTGGAGTGGTATATCTTGCGTTGCTGTGAGTGTTGGCTAATGGGTTTTTTCATCATGTTTCTTTGAAAGACCTGTAGCGGGACTAGTTGGCCCTGCTTCATTAGTTGGCTTTTAGTTTGTGATGATTTTTTGTTGTAATTTATTGTTATTAATGTAAAGCGAGAATATTCTCCCTATTCTATTTTCCATTTTTTCTTTTCTCTTTTTTTTTTTTCTGATGTACATTCTTCTTTGTTCTAATAAATTCTTTGTTTATAAAAAAAAACATAGTATCAGAGCTAGTTACCAAGGGATCTTGGGTTCTAGTCTTGTTGCCTGCGCTAATTGTGTGTTGTTTAAAAAATTATTGTATTCCTTGTAATGGGTGTAATTTATCGCTTGTTTGTTTCCCCACGTGCTATCGGGCTGCACATGCGGAGGAGTGTTAAAGCTTGATATACATTGCTGGCCTACTACCTAATAGCCTAAACTTTTAGTTAAAGTGGTAATCTAACAATACTAGACCATATAAAATGGGGTAGGCTACAACTAAGTACCCCTGGTACAAACAACCTAGTAGATGCTACAAACATTATGGTTGGTAGCAACTAGAGGTGACTATAGGCAAGACACGGAAAAAGTCATTGAACAACATTCAAAACCTACGAGCTACTGTGACAAGATTGCAAGCAAGCAAGCAATCACGTACACACATCATTATGCCACAACCAGCCAATGCAACATTGGAACAACAACAGTTGTATACCAAAAAAAGAGTATGGGATTGACTTCACATCAGCAAACCATCATGAATACATACAGAATCCAACCAAGAATGCTGCACGGTGTCACAGACCCTCAAATAAAACTCAATTAAGGGCCGCATGGCACTCATCAAGAGCTCTCCCCCAATTGAGTCAATCGATCATTATACGTTTAAGCCTGCAGACACGAGCATCATGTAAGTCTCAATAACCACTCAATAACCATTTAAGTACTAATACAAACAACAATGATCTCATAGGCAAGAGACATTCATACAAAAGATATTAGACATTCATACAAAAGATATTTATAGATCAATAAGGTACATCATTGTTCAAGACAACGAAACATAGCGATGAAAAAAGACTACTTGTTTTATTCAATTAAGAGAACAATCATACAAGTATTAACACAAGTAATTTGATATCCATTATAAATCCATGGAGAATACATGTAATGCAATCTCTCTCCCCTCCATTTATCCCATTACGTTGTCTCCCCTAACATCCTCCTCCACTTGTTTTATCAACGTCCTTGTCGATTTGCTGTAGGAAGTCTTTAGTCCTTGGATTTTGATTTTGTTGTCTTCGAGTCTAGGAAATCTTGAATCTTCTGCATGGCATGTTCGAGGTTTTCAGCCTTCTCCCAATTGTTCTCTTCTTCTCCCAACCCTATCCACTTAACCAGGTACCGTTGCTGTTGACAACCTTCTTCGTTGATGACTCTGTTTGCAAGGATCTCCTCGACATCTCTGATTGTAGTCTTCATTCTGGAAATGGTTGATCTCCTTGGCTTCTGTCGACCTGAATCTTCTTCATCAACATGTAATGGTTTTAAGTTTCCGACGTGAAACATTGTATGGACTGGTGATCTGTGGCTCTTCATCTACTCTGGTTGTTCAAGTCGATTAGATGCATGTCCAACTTTTTCCATCACCTTGATTGGGTCTTCATATCGTCGTAGAAGTCTTTTGTCCTTGCCACGAAGAAATCGAAATGTTTATGGTGGTACTTCTACAAGCACTAGGTCTCCAGCTTCAAACAGTTGTTGTTGTCACCCTTTGTTTGCCCATTTCTTCATACGCTTTGAAGCTTTTTTCCAGCTAGGCTCGAGGGGCTTCTTTGTTTTGTAACCATTTCTTTGTGAATTGGTATGCTTTCAGGAAATTTCCACTATATGGATCGTCCACAGTGTGCAGGAGAGTTGGTTGTTGACCTGTTACAATCTCAGAAGGAATTTTATTAGTTGTAGAAAATTTTATAGAATTAAAACAAAATTGCGCTATATCCAATAGTGGAAGCCAATTTTTCTGATTGGAGTTCACAAAGTGTCTTAAGTATTAATCCAACATTCCATTAAATCGTTTTGTTTGGCCATCTGTTTGAGGGTAGTAGTTTGTGGAAATATTAAGGCTTGATCCCATCAAGCAAAAGAGTTCTCCCCAAAATCCATCAGTGAATCTTACATCCTATTGCTAATTAGGCTCTTTGGGATTCCCCAATACTTCACCACATACTTGAAGAATAACTGGTTGTTTTTGTTTTTTTTTTTGTGGAACATGGCTTTGAAATAGGTACAAAAGTTGCTACTTTGAAAATTAATCAATTACCACCAAGATTGTGTCATGGTCCTCTACGTTTGTAAGGAGGAAATGAAATTAAGAGACACTTTCTCATGGTCTTGTCGGTACTAGCAAAGGTTCCAACAATCTTGGAGTCTTCTTTCTCTCTACCTTGTCTTGCTGACATATCAAATATGTTTTTATATACGTTACTACATCATCTCCCATATGCGGTTAATAGTACCCTTGTGTGATTAGTGCCTGAGTCCATTGCCATCCCTGGTGCCCTACCCACAAAGTGTCATGACATTCTTTTTAATAATGTCTTCCTCAAGTTCCCATCTTTGGGCACATACAATCACCTTACTTTTGTCATTGGCAGACCATATTCCATCCAGAATTGCCACGTCTTCCTTTCTTTTACCAGTTTTATCAATGTCTGGACCTGCTGATTCGCTCTCAAGTGTTTCTTGATAAGTTCCTACATGGATAAAGTAGCCTTACTAGTCGATAGATGACCTATGAACTTCAATGCTACCAATTCTGTTTTCCTACTTAAAGCATCAACCACCTGATTTGTCTTCTCTGCCTTGTATTTAAAGTCAAAATCGAATTCAACTAGTTACTTTTGTCAACGGGCTTGTTTTGAAGTTAGTCCTGGTTGTGACAAGAAGTGTGTGACTGCCACGTTGTCTGTCTCTACCACAACTCTAGACCCCAAAAGATAGTGCCTCCAAACTCAGAGACAATGTACCACGACTTTAAGTTCTTTCTCTTGGGCTGTATAGTTTTGTTTTGCACCTGTTAGTGTTCTACTTTCAAAAGCTATTGGATGCCGTTCTTGCAAAAGAACTCCCCCTAGTGCAAAGTCAGATGCATTTGCCTGAACTTCAAATGGCTTCTTCGTAGTTAGGAAGGATTAGCACTGGATCCCCTATAGTTTTCTTCTTTAATTCATCAAATGCCAATTGACAATCTTTTGACCACTCCTACTTGACCCTGTTTTTCAACAAGTATGTCAATGGTACGATTCTTCTAGAGTATCCCTCTATGAGCTCTCTCTAGTAGTTGGCAAGTCCCAAGAAGGATCGTAGCTCATTGACAAATGTAGGTGGTTTCCACTCATAAATGGTTTGTACCTTAGCGGGATCCATTCGTATCTGCCCCTTTTCAATGATATGCCCCAAGAACTTGATACGTCTTTGGGAGAAAGCACATATCTCCCCTTTGAGGTACAGCTGATTTTCCATAGGCTTTTGAAAGACTCGCTGCAAATGTTCTTTGTGTTCATCTAGAGATAAGCTAAACACCACAATGTCATTAAGGTATACAACTACAAATTTATCGAGGTAGTCTCGAAAAATTTGATTTATTAAAGTACAAAAAGTAGCAGGTGCATTTGTTAGTCCAAAAGGCATAACAAGAAATTCAAATGCTCTATACCGAGTAACTCAAGTGGTCTTTGATTCAACCCCTCCGCAATGCGCACTTGATGGTATCTGGACCTCAAGTCTAGCTTAAAGAAGTATTTGGCTGTACTTAGCTGGTAAAAAGATTTGCAATTAAGGGAATGAGATATGTACTGCGGACAATCACCTTGTTGAGGTCCCGATAATCCACACATAGTCGTAGACTCCCATAATGTTTCTTCCGAAATAACACCAGGGCCCCAAAATGTGCTTTTGATGGTAAGATGAATCTTGTTTCTAGTAGCTCATTCAATTTTTTTTTTTTTTTGAGTTCAGCTAATTTGGGTGGTGCCATTCGATATGGGGTGTGAGCTAGAGGTTTTACTCCAAATTGAAGTTCTATTTCGTGATCTATCCATCGTCGAGGTGGTAAAGCCACAGGAATCTATTTTGGAATCACTTCTTTAAATTCTTCTAGCACTTCCTTGATCTCAGTCGGACATGCGTCTGTTTTTTTGTCCCTTGAATTTACAGGTAACACTATGAAAGAAGGTTTTCTACTCTTCACTCCCTTTTTGAATTGGAGGGCTGAAAGTAATTTCTTTTCTTTTATGGTGTTGCAGGCTACTGGCACAATACAAGGGGTCTCTCCCATAATTACCAAGCAATCGGTAGCAAGAATCGACATAGAGCGACTAATCTTGAGGAAATCCATCATCAAAACCACATCAAAGTCGTCAAGGGGTGCCACTGTGAAGTCTATTGTTCCTGACCAGAGTCCTAGTGACAAGCCACTCTAGGGGCAACTCCCACCATGGCTAAAGTTTCTGAGTTCACCGCCTTCAATTTTCCCACATCCCTGTCGACCTGCAATTCTAACTGTTAGGCTTTTGTATTGGCAATAAAATTATGTGTGGTGTCTGTATCAATCTTGGCCTTCGTATTCTTTCCATTCAATGGTAGATCCATATACATTATGCTCTTTTCCTGAGATTTGCTGGTAATTGCCCAACGTTCCAACGCTCCTAGAAATCTTAAGGCTCCCACTATATCCTGCTTCTCTCCTGAGTCTGTTTTCCGAGCTTCTGTTCCCTCTCGAAAGGCTTTCAAGGCATTCAAGGCCTTCCGTTCGGGACATTCTGCTACACGATGAGGTCCCATGCAGAGAAAGCAAGAAATCGGTGATTGATACTCCCCACTCCCCATGTATCTGCCCTTGAATTTCTAGTTGTTGAGGGTCTCCTATCTCTCCAAAGTTATTAGGTCCTTTGTCACTTCCCCCACTTGTAGACCTATACACCTTGTTCGGCTTTTGTTCATTATTGGCAGACGTTGGGCATTTCTTCTACAAGGAACTATCTGGGAAATTGTCTAACTGTTCGATTGCTAAGAGGGTTGAGGGGAGTTCACGAACCCCTTGCCTTTGTAGCTCATTCTTTGGCCATATCTTGAGTCCTCAGAGGAAAAGGAATAATTTATCAGATTCAGTCATATCTTTGATGTCAAGCATTAGGGCCTAGAACTCTCGTACATAACTCCTTATTGAGCCTGTTTGTTGTAAGTAATACACGTTGCAACGTGCCATGTAATCTACATTCTGCGGATAAAACTGTGCCTTCAAAACTTGTTTCAACCCCTCCTAGGTATTGATGGCACACCAATTGTGTTGCATATCTTCACATTTGGTTCTCCACCAAAACTTAGCATCGCCAAAAAGATATACTGTTGTAATGTTCACTCGGTCCTCTCCTAGTTTGATCTGTGAGCATTTAAAGTAGTGTTCTAGGTCAAAGATGAAATTGTCCAATTTCTTGGCATCTTGAGCGCCCCGATAACATTTAGGTTCTAGTACCTTAATTCGGGACCCCTCAATGGTATCAGTTATCGCTTTTTGGGACATTTATGCCACTGCATTCAACTTGGCACTCATCCCCAGCAAGTTGTTCTGGAATTGGTCCATTATGTTATGGAACTTGTCCATTTCCTTCAGGTCTTCTTTCGAGGCATTAGTGGACTCTTTGACATTTTCTGCAAGCAAATAAAAATTGTCAATTAACTCCTGTAGGGAGGCTTCAAGCTCTATTGGTTCTCCCCCTTGGGATGTAAGGGATGGCAACACGCCCTCAATGTGTTTTAGCCTATTCTCAAAGGCTTCCAACTGCTCAATGTTCTTCTGGAAGGCCTCAAGCTCTATTGGCCTTTTCTCCATAGATTTTAATGTGGAATGAATTTCTCTAGTTCCACAATTCTTTCCTCAAGCTCAGATACACTATAGAGGTTTCCTCTAGTGTTTTCTTCGGCGGTCTCAAGCTCTATTGGTATGCCTTTCTCTTTTAACAATTTCTTTACATACCCTTGGAGATCAATGAACTTTGTCTCCAAGGTTTCAAGTTTTGTCATTCTTGCCTCAAGTGCTTCAACGCATTTTGTTTTTCCAGACTTAGAAGTTCTCATGTTACCACTCACGGTGCTCGCACACTGTGCTATGATACCAATTGTCACAGACTCTCAAATAAGATTCAATCAAGGGCCATGCGGCAATTGTTAAGAGCTCTCCCCCAATTGAGTTAGCCGATAATTAACGTTCAAGCTTGCAGACGTGGGCATTAGATAAGTATTGATAACCACTCAGTAACCATGAAAGTACCAATACAAACAACAATCGATCCTATAGGCAAGAGACATTCATACAATAGATATTCATAGATCAATAAGGTAAATCACAGCATAGTTTTAAATAAAGGGCGCACATTACGTAACAGTTTTTTGGGTTACTGATACCGTTACACACCGCGAAATCGGTGAAAAGAAAAATCACAGCTTTAGCGGCTGTTACGTAACCGCTATAGGACTGTTACACCAAAAAATTATTTTATTTTTTACCTTTTTCTTCTCACTTTTTCCCTCTCTTTCATATATCATTCTCAATATACCTAGTGGCAAAAGGGGGAAAAAATTATAATGAGGATGACAATGATACAAAATTTACTATTTCTTTAAATGCTAACAATAGATGCATTAATTAACAATTTGAAAATACTAACTCGTTAGGAAAATATTTTATTTTGATATATGTCTTATGTGTCTAATAGATTAATGGAGTGTATAATGTATTTTGTTTTATTAATTAATTTAGCACACATAAGAATTTATCATTTATAAGAACAATGAGAAGTATAAATACGCGCACACACATAATTTTTATATCAATGGTGGTTTAAAAAAAATGTAAACTTGTTGCCCTTACCAAATAACTTAGTTACATGAACTAAAGGATCCAAAATACATTAAAACTCTTTTTAAGAAGGGCTAAAAACTTAAAACATGTAAGTATGCTAATATGCACAAGGTTGTGCGTGCTTCAAAAAAATTCACGGCCGTTACACTTGCTTCCTGTTATGTAACATCTGCTACTTCCGCTTCCCGTTACATCCATTACTGTTACGTTACGCTACCTACTACCGCGATTTAAAACCATGCATCACAATTCAAGACAATGAAACACAATGATGAAAAGGACTACTTGTTTTCTTCAATTAAGAGAACAATCATACAAGTATTAACACAAGTGATTTGATATCCATTATAAATCCCTGGAGAATACATGCAAAGCAATCCCCCTCCTCTGGCATTTATCCCATTATGTTGTCACCCCTTAACACACGGCCTAATTGAGAGAAAAAGTGTCCCTCAATGGCTCTCAAATTAAACAAACAAACCAGACTTGAGAAGTGATTAAGGAAAGATAAAGGGGGAAAAGTGTCCAAAATCAACTCAAATGAATCAGATTTAGAGAAGATCAATACTCTGATATGTGCTGTAGTTTTGAAATAAATTGAAGATTCAACGAAGAAAATACAACACTTAGGGTTAGAGATGGAGAAAAGAAGTAGAGAAGAAGAGAAGGAGAGAAAAAGCCAGGCAGCAGTTTTCCTGGAGCTTACATATAGCTCCAAGCTGTTCCTCTTATATATTAACAATAAAAATATATGAAAGACAAAGTAGCCCCACTCAAACCTCATAATTACTAAAATAGCATATTATATTCTAACAGAATAAATTAGGGTTGATGGTTTACCAGCTTCAAGGGGAAATTTTCTATTATTGGGAAATTCTTTCTTAGGAGCTGGATTTTTTTTTTTTTGCTCCATTAATCTTGGGAGGTGAGAACATGCTTGTATCACTTCTCTCATTAACCTATTTACCAAATCATTACTGTAGCATGAGATTTTATTATTAAGGTTATTATCTCATCCGAAAAACCAAAGATTGTATGCATAACAACGAACAACAACTACGAAGCCTTAGTTCCACTAGATGGGGTAAGAGAAAACAACAGATTGAGTTGGGGGGGGGGGGGGGGGAGGAAAAAATAAAAAAGAAAAAAAATATGAGCTAGAATCTCATCCTCGCTAGTGTGGCAAAAAAGTAACACCTTTGCTGCAACAAAGTACAAATAAGCTCTAAGATCTGATCTGCTGTGTCTTGTTGCAATAACACCATTCATCAATTTCTACAAACAAGAAAACAACATTATAAGGTGATAAGATCTGCCCTGAAAAGCGCTCATTAATGTGCTGATTGGTTATCTCTGCAGGGCACCACTTTCGATTTCAGCAGCTTTTTTGATGCTTCAACTTTGTTGATTTTGACATTAGGCCTGCATTGCCTGGTTACTTTTGTAAGAGAACAGCTAACACAAGGGATATTCTTCTGGATTGATGCTCCAGCAGTCACCAGCAGTATCTTCTAGTTCATGTGTTCCATTTCAAAAGGGTGAATAACTAGCTTAACTAGCTCTCTCTCCCTCCCTCACTCCCCCCCCTCTCTCTGTCATTTTCTTCACATCTTATATTTTGAATTTGACAATGATACCACAAATGCACTGTTGGAACAAAATAAATTTCAAAGCAGCTTTTGGTGCTCCAAAGTCCAAACAGTGTCATATGCAGAAATATTTGTGCTTAAGCATCAAAGAAAATGCTAATAGTTTGCTGATGCCAATATCAATGATCAATCCAATTTCTACTTTTCAGGTATTTTACTCACTGTCATGGAGTTTAAAAGGCCTCAGTTATCAGTTTTAAGGTCATACACTTGCGGGTCAAAGGTTTACCTTCTTTTCCAGTAGCTTTGTTGTTGTTTGCTTTCCATTTTTTTTTTAAATTTTTTTTGAAGGATATCTACATTCTATAAATGTAGAGAATGATTTTACTTTGTCTGACTGCATTCTGGGAGAACCCTCTTTTCAATTTATTGAGCAATCACCCTCATTCTTCCCCTTAAATTTGTGTTATATTGATGCATTCAAGGTTGATATTGTTCAAGATTCATGTTCTTGTTACTATGAAGTAATCATTTGCCATTGGAAGGTGTTGGTTTTTTGAATGTGTATTGCATGGATTTCTTGATATTCAGAACCATCAAATGTTCTGTCTTACATATGTCATTGATGTGTATTGTGTGGATTTCTTGATATTTGGGGCCATCAAGTGTCCCGACTCTTACATACATCAATGTGAAGGCTCCTTGATGTAACCTACAACTTATCTGCTATTGTAATCCCATGGTGCACAACTGCTTATGTAGAAAGCTGCCTCTCTGCATTTCCAAAATAGTATGTAATGGGTTCATATTTGTTACTTCTATGGGCTTGCATTAGCAGTTTTCACGTTGCCAGTGTTTTTTTTTTTTTTTTTTTCATTTTTATTTATTTTTTATGTTGCTTTAGGGTTTGGCAAGTAAAACCCTATTACTTAAGTTGCATGTTTTTTCTTTTGTATATCAAACCGTAGAAAAAGGTTTTATTTATTTATTATTTTTTGCAGAGGGTCTCATCTCATTATATTTATTAATGTTTTTTATTGTGAATTTCCAATATTTCCTGCCATATATTTTTTAATAATTTTTTAGTGTTACTTCCTCTAAGCGCCTAGGCATTGGTTGTGAGTCTTGTGACGTTGTGATCATTGCTTGTGATGGCTCTTTCCTTGTTATTGGTTGACGTGTCTCTTTTGAATTGTTGCTCTTTGTTTTGTAATTTTGTGTATTTCTTTTGAGCTGATTTCTCCATTGCTGTCCCCATGGATAGTTTTCTGGATACTCGCATTACTGTTCTGTTTTAGTTGCAGTTTGGGCATGGACAGCCTTGGACTGGTGAACGAGCTTCTTTGAGGACCATCTACTGTATCAGTCAGAGGCAGGTAGCATACCCTCAAAATGTGGATCTTCCACTTCCATTACCAAAGAGAAAGAAGAAGCCCTATCCCATTCCCATAAAGAAAATAAGACGAGCTGCGAGGGATGACAAAAAGCTTGCAGAAAAGGGAATGGAAAAGCCCCTCGAACCTCCGAAGAATGGGATACTTGTACCCGATCTCATTCCTGTTGCTTACGAAGTACTAGATGCTTGGAAAGTTTTGATTAAAGGCCTTGCACAGCTCTTGCATGTTGTTCCAGTACATGGTTGTAGGTAAAGAAAATTTTCCCCTACTATTGAAGTTGTGCCTTGCTCAGTTTTGCAGCAAACTATTTAGAAGGTTGTGCCAATATTTTGGAAAATTAATCTGGTCTAGTCTCATGCAGTGAGTGTCCAGATATTCATATTGCCTCAACTGGTCACCGCATTAAGGATTGCGATGGTCCAAAAAACCGGATGCGTCGAGGCGAGCACTCGTGGGTCAAGGCTTCTATTAATGATGTACTCCTCCCCATCGAGTCATATCATCTATATGACCCATTTGGTCGGCGCATTAAGCACGAGACTCGGTTTAAGTATGACAGGATTCCAGCTGTCGTGGAGCTGTGCATCCAAGCTGGTGTTGAGATACCAGAATACCCTTCTCGTCGAAGAATTAAACCTATCCGAATGATGGGGAAGAAGGTGATTGACCATGGCGGATTTGTGGACGATCCTGTGCCCCAGTGCTCTGGGGATTCATCTTCCCTTGTGGAGCTCGATACTCATGGGGTTTTGGGCCGATGTCCACCTCCTGAACTTTCAAATGTACCTAAGATTGCTCAGGAGACTATGGATGCATACGAGATTGTTCGAAGGGGAGTGAGGGCATTGATGAGGAAATATTCAGTGAAGGCTTGCGGGTATTGCTCGGAAGTTCATGTTGGTCCGTGGGGCCACAATGCTAAGCTGTGTGGCGAGTTCAAGCACCAGTGGAGGGATGGGAAGCATGGGTGGCAGGATGCGACGGTGGATGAAGTGTTCCCACCAAATTATGTTTGGCATGTTCAGGATCCCAAAGGGCCTCCCCTGAGGAGTGGGCTCCAAAGGTTCTATGGGAAGGCTCCGGCCGTGGTGGAGTTGTGCATGCAGGCAGGTGCAGAAGTCCCCCACAAATACAAGCCTATGATGAGACTAGACATTGTGGTTCCTGAGAGCGAGGAGGCACGCCTAGTTGCATGACAGTTTTGAAAATGAAAAGAAAAGGGTCTCTGTTTGTTGTTGCGCCGCAGATTGCGCCACTTTATAAGCCGAGAACGGTGTGTTGTGCACATTTTTTGTATATATTGTTGAATGAAGCTTATTTTTTTAAGCTGTAAAAAAAGTACATTTGAAAAGCTCTAAATTTCCCATTTTTTCTCCTTTGGGTCTTTGGCACAGCTTGTTTGCTAGGTTTTTATTTTATTTTTTCTGCTTTTATATCCAAAAATAAAGAGGACTTATTGTAAATTATCGGAGAAATACATGAGAACTTTAGGAGTAGTTTTGTATCATTTTCAAAAATTATAAAAATGAAAATGAGAAACGAAAAATAGAAACTAAAAACTGAAAATTAGCAGCCTATTTGGTTAATATACTAAAAAAACAACTTTAAATCATAATGAAACAAACACTCATTTTTATCTTTGAATCAAATAACAATTTAAAGACATGATTAAAATAATAAAAGTACAAAACAATATAAATATAAAATGCTACAATAAAAAAAAAAATTTATTATAATAATTTGACTTAGTTGTTATATTCCAAGATTCACTTTACAAGAATAATCCTATAGTACAAGACAACTGGACATGGTAAAAATATATTGTAAATGGTTCTTATTATTTGTTTTTAATTTTCTTGTAATTTTATGACATTTTTATTGTAATTATATTTTAAATTGGTATGATCATTTTATTTTAATTTTAAAATAGAAAGTATGTAAAAATGAATTATTTAATTCAAAAAAGTTAATTTTGGATATCGAAATATATTGCCAATAGGTTGCTACAATAACCTAAAACTATAAAATCTAATTTTCAATTTTTTTCACAAATAGCTGAAAATTGACAATAAAAAAAAAAAAAAAAACTAACCACCTAAATGTGAGTCATTTTTTTGATAAAAAAAATCTTAACTCAATTTAAAAAAAAGTAAAGAGAAGACAAAATTTTAAACTAGGCGGTCAATCAGCCACTATAAGGCAATCAATTGGCATTCTTTTTGCTTGGCACCACTAGAAAGCGGTTGACCAGCTCATTTAGGCGGTCGAGCAACCCGAAAAAAATTTGAATTTTTGTTTTGTAATTTTGTGAGTGCTAGAGGATTTGGGCATGTCATGTGTCCCAAAGTTGCCACATATCAAGCAATGACATTGACAGTTAGTGGTTGGTAGTAAATATAGATTTTGACTTTATAAAATTCAAATTCAAAGAAATTTTTCCCCACATTCCAAAAGGACCTCTTGTAATAGAGAGGAGGACATGTCCAAGTAGGGGCAAGGAGAGGATTTTTTTTCTAAGTGTTTTGTGGGATTAAATAGGGAATTTGGTTGAAAGAAAGAAAAAGAAGCCCATCTTTCATTTGTTGTTTTGTGAATGTTTAGGACATGAAAGAAAGTGAGAGGGTCCCCCACTTGATATACAAAGGTTTTTTCTTTAACAAGGTAGCCTAATCCTTCATTTTATTCATATTCACGTGTTTTTATGAGTTTTTTGTTTGTTGAGGCATGTTGATGTTTCTTTGAATGTTTATGTTCAATGCCTCAACATGTCTCCAATAATTCATTTCAATAATGTATGCTAGAGGTGTTAGGACATGTTTCTATTTTAATTGCATGCAAAAAAAAAAAAAAAAACATGTTCGAAGTAAAAAAAAAATGCATGTTTTTATCAAAGTTTCCATATAGGCTATCGAATGGTTCATTCAGGCGGTCAACCGTCCATTGGTTTGTTTGAAAATGTAGCCTTTAATTACTAGGCGATTGACCACCCCTCTTCAAGTGGTCTGTCAAACTTTTTTTGTCTGAGGTCAATGTAGAGACCCGAAAAATAGTAGTTTATGAAATAATAAAGGAAAGAAAAGGAGTTGGTTTGACACAGGCTGTCCTAGAAAACTGTTGATGATTACAATAACCGAGAGCAATTTAAGTGCCAAATCGTCGACGGTTTCCCCTACGCCAGCAAGCCTATATAAGACATTGAAGTTATTTTATTTGTTAAAAATAAAACTCTCTCCTCACTCTCTTTTAAGGCTGTGGCCATCTTCCCTTCTCTTTTCAATTTTGGCCCAATTTTAGCCCGAATTGAAGGATTAACGTGATTTCGGGATCCCTGCTATGATTCTTTGCTCTTTAACCAGAGTGATTTTGCTGTTCAGACTTCCCAGGCACCACTCCAAACTTGAGGTAAGGAAGTTGTTTTTCAGGTTTAATTAATTATTGGAATATGTGGGTCTTAAGGATATTAAAAGGGTAAATATTTTGGGGTTGAGCTAATTGAGTTAGGGTTAATGGATATAGGTTTGTGCGAGCGCCGCAGGCATAGTTTTGGGTTTCCTGTAGGCATAGCTCCAAGAAACAAGTAAGGGGTATAAGTTACATCAGTTTTTTTTTAGAAAATTGTACTGAATAAAGTATAGCATGCGATTACAGGATTATAGAGTATGAATGTCTGAATAATACAAAGTATGAAAGTTATGGGTATGAAAACTATAGTTTTACGAATATGTACATATTTTGGAAAAAAAGCCTAGCATTTGGGATTCAAATAAACCCTAGAGGTGAGAATATTATTATTTTATAGCAGAGAATTATAGTTTATCCCAATAGTAGGGAAATACAGTTTTCCCATACAAATTATTATATTATGAATGTCGCTTAAATTGTGTGGCATGAGAAATGATAGTTTTAAATATAGAGTTTATATATAGTATTTTACAGAACCATGATATACAGTTTTATACAGATTCATAGTATTACAGATTTATACAGAACCATGATATATAGTTTTATACAGATTCATAGTATTACAAATTTATACAGAACCATGATATACATTTTTATACAGATTCATAGCGTTACAGTTTTATAAAGAACCATGATATTATAGTTTATACAAAACCATGATATTACAAATTTATATAGAATCATGGTATTACAGTTTATACAGAATCATGGTATTATAGTTTCTACAGAATCATGGTAACATAGTAATATTTATAAATAGTATTATATAGTATCATAACCCTGATGGACCATAGATTTATAGAGAGCATGGTAACGTTGCTATACAGTTATAGTAGTGCAGCCACACTTTCAGATAAAGTGTTGGTAATCAGTCGATTGGGCTAGAGGAGAGTAGAGGATCCCCCTGGAGTCTGGACCAGACTGGGTAGGCCAATCGTACTCACAGTTACAATTATAGACACAGATACATTTTGACTTAACTTGGTAGGCCAGCCACGGTTAAGTCCAGCCTACGGCTGCACAACCCTATCATGCGGGGTTAATTCATGATTACAATTATCCATCTAGGGAAGTTTTCACAGTTATATATATATAGATTTATGAAAGGAGAATTATTTATCATAATTAAAAGTATGTTCAAATAGAAAAAGTGTATTTGAAATGACATAGGTGCAAGTTATGATATATATATATATATATATATATATATATATATATATATACAAAGATGCTTTTATAGTTACAGTTGAATTAATACCTATGTTTTGATTATATAAAACTCATCTTCCACACACTGATATTAACTTATTCCCACTTAGTGAGAGGTGTCTCACCCCGAGAATTCAAACATTTCAAGAGATCTAGATAGATAGGCGAAGCGAGCTCCGAGGTAAAGGAGGTTGTGGTACTACCCTAGTTTTAGGGTAAGTGTTTGAACTAGGAGATATGTTTTTGTATAATCCCTAGGGTATTTCATGGATTGATGGGGATGTATATGTATATGTATGGAGGTTATAGCACTCTAGTATTGTATATATAAGGTTTTGTTATTTTTATGTTTTTTGCTGCATAGATAGTAAGCATTTATGGACAGGTATATCCTTAGTAACCCACTTTTGTCCGAGTTGATTATGTGTATATTATAGTTTCGAATTAGAGTAGACATATATATATATATATATATATATATATATATATATATATAATAGAGCAGAATTTTCGGGTCGTGATAGTCAATTTAGCTAGAATTTGAACTAATTGAGAGTTAGAAGAGCAATTTAGGAGTCAATTGAAGTTTAAGAACAATTAATGAAAGCTCTCTCTCTCTCTCTCTCTCTCTCTCTCTCTCTCTCTCTCTCCTTACATTTCAATGTGCAAATATTGTATTCAAAGTAGTTTAGGGCTTTAATTTTATGATTTGATCAAGAAGGGAGGTTTATCCTTATTTTAATTTAAAGTTGGACAAGAATAGGTTAAAAACTAGGGCCCAAACATCCCCATTGGACATAAAAGGGAGCTCTTTTTAAGTTGAGGGGCATTTTCAAAGAGGAGAAAGAAGGAAACCCTAGCCTTGGTCTATTTAAAGGAGCTTAAGGTTTAATAAAGTGAGGAAATTAGGAGGCTAGGGGAAGATAAGTTCAACACAAAGGGAGGCACACAAGAGGAAGGAGTGTACGTCCACTCCCAAGGAGAGAAGATAGATAGGAAGAGCAAGAGAAGAAAAAGATAAGAAAGGAATATAAAGGGAAGAAAAGAAGGAGACTCTGTCGAAAAAGTAGGATTTCTCAACTATTCAGAGTATCAAGATACAAGGTAAGTCTTTTTATCTTGAGTTCTCATCAAAATCTAGTATTTGGTCTGTCTAAACTATGATTTATGGTTGTCAATGCCCATTTTTGACCTAGGGGTCTTTTACAATACCTAATGAGTTTAAAAGAGGTTTAAGCTGCTTTAGGGGGCTTTAACTACATTTCAGAACCTTTTAGGACTTTTCGAGGTTTTAATTGTGTCTCATGGCTTCTCATAGCCTCATTAAAGGTCATAGGGGCTTTTATTTCAGTTAATCAAGTCCTTGTTGGGCCTATGAAGCCTTAAGAGAACTCCCATGCACCTTGAAGGGCAAAAAGCATAATTTTTCTTGCCCTAGAGATGCTCTAGAGATTCTTAGCTTTTAAAACCCTAGCTTTGCCTATAAATAGGTGCATGCAACATTAGCAAAAGCGGGGGAGGGAGCCAATAGAAGGGGAAGGTGGAAGAGTGCAAGGAAAAAAGAGAGAGAGAGAAAGAATGAAGTGAGAGAAAAAAAAATAAGGAACAAGGAAGAGAGAGAAAAAAAAGAAAAAAAAAGAAAAAAATAAGGGGGGAAAAGGGAGAGAAAATAAAATAAAGAAAAAATTGAAAAGAAAAAAAAAAGAAAAAAAAAAAGGAAAAAAAGGAGGGGGCGGCAAAGAGGGAGCAAAGAGAGCGAAAACCCTAAAAGAAAAAAACCCTCTTGTTCAGGAAGGAAACTATAACCATGAAGGGCTCTGATTGCCACACAACCAAGCATCGCCCAATCTCTAGGAAGCCATGCCATCGTCATCAAAGGCCACCTCCTTGCTCACTATCCCTCTCTTCTGCGCATGCATCACACCTTGCCTTGATCACCACCTGCGAACAATCCATCCCCACATCTCAACACCACCAGACACGAACATCACCACCATTCGTGCCTTTTGCCATCACTATTTAAATCTCAACACCCTTGCACGAACCATTGTCCACACCACGACTCCACCCACACCGTGATACTACCCACAATGCTACCGAGAGGGGGGGGGGGTAAATTGGGCTTTTTAAAAATTTCCTTACAAATCTTTTTATTAAGTCTTTCTCAACTCTTTTATATTCAGCAATCACACAAATATAATTGATTTGCAAAGACCAACACTCAAGCCAAGATTTAGTATTTATTGTTGAATGATGATAAAGGTTAGAACTTCAATATTTATAATTCAACTTTTCAATATATCAATCCAATCAAACAAGTAAGCTTGATATCACAATATGAAACAAAATAGAAATATCAACAAGCTCCAAAAACTTAGATTTTGATATCAAACAAATTACTTGAATTTAAGTATGTTAATGAACTTTTGATATTTATCAATGTACTTCCTTTAATCAAGATTTCCGCAATCAACGTACTTTCTTTAATCAAGGTTTCCGAAATTCCCAATGATTATTTAATTTCCAGCAATTAAGTAAACATCCACGCAATTTATATATGCAGAAAATTAAAGAGATTCAGGGAAAAGGAAGACACCGGGAGTTTAGGAGGTTCGGCTATACCCGCCTACGTCCTCGCCTTAGGCAAACCACCCAAGGATTTTACTATATCACTCCCTTAACCGGGCGGAGAAAATCGTTTACACACTCCTTCAAGTAAGATGGAGCCCTCCTCTCCAAGTGATACCCTATGCTCGGTAGTCCAACGATTCAACAATCCTGATCTGTCAAAAAACAACATGAGAAACAAGAACAATTCTTGTGTACAAAGAAACTCTCTGCAAGAGTAGATTAGTACAAGTGGATATCACAATATACTTCAATCAAAATCAATATAGAAATAATTGAATCTTAGAAATTTATCTACGGGGTTCTTTCTTAGATTGAGAAACTCAGTAGAAAAGAAAAGAACCGTAGGCTTTGATCAGCGGATTTTCAGTAGAAAACTTCAGCAAAAGTGTTTTAGCAAGATGACCTTTAGAAAGTATTATGCTTAAATGTTGATTGTACATATTGGTCTCTCTAATCCTTTGATGTAACATGTATTTATAGACGGAAAAAAAATTTAATTTTCGTATTCCCCAATGTTAGCTTTGGTGTATTCCCAAGAGGGAGGGGGGGGGGGGGAAGGGGAAGAGTGAATTAGAATTTTAAAATTTATCTCCTATGTTAAAAGAGATAGCTGTATAACACAACCTAGGGTCTTTCTAATCATACCCCAATTGTGCAGATAATGATATGCAAAAATAAAATCATGCACAACATTCACAATATAACATACCTGTGCGGTAAATATAAAGTGTGGAAATATAAATAGACACACGATATGTTATCGGGGTTCGGCCAATACTGTCAACGTCCCCGCCTCTAGCTTACAAGCCCAAGGATTCCACTAATGCTCACTTAATGGGTGGTGCGAAATTGGTTACAACTAGGTCAAATTAACACAAGGCTGATCTCAACCTTTACAAATTCTCCTTGCGGGGTGGAGAAGGCCCTAGGTCAAATTCACAGGGTTGACCCCAACCTGATCCTTCCAAGCTAGATCAAACCCCCTTAGACTACGCCTGGATTACAATCGAATTACAATACAAACCATGTACAATATAATGCTTCTCTGATAAGCAGATATGTACCAATACAAATCAGTCAATGCACATCAATAATATAGGGAATTGTAACCTCAGTGATGTGAATATTTGTGCAAACAACACTCAACAAGATGTGATCACTATAATGTTCAAGAGTGTTCTAAACAAGTTATATCTTTGAAAAAAATTATATCAAATCTCAATAACAAATTAGGGTTTCAACGATGCTAGTTAGATAATCAAACTATCTCAAAAGATTTCCTTCAATGAAATGAGCACAAGAGTAGTGTGAAAATATTGTAGCTTGTAAAAAATATTTTGCACAAAAAATCAAGCAATAGGAATTTTGCAATGACAATGCAAAGATCCTCAAGCCTATGTGTTTATCCCAACACAAGATTTACTATATTCAAATCTGTGGGATAAACTTTGCTAAACTCCCCAAAATAATATCAAACAATCAAGCCAAGCAAATGAGAGTAAGAGCAATCTATACTAATCAATAACCCAATATAGAACTCTCACAAAGCTAAGATGTATCAAGGGAATGAAGATTTGAGAGTGTTTCGAAGTAAAATGGGCAATATGAACTTTTGGAAATAGAGAGGATTTTTGCTAAAGATTTTTGCTGATCTCTATCTAATCCTCACAAATGAGCTCATATATATAGACCAAGGCCTAATTATAACCGTTTAGGACATGTAGGGCATTATTAGATTTGTTTTAAATCAATTTAGACAAATTAACCCTGTTTAACCCTTTAAACCACGGTAAAATATTAAGTAACTTGAGATGATTCAGGTAGCTGAACTAAGGTTCGGTCTTCATAATAGACTCAGCTCTAAAAGACATTTTAAAAGGTTCGGTAGCCCGAGTCTAGGTTCAGTTGACTGAACAAAGGTCGGAAAGTTTTGGCGCACAGTTCAGGTGCCCGACAATACGTTTGGTTAACCCAACAAAGGGATTCGGTTGCCCAAGGCCCGTTATGAACTGAAAATTTCAGTAGCTCGAGTTGGTGAAAAGTCACTTTCTAAGGGTTCGGTCGCCCAAAGGTGATAAAGTAATTTTGGGTTCAGCTGCCCGAAACCTGGTCAAACCGTTGACATCCCAACTGTTCAGGCACCCAAGGCAATATGAACACCTGGGGTTCGGTCGCCCGACTTCTCATAGTTTTGCCTATATGGTTCAATTCATTTTCAATTTGATCCCCTGATTGAGCAAGTTATTATGGGGATTGTTTGTGCATATGTGTTGGTACCTAAGGTCTTTTCTAAGGTCGTTTTGAGATAGTCCCAAAAATCTGGCGTCAGTCGACCGAAGGTTGACTAAAGAGTGCCCTAAGGTCCTTTGGCTCCCTATGGTTAGACTATGGTCTTATTGAGCTTATAATTACCTACATGCATGACATGCAGAGATTATTACGGACCGATACAGATTATTACAGACCAAATTTAAAACATAAATGCATTTACAATAAGAATCTTCTTCTTCTTTCTTATGCTTTTTGGATTCTCCATGGAGTATGCTAGGAGTATGATCTTTAAGTCTTTCAGGCTTCCATCAATCATTTCTCATGTGTGTGCACTAAATTAATGACCTGTTCAAGTACTAGGCACACACATTAGTAATACGTAGTTTTTCATAATCAAAACTAAAGATTGGACTAAAAAAGTCAACACCCAAGTTACTTGGAGTGTTTCCCAAGTTTTCATATAGTTTGGGGTTTAAGCAATCTAATTTGGAAACTCTTCTTCACTATTTAAATTTTAATTTTACGAAGGTCAGTCGATTAGACTATCAGGGTCAGTCGCTTGATCTTTTAAAAACCAGCGAAAATTCAAAGTCAGAATGGGATCAGTCGCCTAAACTCATGGGGTCAGTCGACTGGGCCTATTCTATTTCCCAATTTATTTCAGCATATAAAGTTCAGTCGCTTGACCATAACAAGTGAGTCGCCTGATCTTGCAACAATATATGCTTTTGCAATTTTGTTTACTTTTATTCTTGTCATATTGCTTTGAGACTTTGGAAAATATTTTTTCAGAGTTTTCAAAATGTGGTCTCTAAGTCAATAATGAAACCTAATAGCTTCATTCATTCATATTGAAATGTTTGAAGTACTTACATGAGACTTCTTAAATACTACGACCCTTCTAATCACTTTGTCTTCATGTATAGCTTCCATTCTTCATATTGAGCTTGACTTTAAGCTTCATCTTTAACTTCATGAAATCTTGTCACATTTAAGTTCGAGCTTTTGTCAAGCACTTTTGATATTGGTCACTTGAATCATTTGATCTTGAAACTTGAGTTACCTAAAACATTATCATTTAACCAAACATGTTAAGTTTTCTTGATTGTTATCGTCAAAATAAGATTCGTAAGCCTTGTTAGGCCAACAATCTCTCCCTTTTTGATGACGAAAAATAAGGAGTAAAAGTGAGTGAACCTTGATAAGACTCCCCCTTACATTAAGCATTCTCTTAACAATATTTGAAAAATGAAATATCAGATGTTATCAGAATCAGTTTAAGTTCATATTTCAAGATCAATATATCAACCATGTATAAGTGTTCATGAATGTCAGAACCATTTTTTAAGTTCATACATGTATAAGTGTTCAAGAATGTACATATCTTAGTTTAAATTTCAGAATCATACTTTGTCAATTTTAGATGTAGTACTCAGTTTTTCTTGTTCATCATTTTTCAGATTTTATATCTTAGTTATATCTCAAATTTTCTTTCTAAGCTTTCTCCCCCTTTTGACATCAATCAAAAAGAGAAGAGGAACAAAGAAAATGAAGACAAAAAATAGCATAAAAATAGAGAATTATATTCATCCAAATGTATACACAATGTAAAAACATATAATTGAGTTACAAAGCAAAAAAATCAATCATCTGCAGCTTCATCATCATTATCAGCATCACCTTCATCTTCTCTAGTACCTTCAGCATTTGTAGAGCTAATGTCCATAGGATCTATGATACGTGAAGTACTAGCTAGATGCTTTTCAATACAACCAATCCTTTGATCAAGTGAGGAGTAGTTGGTCTGAAGAGATGCAAAATTATCTTGGAGAGATTGAAGTCCAGATCTCATGTCACTACTGAAGGTGGTGAATTGATGATGAAAGGGAAGGAACTAGGAAGGAGCAACATCATCCTGAGGATCAGGGTGCTGAACTGGAGGTTGCAGGTCAGGAGCTTGTCTTTGCCTTCTACCTCCTTTGGGAAACAAACTTTGCTCGTGTTTTTCATACCCCATTTTCTTAAGTGTAGTAGAAGAGAAAAGATCATAATGGGTGCGCTTAACAAACAATTCATTTGGAGATGAAACGTGTAGATAAGCAAAAAGGAGGTTCTAAATTCCTCCATAAGGTAAAGTTACTTAGTGAGCTTTAGTACGAGAAATCATCCATTTAAGGACTAAGCTCGATAAGTCCAGCTTCTTTCCTTTCAGCAAACATCACATAACAAAACATGCAACATCACATGTTGTATGTGATGATCTTTTGGAGGATCTGGGCTTGGAGATTCAGTTGCTTGTACAATGGAGGATGTCCAAAGTAAATAGGTTCTTCAACCATAATCAAAGGTAGAAATTCTTCGGGAGTAAATCCTTGCTCCATGATCCATGTTTGTCCAAAAGGAGGACATTCAAATTCCCCTTGGTGAATATTGAAGATATTAGCCAGGGTTTGTCGTGTAAGTGTGAAGGATTTACCCAAGACTTCGGTAGTGGTCACTGACTCCCCTTTAGCCAAATTGGCGTAGAAAATTTTTAAAAGTTTAGGAAAATGGCCTTTGGCTTGGTAAGTAATGAACTTTTTCCAACCAGGGTTCTTAAACATGGGTAGGATGTTGGGAAAATCTTCTTTGAAAAACAAAGTATCAAGAACTTTACCGAGAATTGGTTCCATCGAACGGAGATGATCTTTGTATAATCACTTAGCATGAGGAGCGATGAGCCATTGCTCGATTGATGAATCATCATCTTCTGTTGTTGAAGTCTTACGCCCAACCATATTTATTCTAGGCATCGTGAGTTCAAGACGGAACGGTAAAACCCTAGATTTGTATGAGGAAATGATGTAGGGTGATGAGTTTCGAAGGTTAATTGGTGGTTTTTGAAGTGTAGGTGCACTGAAGATCAAAGGAGAATGAAGAGAAGGGAAGAGCAAACCAGGGTCAGTTGACTGGGGGCTTGAAATTTTAGGGTTTGCCTACTGTTCATATTTAAAATCTTGTTAGTCAGTTGACTGAACTCGAGGTCAGTCGCCTAACCTTCAGGTGCATTTAAAATTTTTCTAGAAAGTAACATGTCAGTTGATTGAGGCTTAAGGGACAGTCAAATAACCTTTCTCATCCTAAAAAATTTATAAAATCAGAAAGGGATCAGTTGACTAAGGTTGAAAGTTCAGTCGTCTGACCTTTATTTACTTTCAAATTTTCACTTTGCTACATAATTTCTTTGTAATGTAACAATCCTAGTTCTCGTATTATTGATATAAATCTATCTTTTGGAAGAGTTTTGGTAAAAATATCTGCCCATTGGTCACTTGTATTAAAAAATTCAAGTATGATATTTTCTTTTTGCCACATGATCTCATAAAAGATGATGTCTTATGTCTATATACTTGGTTCTTGAGTGTGATATAGTATTTTTAGAGATGTCACACTTTATAGGAATTGCTAAATATTATAAATTAAAATATTTTAATTGTTGTTTCATATAAAGTGTTTGTGCACAGCAACTACCTGTTGCCACATACTCAGCTTCAGTGGTAAACAAAGCTATGGAGTTTTGTTTCTTAGAGAACCAAGAGACAAGAGACTGTCCAAGAAAGTGACTAGTCCCACTTGTGCTTTTTCTATCTATCTTACATCCAACATAATCATTATCCAAATAGATGATCATCTCAAAGTTGGTGTCCGTAGGATACTATAGACCTAAGTCAACAGTATCTATCAAGTATCTTAAAATTATTTTTACGGCTATTTGGTGAGATTCCTTAGGGACTGGCTGAAATCGAGCACACATGCATACACTAAACATTATATCCGATCTACTAGCTGTCAAATATAGTAAACTTCCTATCATGCTACGGTAATACTTCACATCTACTGCTTTTCCATTTTCATCTTTGTCAAGACTTATGGATGTACTCATTGGAGTTTGTTAGCTTTACTATAATCCCAAAAGAGAGGGGGGGGGGGTGGGGTGAATTGGTATTTTAAAATTTAATCCCCTAGGTCAATCCACTAACAGCAGTATTACACAAGCCTAAGGTCAATCTAATGCGTGTAAGATAAATCAATATAAATATTCAGCGAAAATTAAATTGCAAAAGAAAAACTAAACATGCACAATAAACAGTAAATGGAAATGACACTAGAAATGCTATCGAGGTTCAGCAAACTGCCTACGTCCCCGCCTTGGCTTACAAGCACAAGGATTACACTATAAAATCACTTAACGAGTGGAGTGGCACCTAATACAATTAGGTCAATTAGCACAGGACTGACCTCAACCTACAAAACCAATCCTTTCAGGCTGGATTACCGCCCCCTCAGGCCACACCTGGAATACAATAGTATTTTAATACATGATGCGTACAAATAATATGGTTCTTAATCAAAAAGATTTGCACCCATGATAATAATAAGAACACTCCAAATATGTAAGAATAATAAACTCAATGGTGTATATATGCAACAACACTCAGTATAGTGATTATTCTCGAGTTAAGCACAAAAGTGTTTTTACAAGCTAATCTTTGAAAACCAAGTATACCAAATCTCAATGACAGATTAGTGTTTCAAAGATGCTAGCAATAATATTCAAACAAACTCAAAAGTATTTTCTCAAATGTAGCAAGCACAAGAGTTGTTTGAAATCAAGCTTGTAAAATATTTTACACACAAAAATAAAGCTTAAGGAATCTTGCGATGTCAATGCAAAGACCCTAAAGCCATTGAGTTTTCCCACACAAGATTTATTTATTCAAATAAGTGAGAAATACTCTAGCCTAACTCTCAAGATAAAAATCAATCAACATAAATTTCAAATGAGAGTTAAGGGCTATTTAAAATGGAGCACAAATAATTTAAACACTCTCCCTAGGCTTGAATAATCAAGGAATATGAAGTAGGAGAGTATTTGGGAGTAGTATGAACAATATAGGCTTTGGAAATTTTCAGAAGATTTCTCACTAATCAATTTGCTAATTATTTCCTAATCCATGCAAATGAACCCCTATTTATAGAAAATGTGAAATTATAACCGTTGGGGACATATAGGGTATTATTGAGTTTGTTTTAAAAAGGTTTAGCAAAATTTACCCTATTTAACCTTCTTAATTGCAGTAAAAATATAAAACAACTTGAGAGTTTCGGGTGCCCGATCCATGGTTCGGTCGCTCGCATAGACTCAATGAAAAAAGTTATTTTTTGAAGTTCGGGTGCCCGAGTCAAGGTTCAATTGGCTGACTGAAGGCGATTTCCATTCTATCTGCATTTCGGTCGCTCGCTCTTGAGTTCAATTTTCTGAACTCATATGTTCGGTCACCCAAGGCTTTTTGATCGTATAAGTTCGGGTTGCCGAGTTGGTGGGAAAAGTCACAATCAAGGTTTAGTTGACCGAGAACAGTATGTTTATTTTTGGTTCGGTTGCTCGAAATCAAGTTCTCCTTTTGACTAGTCAAGGGTTCAGTCGCCCGAGGTGTTTTGAACACCAAGGTTTCGGTCACTCGAAACCACACAAATTTGGCCCTTTATGTCCTATTTTAATTCAATTGTTTCCCCCGATAATATAAATGATTATGGGGACTATCTTATGTGTTTGTGCAAGGACCTAAGGTCTTTCTAAGGTATTTTGTGCTTATTAGAACTTACATGCATGATATGCAGATTATTATAGACCTTTGCCTATGTTACTATTATAGACCCGAATAGAGCAATAATATAGATTATAATAAAAAAGAAATCTTCTGGGTCTTTAGAGTTGGAGTCTTCATATGCCATCAAGTGATATGCTCATATGGACCTGCACACAAACTTGATAGACATTAAATACCTGAGTATTTGTCATTATCAAAACTAGGTATGACCTATAAGGTCAACAGAGTTCCAATAGACTTGCTACTTTCCATGTCAAACTTCTTAAGCATGTCCCTTATATACGTAGATTGATTTATGAAAGTTCCATTCTTAGCTTGCTTAATTTGAAGTCCTAAGAAGTAATTTAGTTCTCCCATCATACTTATTTCAAATTCTTCTTACATACATTTGGCAAAGTCTTTACATAGTTCTTCGTTTGTAGCACCAAAAATAATGTCATCCACATAGATTTGAATGATAAGCATATCTTTATTTTTAGTTTTAATAAACAATGTGCTATATATTTTTCCTCTAGAAAACCAATTGTCTAATAAAAATCCACTTAACCTCCCATACCAAGCCCTAGGGGCTTGTTTCAATCCATATAAAGCTTTTGTTAACCTAAACACATGATCAGGGCTATTGATATCCTCAAATCCTGGAGGTTGTGCCACATAGACTTCTTCATTTATGAATCCATTTAAGAATGCACTCTTCACATCCATTTGGTATAGTTTAAATTCTTTGTGAGCGCATATGCTAATAGCATTTTTATGGCTTCCATTCTAGTTACGGGAGCAAAGGTATCATCGTAGTCTATTCCTTCTTCTTGATTATATCCTTGAGCCACTAGTCTAGCTTTATTTCTTACTACAATACCATTTTCATCCTTTTTATTCATAAATACCCATTTTATTCCAATTATTGAATGATCATTGGGTCTAGGAACTAATTTCCATACTTTATTTCTTTCAAATTGATTTAACTCTTCTTACATAGAAAAATCATCACTTAAAGCTTTTTCAATATTCTTTGGTTCTTCTTGAGATAGGAATGCATAATGATTGCATATATTTTTCAATGAAGATCTCGCGGATACACCACGTGAAGGTTCTCCTATAATTTGATTTTTTGGATGATTCCTTACAATTTTCCATTCTCTAGGTAGTTCAGAATTTTCTAAAGATTCATCATTTGAAGTTGGTTTATTTGTCTCATCCTTGACTTCTTTTATTTCTAAGTCTTCTAGATTTTGTGGTGTTTCAACTTCCTCAACGTCAATTGGTTTAGTAAATGGATTTGCTTCATCAAATGCTACATGAACAGATTTTATAATTGTGAGTGTTCTTTTGTTGTAGATTTTGAATGCCTTACTATTTAATGCATATCTTAAGAATATTCCTTCATATGATTTTGCATCGAATTTTCCTAAGTCATCTTTATCATTTAATACAAAACACTTGCATCCAAATACATGAAAATAAGATATATTAGGCCTTCTTCCTTTCCATAGTTCATAGGGTGTCTTTTCTAAATTTGATCTTATGGAAACTCTATTTATCACATAGCATGTTGTATTTGCCACTTCAGCCCAAAAGTACTTTGGTAGGTTATGTTCATTTAACATGGTCCTAGCCATTTCTTGAAGAGTCCTATTTTTCCTTTCAACAACTCCGTTTTGTTGGGGAGTTCTAGGTGCTAAAAAATTGTGATTTACTCCATGTTCATTACAAAAATTATCAACTTCTTTATTTTTAAATTCCCTTCATTGATCACTTCTTACATAAGTTAATTAGCATCTTGTAAGCTTCATCTTTGGAGGCTAAGAATAGTACCCAGGTAAACCTGGAGTAGTCTTCAACTATGACAAAAGCATAATGCTTTCCTCCTAGACTCTGAGTTCTAGTAGGGCCAAATAAATTTAAGTGAATAAGCTCTAAGGGCTTACTAGTGGAAATATTTTTCTTTCTTTTAAAACTAGTCTTACTTTGCTTTTCCAAGTTTGCATGCATTGCAGATTTTGTCTTTTACAAACTTAGTACTGGGTAGACCTTTGACTAGGTTTTTCTTAGCTAGTTTAGAAAGTAAATCCATACTTGCATGTCCAAATCTCCTATGCCATAGCCAGCTTGCTTCATTCATATCTATCAAGCAAGTTACTTCTTGAGAGATCAAGTTTTCAATGTTTATGCAGTACACATTATCAACTCTTTTTGCAATGAACAAGATTTTATTTTTATCTTTTTTTTTTCAACTATGCATTTGTCTTGTTTAAAGATTATTTCAAATCCTTTATCACTTAGTTGACTAATGCTGAGTAGATTATGTTTTAACCCATCTACTAGTAATACTTCATTAATAGTCAAGTATGGATCTTTACCTACTTTTCCGATATCGATTATCTTACCTTTGGCATTGTCTCCGAAGGTGACATATCCACCATCCTTAAGCATTAACGTGGTGAACTGGGACTTGTCTCCGTTAATGTGTCTTGAACATCCACTATCCAAGTACCATTTGTCTTTTGATGGAGTGGTCCTAAAGCATACCTACAAGAGGGTTTCAAGGTGTTACTCTTTGGTATCCAAACCTTCTTAGGCTTTTTAGTTTCAAGTTTTGTTTCAGCTTTTACTCTCTATACTTTCTTGACTTTATTTGTTCTTTTAAATGGACATTCAAACTTTATGTGTCTTTTTTTCTTGCACAAGAAGCAAGTAGTGTGTTTATAAACATTAGTGGAGGATGTGCTTGCATAGTATTTTGATTCCTTTACAAAGTACCCCATGTAAAGATTCTTTTTCCTTTTGTTTTCAACTCCATTGAATCCAATTCCTTCTTTTTCTAGTGACATTCTTTGAGTACCTATCAGCTTTTCAAAGTTTTCCTTTCCTTTTTTAAAATTGTAGATGATTTTATCTTTATCCTCAATTTTACTTTTAATATTGCCTTTTTCCAAATCCTCCTTGTTTTACCATTTACTTGTAACTTTACTAGTTCTTGAGACATCTCATTTATTTTATTCATGAGATCCTTAATGTCAGAGTCCTTTTCATTTTCAGCTAATTTCGAAGTTTCTAGTTGATTTTTAAGAATTTCATTTTGTTCTTTCAAGGCTAGATTTATTTTAGATACTCTTATGAACCTATTTTGCAAATAAAATAACTCAGTATGCATTTCTCTATATGAGGGCATACTATCACATGAATCGCTACATGAATCATCACTGGTTTCTTTAGATGAGCTAGTATAGGAGTTTACCTCATCGTCTTTTGCTATGAAGCATATGTTCGCTATTTCTTGATCGCTTTATTCATCCTCTGATTCACTTGAGCTTGAGTCATCCCATGTAGCTTTCATAGCCTTCTTTTTCTTCTTCTTAGTGTCCTTCTTAAGCTGTGGACAATCAGGTTTAATATGCCCAACTTTTTTGCAATTATAGCAAGTAGGGGGTTCATTCTTTGTTTCCTTTTTACTTGTCTCCCCTTTGTTAGGTTTTAAACCTTTAAACTTTCGAGTGAATTTCTTATTCTTTTTGAAAAACTTTCCAAGTCTTCTAGTAATGAAGGTTACATCATCATCGTCTAATTTTTTTTCTTCTTCTTCACTACAGCTATCTTTAGCGGCTTTGAGGGCTATTGATTTCTTGTTTTTATTCTACGAATTTCTTTTATTTATCGTCATCTCATAAGTGAGGAGTGATCCTATCAATTCATCTAGGGAAGTATTTTTCAAGTTTCTTCCTTCTGTTATTACAGTTGCCTTAGGTTCCCAAATTGATGGAAGTCCTCTATAGATTTTCTGGATCATTTCATAAGTTGATTAATTCTTTCCTAAAACTTAGGGAGTTTATTATATGGGTGAACCTAGTGTACATACTAGTAATGGTCTTATCATGATTCATCCTAAAAGCTTTATACTCTCTAGTGAGCATATCGATTCTATTATCTCTTACATCAATAGTACCTTCATAGGTTACTTCAAGTTTTTCCCAAATTTCTTTAGCTGATTTACTTGTTATTATCATATTGAATTCACTTACATCAAGAGCACAATATAATGCATTCATAGCACTTAAATTTACTTGTAGTCATTGTCAGTTATCTCTTTTTCTTCTTTAGGTATTTCTTTACCATCCACGATTTTAGTGGGCATAAGGTCATCATGTGTGATAACTTTCAATGATTTCCAATCCATAGTTTGTAAATAAATTCTCATTCTTTGTTTTCAAAAGGTGTAGTTTACATTGTAGAAAATAGGTGGTCTAGATAAGGATTGACCCTCAGTCAAGGGAGATACTCCAAGGTGTGCCATAAGGATCTTTATGTAGTTTCTAGTTTAAGATTTGCTACAACCTAACGCTCTGATACCAATTGAAAAGTAGGATGTACTCCCAAGAGGGGGAATGAACTGGGCTTTTTAAAAATTTCTTTACAAATATTTTAAGTTTTTCTCAACTCTTTTATATTTAGCAATCACACAAGTACAACTGATTTGAAAAAACCAACACTCAATCCAAGATTTAGTATTTATTGTTGAATGATGGTAAAGGTTAGAACTTCAATATTTAGAATTCAAAATTTCAATATATCAATCTAATCAAATAAGTAAGCTTGATTTCACAATATGAAACAAAATAGAAATCTCAACAAGCTTCCAAAAGCTCAGATTTTGATATCAAACAAATTACTTAAATTTAAGTATGTTAATGAAATTTTGATATTTATCAACTTACTTTCTTTAATCAAGATTTCCGCAATTAATGTACTTTCTTTAATCAAGGTTTCCGCAATTCCCAATGATTATTTGATTTCCAACAATTAAGTAAACATCCACACAATTTATATATGCAGAAAATTAAAGAGATTTAGGAGAGAGGAAGACACCGTGAGTTTATGAGGTTCGGCTATACCCTCCTACTTCCTCGCCTTAGGCAAACCACCCAAGGATTTTACTATATCACTCCCTTAACCGGGTGGAGCAAACAATTTACATACTCCTTCAAGTAGGATGGAGCCCTCCTTTCCAAGCGATACCCCACGCTCGGTAGTCCAACAATTCAACAATCCTGAATCGTAAAAAAACAACCATAGAAACAAGAATAATTCTTGTGTACAAAGAGACTCTCTGCAAGAACATATTAGTACAAGTGGATATCACAATATATTTCAATAAAAATCAATATAGAAAGAATAGAAGCTCATAATTTTATCACCGGGGTTCTTTCTTAGATTGAGAAACTGAGTAGGAAAGTAAAGAACCGTAGGCTTTGATCAGTATATTTTCAGTAGAAAACTTCAGCAAGAGTGTTTTAGCAAGATGACCTTTGAAGAGTAGAAAGTATTATGCTTGAATGTTGATTGTATGTATTGGTGTCTCTAATCCTTTGATGTAACATGTATTTATAGATGGAAAAAGTTTAATTTTCTTATTCCCAAGTTAGTTGGAGTGTTTCCCAAGTTTTCATAAAGTTTGGGGTTCAAGCAATCTAATTTGGATACTTTTCTTCACTATTTATGTAACAACCCAAAAAAAAAAAATAATAATAATAATAATTAAAAAAAATTATTATTAATTAATTAATTATTATTAAGAAAATTAATTAAATTAATAAATTTGAGGATTGTGGGTATATACATATGTATATAAAAGTATATATAAAAGTATATATGTAAGTATATATATATATATATATATATATATAAGTATATAATAATGTATAAGTAAGGATAAAGGAAAAAAAAAAAAGAGGGAAAACTTGAAGGCTAAGTTTCCTCGAGCAAGCAGGAAGAGGAGAAGAAAGAAAAAAAAAAAAAAAAATTCTCTCAGCTCACGTTCTCCACTCCTTCTCTCTCTACAATTTCACGGCGGATTCTCGCCTAATTGAAAATCCAAGAATACCACCGAACTCCATTCTCCGCCACCAACATATCTACCGAAGTGGATTTGTCGTAGGAGTAACGTGGGCATATCTCCTGGGGTAAGCCAAATTCTCATTATTGTTTCAATTTTTCTTAAATTTTAAGCCAAATTGACAACCGGACACCACCACGAGAATCTATGGATGGTTCTCTACAAATCTAGCAGAGCGGATTTCTCGTGAGATCATTGTAGGAATAGCCCCAAAACAAGGATAAATAGGTTATTTAGAAATTAATTGTTATTTAATTATTGTAAATTAGGAAAGGTTAAAATAATATTCTATTGGGGTTGATTTGATTGAATCAGGGTTCGGGTGAGCGCTGCGGGTATAATTTTGGGAACCCTACAGGTGTCATTCAGGGAATCAGGTAAGGGGGAATAAAATTATATCAGTATTTTATTAAGGCGAACCAGTTATTTACGAGCATATAAAATTTATTATTTATTTATATGATTTTCAGAATAGCCTAATTACTGGAAAAATGATGATTTTTGTTTAAGATTTATATTTAGGATAATTGCATGTGATATTAAATTCGTGTGACATGGGAATAATTTTTCCTAATAAATTGAATAAATTGTTATGTTTGACTCCTGTGTGGAAATGTATTGATTTGTTGGGATACTATGTAGGAAATGAATTGATCTGTTGGATTCCTGTGTGGAAATGCATTGATGCGTCTGTGTGAACTAACTAGTGTGGTTATTCATATGCATCTCAATATAACGTTGGCATGAGGAGGTTGTTATATTGTTTAGATGTAAATCATGATATGACGTTGGCAAGTCGAGGAGCTTGTCATATTGTCATTTATATAGGGTAGGACATTGGTAGGTCAAGGAGCTTGTTCTACTAATGTATGACGGGTAAGTCATGAGGATTGGATACTGGTGAATAATGGTGCCTGTGTGGGCCACATGTTGCAGAAGTTAGAGTGGTATTTGTGTGGGCCACGTTATATCCTGTGTGGATAATGCCACCTGTGTGGGCCATGTTATGTACCCTATGTGAGTAGTGGTGCTTGTGTGGGCCACGTTATATCCTGTGTGGATAATGGCGCCTGTGTGGGCCATGATATGTACCCTGTGTGGGTAGTGGTGCCTATGTGGGCCATGTTATATCCTGTGTGGATAATGGCACCTGTGTGGGCCATGTTATGTACCCTGTGTGGGTAGTGGTGCCTGTGTGGGCCACGTACTGACATGTACGCAATTGCTTTTTGTGGGCCACATACCGAGGACATTGGAAGATGAAGTATGAGATGCATGATTCCTATGTGGATGTGTTGGGCGCATGTGAATTTAATTATAGCATAAAAATAATGGTATAGCATATTGTGAATGCATGTGTGTGCATGCGGTGAGGTAAACATACCACCGGGGGCTTGTTGAGAAAGGCGAGTGCTCTGTTAGGTAGTTTCTTGGTATCAATGCAAAGGGATGTTACTTGTATGGGTAGGTAGACATCCCAATCCTCGGAAACCTTCGCCTTTAAAATAATAAAGATGTGTGTACTGGCGGCGAGGTAATACTTCACCTGAGGGCTTACTGAGTAAGGTGAGTGCTCTGGTAGGTAGTTTTTAGTACTAGAGCAGAGGGAAGCTACTTGTATGGGCGGGTAATCTTCCCTATCCTTGGGAACTTTCGCCTACATAAAAATTATGTACTTGTGCATATTGGATGTGTGTATGATATTAGATGTCGGGGATTTTATTAATGGTACATTTTTTTTAGTTGTTATTGATATTATGTGAGTAGTAGTTTATTTTGATATATAGATATTAAAACTCATGTGTCACACACTGTTATAATTTATTCCACCCTTACTGAGAAGTGTCTCACCCTACTGGATTAACAATTTTTCAGGTTCTTTTGGAGATCGGGTTTGAAGGCCTAGGCTGGGATTATTTTTGGTGGTTTTTTTTTGGAGTATTGTGAGATACTGATATAAGTATAGATATATTTGTACGGGATTATGTTTTAAATACTAGTTGTGGGTATAGATATCTGGATGTTGTAGTGTTTGTTTTTAGGTTGCTATATAGAACTCTGGTATTTATTTGAGGTTATTTATTTATGTTCCGCAGCGTGCATGTTAATTATGGTATCATATATAGGTGATTGGAACACATGGCACCCGGGCCCCACTTGGCGGGTTTCGGGGCGTCACAATTTAAATTTGAATTTTACGAAGGTTAGTCAACTGGACTATCAGGGTCAGTCGCCCGATCCTTTAAAAACCAGTGAAAATTCAAAGTCAGAATGGGGTGAGTCGCCTGGACTCATTGGGTCAGTCGACTGGGCCTATTCTATTTCCCAATTTATTTCAGCATATAAAGGTCAATTGCTTGACTATAACAGGTAAGTCGCCTGATCGTGCAGCAATATATGCTTTTGCATTTTTGTTTCCAAAATCTTTTGTTTACTTTTAGTCTTGTCATATTGCTTTGAGACTTTTGAAAATAGTTTTTGGGGTTTACAAAATGTGATCTCTAAGTCAATAATGAAACTTAAGAGTTTCATTCATTCATATTGAAATGTTTGAAGTACTTACATGAGACTTCTTAAATACTATGACTCTTTTAATCACTAAGTCTTCATGTATAGCTTCCATTCTTCATATTGAACTTCGCTTTAAGCTTCATTTTTAACTTCATGAAATCTTGGCACATTTGAGTTCAAGCTTTTGTCAAGCACTTTTGATATTGGTCACTTAAATCATTTGATCTTGATACTTGAGTATCATCATCACTTAACCAAACATGTTAAGTTTCCTTGATTTGTTATCATCAAAATAAGATTCGTAAGCCTTGTTAGGCCAACACACACCACAACTCCACCCACACCACGATACTACCCACAATGCTACCAAACGACCATCCTCTCCTCTTCTCTTTCTCTCTCTCTCTCTCTCTCTCTCTGGCAAGCATACAAGTGTGATTTCATTTCTACCACATGACCTTAATTGCCGCTGAGTCTTGCGTAACTGTGTGCCACCTACATAGCTAACCTTTGCCATCGCACTACCGGCCTGCCTTACCCAAAACGACCATGTCGTTGACATTGTTGTAGAGGATCGAGTTTGGTCTCGACTGAGTGGATCTAAACCCAAAGAACTTTCTTGCAAAATTCTTCAACCATGTTTCGATGAGTCTCCATTGGAGAGCTTGTTATCCGATGCCTCCATTAAAGCTAGTATTCATCATTAATCAATCTTTTCAATTCTCTATTTCCTAGTTGTTTGATTTGTTAGTTCCTATTTGATCGTAATCCTATTGGTTTATTTGGAAGATTTGCCTCTTATGATAGCATAATAGGACTCAAAGTTTTAGATATGAAATACATGAAATTGTTTTTTTGAATACACAACATTAGCAATTGGATTTTATTTCATTTGTGATTAGATTGTTGGTTGTTGGCTTGTATTTTTCAATTATATTGGTGGGTTGAAGGTGTTTTGAATTTGATTGTTTGATGCTCAAAGTGGATATGGATTGATGGATATATTATACATAGCACATGCCGCACGCATGCCTTGATTTTAAAGTCAATAAGAGATTGTGGAGTATTGCCCACTTATTCTACTTTTCTTTTAGTTTTTTTTTAGAAAACAACTATGACAAGTAGATAGATATGCTTAACACTTCTAAGAGGTGGATAAGTCAAATAGGACTTCTATGTAATAATTCATGCTTCATTTTTATTGAGGTCGTCCATTTATATTTAATATCTTGATTAGAGGTAGTATCATTGACCTATAGTCAGAGTTGATTGTTTCCTGGACATCCCTTAGTGATGATTTGCATGGTTCAAGTATGATTCAAATGTTTGTGTTAATGATGATTGGTAGTTTCATATTAGTTATCTTCATGTTTGCCTCTCTAGATATCTCAGGCTGTAAACACTCACCATCGTGCTCAATCCCAGAGCTCTCATCTATCCATGCAGTCTTCACCTTGAACATCAACCTACCAATGTTCAATTTGGGACATTGGACATCCCCCCTCCCCCCAATTCAAAGCATCTCTTATTCGTTCTCAATATTCCCTCCTAATTTGGAGGGGCATCATTCCATGATCAATATAAGGCATTTACTGATCATTCTCAATTTAGGGGTCGATGTCTCTTCAAGTTTCAAGTATTCCTATCTTTGTGCTTGACATGCGAGCAACTCTTTGACCATGCTCAATCTGAAAACATTCCCTCCTAGGATTGGTAGTTGAAAACATTACTATTTATGATTTATTTGAAAGCGTCCATCATTATTTTAGCTATGAGCATCTTTCCCCCTAGCCTTAACCTAAAGGCACCACTCCAATAGTGCTCAATTTGGGAGCACCACTCTACCATCTAAAGCTTTTTGCAATGCACAATTGAAATCATTCATTTGTTCAGGGTCACCCATCTATAATAAATCAATCTTAAAGCTTCAAGTCCCTATTCAAACTTTGAGCATATGCTCATGCTCCACTAATAGCATCCTCCATAAGCTCAATGATTTTCATTGTGTTTTCTGGGCATCTATATACTTGTAGTTGTAAGCCCTACTTTTCTATGCTCAATCCGTAAGCATCCATTGGTTTCAATTTAGAACATCCTTCTATGTGTTCATCATTCCATAATGGTCTACACTCAACCTGCAAGCAACTATCTAAGCTTTACCTTTCCATGCTTGATTTGTGGGTGAACCAACATATATGCTCAATAAGGGGAATTATATCCACCTAGCATCCTCTTTTAATTCTTGACTAGAATATTCAATCACTTATGCTTGAGTTTGTGAGCATATATCTATAATTTACAAACTTGGGGCATTCATCAATTTATGCTTTAATATGACCATGTTTCTTTTTAGGCTCTACCTATGAGCATGTAGTCATCTATGCATGACCTAGAATCATTGCACTCCCTCCCAATTTGGGGGCAACTATTTTCTAGTTTCTAATAAAAAAGAACCTAACATATGTTAGTCTCAAGCATTGCAAGTGTCAATTCATTGTGCCCAACTTGATAGTATCATTTGGCCTAGTCATCAACCTAAGATAAGGGCATCCATAGGTCATTTGGTAATAATCATGGACATCTTAACCCATCCATTCATTCATCTAAGTCATAGGTTGTAAAAATTGCACTCGTTTATGTATTCATGCATCCATAATGTTAGCTTTACCATGATCCCAAGAGGGGGGGGGGTGAATTGGTATTTTTAAAGTTTAACCCCTAGGTATTCGTCCTAACAGCAGTATATTCACAATCCTATGATCAATCTAATGCGAATAATATAAATATATTAGAAATTAATTGAAGCAGTTTAATTAATCGCACAAGCACCAGAAAGCAATAAATAAAGGGTGACACACAGATATGTTATCGAGGTTCGGCCAACTGCCTACATCCCCGCCTTGGCTAACCAGCACAAGGATTATCACACTAACTTGCTCACTTGAACGGGTGGAGCAACACCTATACAAACCAGGTCAAATTATCACAGGGCTGACCTCAACCTTTACACCAATCCTTACCGGGCTGGATTACCGCCCCCTCAGGCCATGCCTGGAATCTCTCAAATATACAAACAAAAGGTACAATGTATGGGTGCTTTCACGTAAAGAAAATTTGTACCACAAATGTGCACAATCACAAACACCACAGATGATTTAATAATGTAAGCTCAGTGTGGTCTAAATGGTTCAACTCTCAAATATATTTTCTATCAGTGTTATATGTATGTGAGAGTGTCAACAAGCAATCTTTGTATTTCTAGATGTTCTCAATCAAGAAGCTCAAACAAAGATATCATGCAATATTCAAATATCCCAAATAGCAGAATATGTCAATTACGTGAATAGTGTATATGCTTGGTTTGCAAGATATATGTAATCTTTGTATTTCAGCAAATGATGTAGACTTGAATGGATATTGCCACAAAGATTAATATAGCACACACAAATATCTTTTCAAAAATGTATCAAAATAAATACCACAAGATATTTGAGTACGTTTGAAAATATTTTTGCAAGCCAAAAACAAATACAAACTTCCTAAGATATTGCAATGAGAATGCAACACTTAAAAGTTCAACAAAGTCTTATTGGGATAGGCTTATGAGAAAAGCCCCCTAAGAATACTTAGGTAATGCTCTCGAGAAAATCGATTCAAACAATCAAAGAATGAGAGAGTAAAACCTCAAACCAATAACACTCAACTACACTTACAAATGATATTGAGATGAAGTAGGTAAGTTTGAGTGGATTTGGAGATAGTATGAGCAATAGGAAGTATTTAGCTTGAGAGAGAAATTTGATTTTTGGTTTTTGCTAATCAATGCTTAATTCTCCCAAATGAAACAGTATATATAGACATACCAAAATTTTTGACCATTGGGGACCTATTTGGGATTGTTGGAAAAGTTTAATGACATTAAAACCATTTTAACCCAGTTTAAAAATTATTTATCCGCGGTAAAAATTATGACAACTCGAGAGGTCTGGTCGACTAGACCAGTTTCGGTCAACCAAGTCTCATATGGTTCGGTCGACCAGATCAGTTTCGGTCAACCAAGTCTCATATGGTTCGGTCGACCAAGGGGTTTTTAAACCGAGGGCTCGGTCGACCGAAAGTGGGCGATTTTCTAAATTTTTGAGGTTCGGTTGACCAGGCCATTTTGAACTGCCTGGTTCGGTCGACCAGACCTCTGGGAATTCTCCCGAGGACCCTCCGGTCTACCAGGTAGTTGGAGAACAAAAGTTCTCAGTCGACCGGGAGGTCAAAATGTTGACTCCCAGGTGGTTCGGTCGATCGGGGTTAAATGAACTGTAAGGGCTCGGTCGACCGGACCGTGGTCAACATGTTGACCCAGACCGATTTTGGTCGACTAGGATAAAATGACCTGTGTGGGTCGGTCGACCGAAAGTACAATACTTGTACATTTTTGTCCTTTTTCAAGCATGCAATTACCTAAGTCAAATATTCAAACATATATATGCATGAGTGAGCGTCCTAGGGTCATTTTTGTGTCCAAAATTAAGACACCGAAAAAATTCGGTGTTGATCGACCGAAGGGAAAGTCCTAAGGTCATTTCTAGGTCACTATTTGGTTTGAGCTTACAGATTAAATCATGCATGTGTTGTGTGTGCTTATTACAAATCGAATGTCCTAATTACTATTACAGACCGAATAGACTATTAAATATGTTACAACTAGAAATACGAACTAGTCTTCAATCTTTAAGCTTTTCACATGCCATTAATGATCTGCTAATATGGACCCACATGAACTAGATATTTATTAAATACAAGAGTATTTGTCATTATCAAAACCAGGGCGTGACCTATAAGGTCAACATTCTTCCCCTTTTTGATGGTGACAAATACGATTGGCAAAAGTATAGGATTAAGCCTAAGAAGGCTCCCCCTCACAATGTGCATCCAATGTATGTTTAAAACATAAGTTCTTTTACCCATTATTTTGCTTCTTTCCAGCTCTACCTTTTGGAAACAGTAAAAAGGGTCATTGGAATTGAAATCCTAAGTAGTGGGTGTTTAGTACATTTATACAAGAATAATTTTGGAAAGAATTTTTTGAAAAATTTCAACAGAGTGCCGTTTGTAAAACGGACTTTCCAAAAGTAAACTTGTATACAAGTAACTTGTTTGAGTTTAAAATTCCTAGCAATTTATTCACAACTACTCAAATAGTTCAGTATGGTCCAATACAACAAATAAATTATCAATATGATCGTGAATTGGACAAGTTGTGCAACATAGATGATAATCAATATAATCATGCAATAGATATATGTATAATATATGCACACAATCAACAATTAACTTTTCATAAAGTCTCAAGCAAGAAGATAAGTCAACAATAGAATTAGGTGCTAAGACTTGAAAAGTTCCCATGAGAGAGCTCCCCCTAAAATTATGCAAGTTATGAGACATTTAAGTTTAGGAAGCTTCTCTACTATGCATTAAGCCTAATTCACGTCTAATTTGTATGAATCTATCCTCAGGTAGTGGCTTAGTGAATATATCGGCCCACTGTTCATTTGTGCATACAAACTCAAGAGCCATATCTCCTTTTTGCACATGATCATGAAGAAAATGATGTCTAATCTCAATGTGTTTAGTTCGTGAATGTGAGATAGGATTTTTAGAGATGTTGATTGCACTAGTATTATCACATTTAATCGGTATTGTTTCATAGTGCAAACCAAAATCCACAAGTTGTTGTTTCATATAAAGAGTTTGGGCACAACAACTCCCAACCGCAATATATTCGGCTTCAGCGGTGGATAAGGCAACTGAGTTTTGTTTCTTGAAGAACCAAGAAACAAGAGATTGTCCTAAGTAATGACAGGTGCCGCTAGTTCTTTTTCTATCAACCTTACTACTGGCAAAGGCAGCATCAGTGTAACTAACAATCTCAAAGGTAGTATGCTTAGGGTACCACAAGCCTAACTCTATAGTTCCAACTAGATACCTAAGTATTCGTTTAATAGCTTTTAGATAAGATTCCTTAGGAGCAGCCTGAAATCTAGCACACATGCACACACTAAACATAATATCAGGCCTACTAGCAGTGAGATATAGGAGACTTCCAATCATGCCACGATATAATTTTACGTCAACAGGGATTCCTTGCTCATCTTTATCAAGCTTAATGGAAGAGTTCATAGGTGTGCCAAGAATTTTACAATCTTCCATATTAAATTTCTTTAGCAAATCCCTAATGTATTTAGATTGGCATATGAAAGTTCCATGATTAGCTTGCTTAATTTGTAGACCTAAGAAGAAACTAAGTTCACCCATCATGCTCATTTCAAACTCACTTTGCATGCATTTGGAAAACTCATTACACAACTCATCATTGGTTGCTCCAAAAATGATATCGTCCACATAGATTTGAACAAGGAGCATATCATCATTTTTGGACTTGATGAAGAGTGTAGTGTCAATTTTGCCACGGGTAAACCCATTTTCTAGTAGAAAACCACTAAGCCTCTCATACCAATCTCTAGGAGCTTGTTTCAATCCATACAAGGCTTTAGACAACCGGTAAACATGATCGGGATATTTATGATTCTCAAAACCGGGTGGTTGTTCTATGTATACCTCTTCGTTTATTTAGCTATTTAGAAAAGCGCTTTTAACATCCATTTGAAACAATTTAAAATTTTTAAAAGTGGCAAAGGCAAGTAGCATACGAATGGCTTCTAATCTAGCAACAGGAGCATATGTTTCATCAAAGTCAATCCCTTTCTGTTGGTTATACCCTTGAGCAACTAGTCTAGCTTTATTCCTAGTTACTACCCCATTCTCATCTTTCTTATTTCTATATACCCATTTAGTTCCAATGATGGTGTGCTCATTAGGCCTAGGAACTAAGGTCCACACTTTACTTCTTTCAAATTGATTAAGCTCTTCTTGCATGGACATTACCCAAGATTCATCTTCTATGACTTCTTTAATATTTTTAGGTTCTTCTTGGGATAAGAAAGCGGAGTGGTTTACTATATTTCTCAAGGAGGATCTTGTGGCTACACCACGGGATGGTTCACCTATGATTTGATCTATAGGATGACTTCTAATATATTTCCAATCTCTAGGTAACTCCTGATTTCCATTTTCATTATCTTCAAGTGATTTTCCGTTTGCTTCTTGATTTTCACTTGCATTGTTTTCAATAGACATTCTCTCTAAGCATTTTCTAATATCAATATCATCTTCATCATCTTTATTAGAAAATGGATTAGACTCATCAAACACAACATGAATGGACTCAATCACAGTTAAAGTTCTTTTATTGAAAACCCTATATGCTTTACTATTAAGTGCATAGCCTAGGAAGATGCCTTCATCAGATTTAGAGTCAAATTTTCCTAGATGCTCATTATCTCTAAGCACAAAGTATTTACAAAAAACACATGAAAATAAGAAATATTAGGCTTATGGTTGTTCCACAATTCATAAGGGGTTTTATTAATTGATGGTCTAATCAACACCCTACTCATAACATAGCATGCAGTATTAATGGCCTCGGCCCAAAAATATTTAGGTAAGTTATGCTCATTCAACATAGTTCTTCCCATTTCTTGTAGTAACCTATTCTTTCTTTCAACTACACCATTTTGTTGAGGTGTCCTAGCTGCAGAAAAGTTATGTGATATGCCCTCTAAGTCACAATATTTTTCTATGCTTTCATTTTTGAATTCTGTGCCTCTATCACTTCTTATGTGAGTGATTTTATATCCTTTTTCATTCTGAATTCTCCTGCAAAGTTTGGTGAAATGTTCACATGATTCATTTTTATGTGCAAGAAATAACACCCATGTGAATCTAGAAAAATCATCCACAATTACAAAAGCATAAGATTTACCACCAAGACTTTGCACAGAATTAGGCCCAAATAAATCTAGGTGAAGCATCTCCAAAGGTCTAGTAGTAGATATGAAATTCTTTTTCTTAAAACTAGATTTTGTTTGCTTACCCATTTGACATGCATCACATATTTTATCCTTTACAAAAGACATTTTAGGCAAGCCTTTAACTAATTCTCTTCTAACAAGTTTAGACAATAAATCCATGCTAGCATGCCCCAAACGCCTATCCCACAACCAACTAGCTTCATTTATAGCAGAAAAACATGTTACTTGTTGTGAAGCTAAATTATCAAGAGATGTAGTATAAACATTTTCATGTCTATCAGCAGTAAAAAACACTTTATGGTCTGTTTTATTTTCTACTATGCGTTTGTCATTTTCAAACGATACTTTATATCCTATGTCACACAATTGACTTATGCTAAGTAGATTGTGTTTCAGTCCATCAACCAACAGAACATTATCAATAGTAGGAGAGGAATCCTTACCAACCTTACCTACCCCGATGATGCGTCCTTTGGCATTGTCTCCAAATGTCACATAGCCTCCATCCTTGGGAACAATTGAAGTGAATTTTCCCTTGTCGCCGGTCATGTGCCGTGAGCACCCACTATCTAAGTACCACCGGTCCTTGGAGGAGGATGATCTTAGGCATACCTGCAAAATAAGCTAAGTGACTGATGCTGGTCCCCAAATTTTATTGGGTCCACGGGGGTTAGTAGCAGGATCTCCCTTAACTACCCATACCTTCCTAATTCTAGCATGCTTATTCCTAAGTGGACAATCAAATTGAATGTGACCAATCTATTTGCATTTAAAACATTTCAATCTACACTTAGGTTCTTTAGGAGGGATATGAGATTTTGACTCATGTGTAAAATGTCCTAAGTAAAGATTAGGTCGTCTAACATTTTCAATGCCATTAAAACCAAGACCCTCTTTACTTAAGGAATTTCTTTGGGCACCAAGTAATTTTTCAAAATTTTCTTTACCCTTTGTGAATTTAAAAATGATTATAGAGCTATCTTCCAATTTCCTCTCAAGCTCAACAATAGTAGTATCTTTTTCTTTTAAAATAGATGCATGAGAGATTTTTGCCATATTAAACAGTTTTGACCAATTTTCACATTTCTTTTTCAAATCATTATTCTCTTTGGTCATTTTGCCTAACAATTTTGAAATATGAATATATTCAAATTGTAATTCTCTAAATGTAGGTATGCAGTCAGAATCACAATCATCAGATGAATAATAAGAAGATGAAGAACTAGAAAATGATACCTCATCCCCATGTGCCATTAAGCACAGATTAGCGACCTCCGTGTTACTATGATCCGAATCTGTGTCGCTGCTGTTGAATTGGTCCCATGAAGACCCAGTCTTCATGGCTCTCTTCTTTTTCTTAGCCTCCTTTTTCAGTAGTGGGCAGTCATGTTTGATGTGCCCCACTTTGTTGCAGTTGTAGCATGTAGGAGCATTTGATTTTTCCTTTCTTTTACTGGACTCACCCTTCTCATTAGTGGAGTCTCTGTATTTTCTAAATGGCTTCCTGTTCTTCCCGAAAAATCTACTAAACTTTTTGGTTAGCATGACCATTTCATCATCGGTGTCAGATTCACTATATTCACTAGATGTGTCATTAGATGCTTTCAGTGCAGTCACTTTCTTAGCCCTGTTATGCTCATTAAGTCTTTCATTTATGGACAGTTCATAAGTGATCAAGGAACCTATCAGTTCGTCTAAGCTCATGGCCTTAAGGTCTCTACCCTCAGCAATGGCCGTAGCCTTAGCTTCCCAAACAGGAGGTAAGCCTCTAAGGATCTTCCTGATCATCTCATATGTGGGATAGGTCTTTCCTAATGCATGCAGTGAGTTTATGATGTGTGTGAATCTAGTGTACATGCTTTGAATGGACTCACCTACATTCATCCTAAAGGCCTCATACTCACTGGTCAACATATCTATCCTACTGTCTTTCACATCTCTAGTACCCTCATATGTGACCTCTAACTTATCCCATATTTCTTTTGCAATTGAACATGCCATAATCATAGTGTGGGTTCTTTTGCTCAAATTTTTATCACATAAGTTGCCACAAGTCCATAATTTTCTAGAAGTGATGCCAAAGTCAATGATAGAAAAGGGTTAACGATCAGTTTGGAAATATGTGGGGAATCAGATCAAACCAAGAAGAGGTACACAATGTTCGAGGAAAGACTCAAAGAAATGGAAGGAAGTAGATATAAAGGGCCAATAGATGCTTTTGAATTATGTTTGGTTCTGAATGTTGTGCTACTACTTGAATTCAAGACACATGAGTTTGAGAAAATGATGGCTCCAAGTGTCCTCAAACCCATCTTCGAATATACTATAGAAAAATGGCGACATATATGCATAACGATAAGTTCCCTATGCACTGCTTCAGGACAATCTGATAGGGTCTGTAGTGAGATGGTATCTCTAGCTAGATAAAATGAGAATTCACACATGGAGAGATTTGGGTAATTCTTTCATGACCAAGTAAAAACATGTGATCCAAATGACACCTAACAGGTTGACTCTATAAAACATGGAAAAGAAGTATAAGGAGTCTTTTTGGGAATATACTTATAGGTGGCAAGATGTAGTGGCACAGACAAAGCCACCTATACTTGAGGAAGAAGCCATCACTTTGTTTCTAAATATATTAAATACCTATTATAGCAAGATGGTAGGAAGCACCACTAAAGACTTTGGAGACCTCTTTAAGACTGGAGAGAGGGTCTAAATGGGGATAAAATGTACAAAAATAAAAGATTAAAATGAGGAACAAAGCATAAAGAAGGTTGAAATTGGAATAGCTTTCCCAAGAGGGGGGTGAATCGGGATTTAAAAATTTTATTCCTCCTTTTTAATACCTTTTGTATTATAACAATAATCAATGCTTAAATACAATCAAAATTAATTCAGAGTAATCACAATCAAAGTAAAATTATCAACCACTCAATTCTTGTAATAATAGCCCTATATCAATATGAAAAATTGTTGAACTTGTATAAGCCTTGTATCACAATTACCCTTCTTCCTAATGTTCAACTTTTAAATAAACTTTCAGTATAATGAGTTAAGGAAGATCAACCAATGTAGTCCCTTTCAATTTCTACAATCAATGCTCATCAAACTAAAACAAATTACCTTCCAGTCTATTTAACAACCGAACACTCAGAATTTATTAATTTTAAAGTAACCATACAGATTGTAACTTTTGCTAAAAAATAAAGAGTAGGAAAGAGAAAGAAGAACACAGGATTTTAAGAGGTTCGGCTTCAACACAACCTACGTCCTCGCCCTTGGCAAAATCACCAAAGGATTCACTATCACCGTTCCTTTACTAGAAGGAACAATGCCAGTTACAATACTCCTTGGGTAAGGCTAGAGCCCACCTTCTCCAAACAATATCCCCTTGTTTGGTCCATTGATTCAGCACTCGAACTGTCAATCAATCTATTATAGAGATATAAAACAAGGCGTACAAGAACTTGCTCCTCAAAGAGCTAATTAGTACAAATTGAAAAATTATGTACTTCAGTAAATTCAGAATATGAAAATTCAATATGAAGCTCTAAAGATTTATCACCATAAGTATCTTTCAATAGATGAAAGAATCAACAATCGATGAACAAACACAGTGAGAAACTCAGCAAGACATTAGAGATTTTCGTGAGTGATGAGAGCAGTAGAAAGCTTTCAGAATTTCAGTAAGCTTTGAGAGAGTATGATAGCTGAATTGATTTCTTGGTGTCTAAATTAATGCACCTTTAAGGTATTTATAGATGTAGAAAGTCTTCTTGCTTGTTCCCCAAGTGTACTTGGAGTAGGGTCCAAGTTGTAAATTAGTTTGGGCTTCAAATAATTTAAATTTCAAAAATATGCCTGTTGAGAATTTTAAAATTTGCCACGAGCTAGACGACTGTGTAGTCACTGGCAGTCGTCTGTCCATGTATATTATTCATATTTTTTTCCAAACAGAAAGGTGGCAGTCGGCTGTCCTCATGATGGCAGTCATATGTCACTAAAAAAATCAGTTTTTCAAAACACACAGAATGATGGCAGTCAAATGGCAGAACATATACAGGCGTCTCACTTGAAACTGGCAGTCTTCTGTTAGCTGGTTGATAGTCATCTTTTAGGCTTCTGTTCTTCTTAGTTTAGGTTGTTTAACTTGCTAGTCGTCTTTCCTTATACAGAAAGTCGTCTATCCAGCAGACTTTCTTTCTTTTCAAAAACATTTTTATCTCTCTCATTTTTGCTTAAATTCTTGGAGTATAAACTTGTTTAACTTTGAAAAAACTGCTCCAATACTTCAAATTTCTAAGTGTCTTTTGTATGTAATAATCACACACTCACTTGTATATGTCATACTTTTGTTTGGAGTGTTTGCTGCATGATGAAGGACCGAATTTGACAAAATATGCAGCTTCGATCAACCGACCTGTGCAGTTCATTCTGCCATCGGTCGACCGAACCTGGTCCGGGTCAACAAGTTGACCACAACTCATTCGACCGAACTCTTGTAGTTCAAAATGGCCCGATCGACCAAACCCTCCTAAAGTCAACAGTTTGACTTCCTGGTCAACCGAGAAGAATTTGTACACCACCAATCTGGTCAACCGAGGGTCCTTGGGAGTTGTCCCAACGATCTGGTCGACCGACAGGCTTAGTTCAAATTTACCTGGTCGACCGAACCACGTGATTCTTCTTACAGTCAACTGAGACCATAGTACATTTTTCTCCTAGTTGACCGAATCTCGAAAAAATTATCCTTGACACATATATCCGGTCGACCGAGTCCCCAATTCATTTTCGGCCTGGTCGATCGAACCATGTGATCTTGGGTCGACTGAAGCTCTCGGGTTGGACCATTTTTTATCGCAGTTAACTCGGCTAAATAGGGTTAAAATAATTGAATATCATTAAAAATTTTCTAATTATTCCAACCATGTCTTTAACGGTTATATTTATGGGGTAGTCTATAAATACCCCCTCATTTGGGATAATTAGTATGGGATTAAAAAGTCTTAATTAAGAGAAATTCTCTGAAAATCCCAAAATCCATATTACTCACTTTCACACTCCTTTCACTCATACATACCTTCCCGTACTGATCAAACCCTTTGTAAAGTGATTGAGTGTTAGTCTCAATAGGTTTGCTTTCCCATTCTTGATTGATTGTTTCAATTTTTATGAAAGCTAAACCTAAGTGTTCTTAGGGAGCTTTTGCTAATAAGTCTATCCTAAGACCTATCCTAAGAAGACTTGCTTTAAGCTTCTGGGTATTGCATTTGTGTTGCAATATCTTAGGAAGTTTGTATTTGTTTTGGATTGCAAAAACTATTTCAAAACCCTTTCAAATATCTAGTGTGCTTTATCTTGATAAATCTTTAAAGAGATATCTGTTTGTGTGAGAAAAATTTGTGTTGCAATATTCATTAATTTATATCTTTAGTTGAATACAAAGATTAAACTCTTTTTGCAAACCAAACTTATACATTGCTAGAGCTTCGTATACATACATACATATATATATATATATATACATACATATATATATATAGATATATACATACATATATATAGATATATATTGTTTGGTTAATATCTTTGTTTGAGCACTTAGATTGAATACATCCCGCGATACAAAGATTGTAGTGTTCGCACTCTCACGCACTGATTACAACAATAGTAAATCTATTTGAGAGTAGACATCGTAAACCACACTGAGCTTACTTATTATATCATTTGTGGTGTATGTGATTGCACTTAACTGGGTACATATCTACTTTACATGAAAGCATAGTCACTGTACCATTTCATTGATTGAGCAAATTTGTTGTATTTTTAGGCACGGTCCTGAAGAGGGAAACTAGCCCTTTGAAATAGTCCCGGATTAGCTTAGACCTGGTTAGGAAAGCAAAGTGCGCCATCCTATTAAGGCGTGTTGGTTGAGGTCAGCCCCTTAATTGACCTAGTTAAGGTTGAGGTCAGCCCTGTGATAATTGACCTAGTTGTAATAGGTGCCACTCCACCCTTAAGTGAGCCTTTAGTGAAATCCTCAAGTTTGCGAGCTAGAGGCGGGGATGTAGGCATAGTTGGCCGAACCTCGATAACATATCGTGTGTCTGTTTACATTTCTGCACTTTATATTTACTGCACGTGTATGTTATGGCATGAATGATGTGCATGATTTAAATTTCGCATATTTTATTTATCGGCACATTTGGAATTGTGTAGAAAGACCCTAAGTTGCCAAATCATATTGAATTCTAACATAACCTAGGAGAAAATTTTAAAATTCCAATTCATCCCCCCTCTTGGGAATACACCAATTCTAACACTCCCTACCTTGATCACTTCTAAAATTAGTTATATTATAGCCTTTTTCATTTTGTAATTTCTTGCATAAGGTGATTAGCATGTTATAATTTTCATCTTTATTTGCTAAGAATAATACCCAAGTAAATTTTGAATAGTCATCTACAAGTACAAAAACATATTGTTTGACTCCTAAGCTTAAGGTTCTAGTTGGACCGAATACGTCTAGATGCAAGAGTTCTAGGGGTCTTTTAGTAGATATGTATTTTTTCTTTTTGAAGCTTGTTTTAACTTGCTTTCTTTTTTGGCATGCATCACGCTCCTTGTATTTTATGAATTTAGTATTTGGTAATCCTTTTACAAGATTTTTCTTAGATAATTTGGATAAAAATTCCATGCTAGCATGTCCTAATTTCCTATGTCATAACCAACTTATTTCATTCTGCTGCCAAATGACTCACTCAAAAAATGAGCAGCTCGGAAGCTATCCCAAGTATAGGAGTTACATTGTGTAATATTTAGCCCAAGGGCTAGATCTCAGGGAATGCGTTTTAATCTCAAAATTTACGTTCGTCCAATTGAAAATAAAAATGTACTGAACTTAGTTCAGATTCGGGATTTTCAAAATTGTGGAGACCTAATTTAACAAATTAAATACACACGCAAATTAAAGTCCTAAAACTAGCACGCACTAAATTAAATAACAATAACGAAAACCCTAGTCTTCTTAAGGAAACACCGGAGCACACTAACTAAAAATGGAAACTTTAAACATGGAATTAAAAATACGCAATGGAAACTTAATCGGATTTAACACACACATACTAAAAATTAGATCTTTAACCAAAACAATAACTCAAATCACAATCACAATTTAAACACGAAACAAACAAAAATTTAACACATAAACGATAACAAAAAAAAAAAATGAAAACACAAGAAATCAAACCAGACTTAATTAAAAAGACTAAATTAAAACTCCCACTAATTAGATAAACAAATAAATAAATTTAACAAGAATTAAACACTTGAGAATGTCCAACTTAAAAAGAAATTTCAAATAACATTTAAAAAAAACTAAACTTTATTCGATATTTAAAGACTAAACAAAAATAAATAAGAGAGAGAGAGAGAGAGAGAGAGAGAGAGAGAGAGAGAGAGAGAGAGAGAGAGAGAGCGCAGCTTGAAGGAGTTGCAGCAGCAGTGGTCTTGGGTTCTAGCAGGGGCTGCTGTGTTGGCCGTGGGAGTGGTTGCACTGGTGCTGTCTGGTGCTCGCAATAGGAGCTGATGTTGTAGCAACCAGGGGGCTGCTGTGTTGCTGCTCTGCTGGAGGAGAAGAGTGAAGCCTAGAGCATGGCTGGGCTGGGGCTGCTCGGGTGCTGGAGCTGGGAGTCTGGTGTTCAATTGCAGCAGAGGGGAAGTCTCGTGGGCCGGCTGATATGGCAGGTCTGGCTGGGACGGAGAGGAAGGGGGACTAAAGGAAAGAGGAGATACAGAGGGCTGAGAAAAGAGAAGAACAGAGGGAGAAGAGAAGAAAAATAGAGGAACTTTCGGGAGAGAGCAGAGGGAGAGAAGGGCTAAGGAAGAAAGAAAGGAAAGAAGAAGGAAAAAGAAGAGGAAGAAGAAGAAGAAGAAGAAGAAGAGGAAGAGAAGGAGAGAATGGGGAGCCTTGGGCTACCTGCACAGGGGGAGGAAGAGAAGGGAATTTAAAGGATAGGGGGGGAAGCCCTAGACCCGGATCCAGCCAAGATGAATCTGACTCGACCCGTTTGAAAGGACTTGAATTATTATATTTTTTCATTTTTTTTTATTCTCGATTCATCACAAATCTGACTCTTATGGAGCTCGTTTCTCACAAAACTCAAAACACTAAAGTTGTAGAGAATCCTTTCCTCTTTCTCCAAAAATTTGAATCGTCTCGATCGGAGTTTGGACGGAAAAGTTATGCATGAAATACGAACAAGTGTCAGTTTTGATTCTTGAAAATTTTTCTGCGATAAAATATTACCAAAAATTCATAAATTGCACAATAAAACTCGTGAATGATAATTTTGGCACTTTATTAAAATGTTGGACAAATTTGGACATTTAATTAAGAATATAAGTCGTAAAGCCTGAGTTAAGATGCCCAATAACGTAGTTTTGTCGCGTAATCACACCCCCAAACTAACATTTTGCTAGTCTCTAGCAAATGACGTGAATGAATTTCAGGGTAATGCCTACGATTACAAACTCTAGTGATCATGAAATCAATGCACATGCGACACAAACATACCTTTTCACATACAAGAATACCATTCAATTTCACAAATGCTTGTTCATATTCAGTACACACAACTCCAAAGCACGTCACTCATGCAAGTTTCATCATTTATATGTCATTTAGGAGCAGTATACTCACATGAAGTTAATCGGTGGCACATTCAGAGTTAATGCAGTCATATAAGTTTGAGTATAAACAGGTAGACTCTCGAGGTGTGTGTGATGTGTGTGACTTAGTACACCTAGGATACCAGTGGAGACCTACAGAATGGTCGCTTTGACTCGACCTAACTGGTATACCCTCAAGAACTCTCAAAGAAAATGAGTTCACTCATCATATGTGAGGAGGAGTGTCGCGATCAAACATCCCACATATTAGAAAGGAACAAACACTAAGTATATGGAGTGGACTAGTCTGGAAAGTATATAACCTATCTATGAGGTGTCGGGTCCTTCACCCTAGCATCTTCTCACCTACTCGCCATATCCAACCGAGACCACCCTAGATCAACTTATCCACAAACTTATCATGAGTGCATCTGAGGCATTAACCGGTTGAAGAATCTTCGTACGTGGAAAATATGTGTTGTGTCCTTGACTTTTTGTGATATGTACGTGGACCGGCACTGACATTTCATTTCATGTGCATGTGTATTGCTTATTATTCCTTCTGCTCATTTTTCATTTTCTGTCTTTTCTTGTTCAATTAGGACAATCATAACACTTCTTTTGTAATCTTCAAACAATCAATGGGAATTGAGCTCGAATAGTGGTCTATGAACTAATTCTATCTCTAGGGGTGGCTCAGCCTTCACATCTTGAGTAGGCTACAAGACCTAGGTTTCTATCTCCCCACTAGGTGTCACCTTTAGGCTAGCAAATCAAAACATAGACTAGTGTACAAAGGAATCATCCAGAAAAAGAGAATTGAGTTCCATGAACTCTGATTTGATATTAACGCTCAAAAGAATGATAAATAGCTCAAGGATATCTCACAAGGTGTCATAGTCGCCACGGGTGCTCTCTCAGTGCTCACAGGAAACCCTAAGTGCAACGAATCACGTGAATGTGTTTATTCGGCCTCGTGAGATGTCGTGTAAATACATGAAATTATGTAACCAAATTAACACGAATGTACGACCAATCAATTCTTCATGGAGTCATAAAATCATATAAAAAGAAACTATGCATGATTGACTCAAGTGTGTAATTCGTAAGTTATACTCAAGTATGTGAAGGATATGAGTCAATGTTACACATGGCGTAGTGCAGTGTAATTCTTCAGTGCTCCTCTTTCTTTCTCTCTTTCTTTTTGGTTTTTTTTTTATTTTTGATTTTTTTTGATTGATTTTTTTTATATATAAAACCCAGTAGGTGTATGTACATAGTGTCGCATGCGAATGCTCATCCCCCCCAACTAAAGTGGAACATTGTCCTCAATGTGAAAGCATAGGGGAAATAGAAAAGATTGTGCACGGGAAAGGTAAAGCGTACCTGAGTAGCGAAATAATGGAAAACAAAAATCAAACTACGAGAAAATGGACCTGAAAACTAACTAAAAATAAAATAAGATAAAATAAAAGAAAAATAAGGGAAAGAAAAACATCACAATTGTCTGGTGGAGGCTCAGGAGGAATTTCATCTGGTGGTCGCATGTCTATAAATTGCATCGGCGGGTCTCCAAATTTGAGCTGCCACAGTGGATAAGTTTTCATACTTGCACGAAAATCAGCCTTAAATGAATTAATGCGTGTCAAAATACCAAACAATACGTGCGCAGGTTGACCCTCGTGTGTGGACAAGAAAGGGTCTTTATTCAACATTGTGTCCAGAAAATGTGCTTCTTTACGAACTAACGGTTGAGAGAAAGTGATCGGAATAATTACCTGCAGTTCTTCAGAAGCATTAACATTAAAGGTTTTACCTGGTTCTTCGAAAATTATATGCTCACCAGATTGGTCACCCTCTTTATCGGGTGTACATATCATCATACCACTACAAGAGTCTGCCTCCACATTAGGCTCCTTAACATCTGATTCATGCGGGAGTGATGGTTTCACGATTTTTGAGCTCGGAGTATGAGGTACCACAGGTTGGTACTCCGTATGAGTATCAGTCTCCTTATCAACTAACTGCTCTGCTTGTGGCCCCGTTTTCTCTGATTTTTCTTTGACCTTTTCTGGTTCAACCATGACTTCTAGTGCTGGGACAACTGGTTGTCCGACGATGAGCATCTCAGGTTGGGGAAATTCTTTCTCGCTTCTCGAAGTAGTGGTGGCCTCTGCTGTCTTAAAAGAAACATCGTGTATTTGTTGGTGTGGTTATTGGTACTCTTGAGGACTAGGCTGAGGTTCCACGGGAAATTCTTCATTTTCTAAGATGTCCAGCTGCGTGCTTATCGCATTAATGGTGTCCCGCAATTCATTATTATGATCGACTTGAGTTTGCATGAATTGCTGGAGCATGTTCGCCAGTTGAGTTATGCTATCCTCCAGAAATTCTGACGGCGTACAGCTCTGAGGGATCTGTTGTGGCTGGTATTGAGGCGGAGGAATATCAGGGTAGTTTGGTGGTTCATATGCATCACCACCACGAATTGTGCTGATAGGGTGTGCAGTTATGGGTGCCTGGGTGTATCGTGTGTTGCACTGTGAGACATTGTCAGCTAAGTAATCAAAGAATGATAATACTTGATCTGGATCCTCGCTAACGGGTTCTCCATTGCACGTGGTTTGGACAAAATACTTGCAATCAGGGGTAAGAGCAGTATAAAAATAATCAGCTAACCTCCATGAGTCAAACCCGTGATGTGGGCAAGTACTTACCAGATCCTTGAATCATTTCCAGCAAGCCCCAAATGTCTCGTCATCCTGCTGCACAAAATTAAGAATCTGTTCCTGCAAAAATTGACTTTTCTGTGAGGGACAAAATGCATGCAGGAATTCACGCTCCATATCAACCCAATTAGTGATAAAGTGAGGTCTCAAGGAATGAAATCAGATCAGTGCCCTATCCTGCAAAGTAGTAAGAAATAAATTCAGTCTAATAGATTCATCAATTCTAGCATGAGAGAAAAACATGTTGCAGGCTAACTCAAACTCTGCTAAATGCTGATAGGGGCACTCAGATTTCGTCCCGTAGAACTCGGGTAGCAATGACGTCCTCCCGCGCTGCATCAAGTAATTAAGCTCGTCATAAGGCAAAACAGTGGAAGAGAATGCAGTGGCATATTCAAGCTGCAAAAAGTTTATTATCGTGCGCGGTGCAGGTGCAACCATTTTTCAAAACTCACTCTTTTTTTTTTCTTTTCTTTTTTTATAAAACTAATAAAAATGACGGGAAAAACACAAATTTGAGACTAAGACCGACATTCCCCGGCAACGGTGCCAAAAACATCACTCACTCAAAAAATGAGCAGCTCGAAAGCTATCCCAAGTATAGGAGTTACGTCGTGTAATATTTAGCCCAAGGGCTAGATCGTCTCCTCAAGGAATGCGTTTTAATCTCAAATGTTACGTTCGTCCAATCAAAAATAAAAATGTACTGAACTCAGTTCAGATTCGGGATTTTCAAAATTGTGGAGACCTAATTTAACAAATTAAATGCACACACAAATTAAAGTCCTAAAACTAGCACGCACTAAATTAAATAACAATAACGAAAACCCTAGTCTACTTAAGGAAACACCGGAGCACACTAACTAAAAATGGAAACTTTAAACATGGAATTAAAAATACGCAATGGAAACTTAATCGGATTTAACACACACATACTAAAAATTAGATCTTTAACCAAAACAATAACTCAAACCACAATCACAATTTAAACACGAAACAAACAAAAATTTAACACATAAACGATAACAAAAAAAAAAATGAAAACACGAGAAATCAAACCAGACTTAATTAAAAAGACTAAATTAAAACTCCCACTAATTAGATAAACAAATAAATAAATTTAACAAGAATTAAACACTTGAGAATGTCCAACTTAAAAAGAAATTTCAAATAACATTTAAAAAAAACTAAACTTTATTCGGTATTTAAAGACTAAACAAAAATAAATAGAGAGAGAGAGAGAGAGAGAGAGAGAGAGAGAGAGAGAGAGAGAGAGAGAGAGAGAGCAGCTTGAAGGAGTTGCAGCAGTAGTGGTCTTGGGTTCTAGCAGGGGCTGCTGTGTTGGCCGTGGGAGTGGTTGCACTGGTGCTGTCTGGTGCTCGCAATAGGAGCTGATGTTGCAGGAACCAGGGGGCTGCTGTGTTGCTGCTCTGCTGGAGGAGAAGAGTGAAGCCTATAGCATGGCTGGGCTGGGGCTGCTTGGGTGCTGGAGCTAGGAGTCTGGTGTTCAATTGCAGCAGAGGGGAAGTCTCGTGGGCCGGCTGATATGGCAGGTTTGGCTGGGACGGAGAGGAAGGGGGACTAAAGGAAAGAGGAGATACAGAGGGCTGAGAAAAGAGAAGAACAGAGGGAGAAGAGAAGAAAAATAGAGGAACTTTCAGGAGAGAGCAGAGGGAGAGAAGGGCGAAGGAAGAGAAGGGAAAGAAGAAGGAAAGAGAAGAGGAAGAAGAAGAAGAAGAAGAAGAAGAAGAAGAGGAAGAGAAGGAGAAAATGGGGAGCCTCGGGCTGCCTACATAGTGGGAGGAAGAGAAGGGAATTTAAAGGATAGGGGGGGAAGCCCTAGACCCGGATCCAGCCAAGATGAATTTGACCCGGCCCGTTTGAAAGGACTCGAATTATTATATTTTTTCATTTTTTTTTGTTCTCTATTCATCACAAATCTGACTCTTATGGAGCTCGTTTCTCACAAAACTCAAAACACTAAAGTTGTAGATAATCCTTTTCTATTTTTCCAAAAATTTGAATCGTCTCGATCGGAGCTTGGACGGAAAAGTTATGCATGAAATACGAACAGGTGTTGGTTTTGATTCTTGAAAATTTTCCAGCGATAAAATATTACCAAAAATTCATAAATTGCACAATAAAACTTGAGAATGATAATTTTGGTACTTTATTAAAATGTTGGATAAATTTGGACATTTAATTAAGAATATAAGTCGTAAAGACCGGGTTAAGATGCCCAATAACGCAGTTTTGACGCATAATCACCAAACAAGTTACGTTTTGATTTACTAAGTTCTCAAGGTTTATACAATAAAAATTATTTATCCGATGAGCTATAAACAAGATTTCATTGTTCTTAGGATTTTGGATAACACATTTTTCTTTCTTAAAAGTTATTTTGAACCCTTTGTCACTTAGTTGGCTTATGCTTAAAAGATTGTGTTTTAATCCTTCTACCAATAGTACATTATCAATGGTAAGAGAAGGTTCTTTACCTATTTTCCCAATGCCAATAATTTTACCTTTGGCGTTGTTGCCGAAGGTGACGTATTCCCCATCCTTTTGTTTTAATGTGGTGAACTTGGTTCTATCACCTGTCATGTGCCTTGAACATCCGCTATCCAAGTACCACTTATCCGTTGACGGTGTAGTCCTAAAGGTTACCTACAATGAGGGATTCATTGTGTTAGTATTTGGAACCCAATTTTTTTTAACTTTCTTTGTATTGTTTTTAGTTCCATTATTGACTTTCCATTCTCCTTGTACTTTGACATATTTTCTTTTTAGTGGGCAATTGAACATTACATGACCCTTAGTCTTGCACATATAGCAAGTGGTGTGTTCATGTTTATTGTTTGAAGAAGTACTAGCATAGTGCTTGGATTCTTTGACAAAATATCCTATATATAATTTTTTATTCCTTTTGTTTGTTTTTCCATTATAACCTATCCCTTCTTTGTTTCCATTTAGTCTTTGTTGTCCAATCATGTTTTCAAAGTTTTCTTTTCCTTTGGTAAAGTTATATATAATTTTCTCTTTACCCTCTACTGATTTTTTAAGTTCGATTATCTCTAACTCCTTTTTGTTTAAATCATCTTCTTTAATTTTTCCTATCTCTCGAGTAATTTCTTTTATTTCATCTTCTAATTTTTCAATACAAGAATCTTTCTCCTTTTCACTGGTTTTAGATGTTTCAAGTTGCTTCATTAATTCTTTATTTTGATCTTTCAAAGTTATATTTCTCTTGGAAATTTTTATGAATCTCTTATATAAAGAAAACAACTCAGCTTGTAATTTTTATAGGAAGGCATGCTGTCACAAGACTCATCACAAGACTCATTGTAAGATTCTATAGAGGAATAGTAGGAGTTTACCTCTTCGTCATTAGCCATGAAGCATATATTTGCCATATCTTGTCCACTTGACTCGTTTTCGTCTCGTTGGAGCTTGAATCATCCCAAGTGGCCTTCATAGCTTCCTTCTTTTTCTTCTTGTCTTTCTTAAGCAACAGGCAGTCCGGCTTGATATGCCTTGGTTTCTTGCAGTGATAGCATATAGAAGGTTCATTCTTACCTTTATTTTCTTTTCTACTTGTCTCTCCTTTTTCAGATTTCTTTTTGTTAAATTTTCTAGGAAACCTTTTATTTTTCCTATAGAACTTGACTAATCTCTTAGTGATGAATGCTAATTCATCCTAATCTAAGTCACTTGATTCACTTTAGCTGTTACTAGAAGCTTTTAATGCAATTGACCTTTTATGCTTGGGTTTAGGATTTCTTTCCTTTAAGGCCTTTTCATAGGTAAGTAGTGAACCTATGAGTTTATCTAGAGAGGTGGTCTTTAGGTTTCTACCTTCCGTGATAGTTGTAGCCTTTGGTTCCCATATGGAGGGAAGGCCTCTTAGAATTTTTCTAATCATTTCATAGGTAGTATAAGTTTTTCCTAAGGCACTTAAGGAATTGATTATGTGGGTAAATCTTGTGTACATACTTGATATGGTTTTAGCCAAATTCATCTTGAATGCTTCATACTCGCTTGTTAACATGTTTATCCTATTGTCTCTAACATCTATTGTTCCTTCATATGTCACTACTAATTTGTCCCATATTTCTTTAGCTGTCTTGCAGGCCATGACCCTATTAAATTCGTTAGCATCTAAAGCACAATATAAAGCATTTATAGCGCTTGAATTGATTTGAAGCATTTTATAATCTGAATCGGTCATATCCTTTTTCTCTTTTGGAATCTATTTTCCATCTACTATCTTAGTGGGAATAAGGTCTCCATCCATAACTACTTCCCATGCTTTCCAATCCATGTGTTAGAGATAGATTTGCATTCTTTTTTTTCCAAAAGGTATAGTTGTGTCCACAAAAGATTGGTGGACAGGTTGAGGATTGGCCCTCACCGAAGGGTGCTACTCCTATATTTTCCATTTGATCTTTTTATTGTTTCTTATTAGGAATTACTATAACCTGTCTCTGATACCAATTGAAATTGGAATAGCTTTCCCAAGAGAGGAGTGAATTGGGATTTAAAAATTTTATTACTCCTTTTTAATACCTTTTGTATTATAACAATAATCAATGCTCAAATACAATCAAAATTAATTCAGAGTAATCACAATCGAAGTAAAATTATCAACCACTCAATTCTTGTAATAATAGCCCTGTATCAATATGAAAATTTGCGGAACTTGTATAAGTCCTGTATCACAATTACACTTCTTCCCAATGTTCAACTTTTAAATAAACTTTTAGTAAGAGTTAAGGAAGATCAACCAACGTAGTCCCTTTCAGTTTCCGCAATCAATGCTGATCAAACCAAAACAAATTACCTTCCGGTCTATTTAACAACTGAACGCTCAAAATTTATTAATTTTAAAGTAACCACACAGATTGTGACTTTTGCTAAAAAATAAAGAGTAGGAAAGAGAAAGAAGAACACAGGATTTTATGAGGTTCAGCTTCAACATAGACTACATCCTCGTCCTTGGCAAAATCACCAAAGGATTCACTATCATCGTTCCTTTACCAGACGGAACAATACCAGTTACAACACTCCTTAGGTAAGGCTACAACCCACCTTCTCCAAACAATATCCCCTTGTTTGGTCCAACGATTCAGCACTCAAACCATCAATCAATCTGTTACAAAGATATAAAATAAGGCGTACAAGAACTTGCTCCTCAAAGAGCCAATTAGTACAAATTGAAAAACTATGTACTTCAGTAAATTCAGAATATGAAAATTCAATATAAAGCTCTAAAGATTTATCATCGTAAGTATCTTTCAATAGATGAAAGAATCAACAATCGATGCACAAACACAGTGAGAAACTCAGCAAGACTTCAGAATTGTGAGTGATGAGAGCAATATAAAGCTTTTAGAAGTTTAGTAAGCTTTGAGAGAGTATGATAGTTGAATTGATTTCTTGGTGTCTAAATTAATGAACCTTGAGGGTATTTATATATGTAGAAAGACTTCTTGCTTGTTCCCCAAGTTTACTTGGAGTAGGGTCCAAGTTGTAAATTAGTTTGGGCTTCAAATAATTTAAATTTCAAAAAATGGCCGTTGAGAATTTTAAAATTTGCCACGAGCCAGACAACTGTGTAGTCACTAGTAGTCGTCTGTCCATGTATATCATACATATATTTTTTAAATAGAAAGGTGGTAGTCGCCTGTCCTCATGGTGGCAGTTGTTTGTCACTAAAAAACTCAGCTTTTCAAAACACACAGAATGATGACAGTCGGCTGGCAGAACACATACAGCGTCTCACTTGACATTGGCATTCATCTATCAACTGGTTGATAGTCATTTGTCAGGCTTCTGTTCTTCTTTGTTTAGGTTGTTTAACTTTTCAGTTGTCTGTCCCTATACAGACAGTCGTCTGTCTAGAAGACTTTCTTTCTTTTGAAAAATATTTTTATTTCTCTCATTTTTTCTTAGATATTCTTGGAGTATAAACTTGTTTAACTTTGAAAAACATGTCCCAATACTTTAGATTTCTAAGTGTCTTTGCCTAATGAGCTTCAAAATGAAAATTCATATTTGAATCAACTTTGAAGTACTTACAAAGCTTGTTCTATAAACATTTTTGACACTTCTTTGCTTTGAGTCCTTTTAATGTTGCTCTTTAATCTTTTAGACTTCTATGAGCTTTCATTAGGGATCTCTGGTATTCATGTGTGACTTTCCTTGTTCCTTGATCCTTGTAAGCTTTCATGTCAGGGTATGTGAAATTTGAGCAAATCATCTTTGCCTGAAATAGTATCACTTGGAAACCCATTAGATAACTTTACTTTGTTATCATCAAAACCAAGAGTTTGTAAGCCTAACTAGGCCAACAAAGGTCTTGGAATTGGTGTATTCCCAAGAGGGAGGGTGAATTGGGTATTAAAAAAAATTTCTCCTAAGTTTGGTCCAAATCTTAATTCAGTATTTCACAACCTAGGGTCCGTCTAAGCAATTGCAAAACCCAACACAATTTAACTGAGCACATATTTAATGTAGATATAGTAGGCTTAATATATCCCAATCATTCACAGTATTTAATTCATGCACGCATTCAAAATAATCTCAAATATAAGCATACATGTGTAGGAATTTAAGTGTGGAAAATAAATTGCAAAAAAATAAAGAGTAGAAAGAAGAGAGAGTGCAACACAATATTTGTTATCGAGGTTCGGCAAATACTACCTACGTCCCTGCCTCAAGTTAACAAGCAAGTGGATTCACCACTAATGCCCACTTATGGGTGGAGCAATACCAATTACAATCACCTTTCCTTACTGGGTGAGGGAATACCCCTGGTCACATTCATAGGGCTGACCCCAACCTTTACAACTACACCTTACGTTGCAACAGGTCCTCCTAACTAGATCGAAACTATCCGATGCTCGTTACAGACCAGTGCAATCCTCTTTTGACGATCGCATGTAGGGAATACAATAGATAACAATATTTGTGTACAAATATAATGCTTCTAAGCTAAGTAGATGTGTACACCAATTAGCACAAATACACTCACGTATGATATAAAGCAAAGCTCAAGTGAGAATGTGCATTTTTCAAATGAAATCTTTGAATGAAATATGTATATGATAAGGACTCAAAGATTTAACTCTGATAAAACTTTTCTCCAAAATATTTTTCAATGAAAGGTGTAGGAGAAATAATTTTTTTTTTTTTTTTTTTGGCAAGATAAAGATTTTTCTATGAAAGCACAAATGCAAACAAACATTTTCAAGTATAGAGATATATGAATGAAAAGTATGTGCTTAAGTCTTTCAAAGATAACCAATAGAAATTTTCTCCCAATAATATTTATTAACAAAAATATATGGGAGAACTAAGAAGCTTACTCTCAAATAGAATGATATTCAAAGTATGAATATTAAGAGTAAAATGCATTGAATAAAAAATGCCCTAAATAAAACCTTTCTTTAAAAATAGATTTTTCAAATGAAGAATGAAAAGAGAGTTAAATGATTTTCGCTTTGAAGTAAGAATCCTCAAGATATATGCTCTTTTAAAGATTTTTCAAAAGAATAATGAATAAGAGAGTATATATGAATGAAGAACAAAAAATTAATTTTGGGAGGATTTTCTCAACTATTCTAAATGCTTTAAAATGAGTAATGAGGGGATATATATAGACTCTAGGGAAAATCTAACCGTTAGGTACATATTAGGAATTTTTAAAATTGTTTAATAAAAATTGAACACGTTTTAAGTGCTTAAAATAACCTGAACCTAAGAAGTTTGGTCGACCGTCTTAAAGGGTTGGTTGGCCGAGCCAAAGCGATATTCCAAACCTTTGTAGGTTTGGTCGCCTAGCCTTAAGGCCAGTCTACCGATTCCTGAGGTTCGATCGGCCGAGGGTATTTTTGAACTGAAAGTTTGGTCAGCCGGGCAGGTAGAAAAAGTCAACTTTGAAGGTCGGTCGATCGTGGAAGATACGTTCAATTTAGGTCGGTTGCCCGAGGTTTGGTCAACTATTTGACTTTTGGTCTTAAGTGTATTCAGTTAACCGAGGTGATTTGAACTATGCAAGGTCGATTGGCCGAGGCCTTTTAATTGAGCCTTAAAACCCAACATCGGTCGACCGAAGTCTTTGTAAGCCCTGTTTTTGACCTTAAATTATTTTGAAAACCTTTGTAAGATCTTATCTATTTAGGAAAAGGTTTTTCATGAAGGTGTAGGGTCCCTAGGGTCTATCTATGGTCATTTTGAGCTTTCATCCACATCATACATGACATGCAATTATTATAGACCAAAACTTAAAATGCAATTTACAAATGAAAACAAATATGTCTTCTTCTTTTGCTTTTGAGCATGGAATATGCCGGATGATGTGTTCTTTGAGTTTTTGAGGCTTCCATTTCTTTTGTACCTTATATTTGTGTTGTATTATAAACATGTTCACAAAATAAATGCACATATAAGGTCCTTGTGTTTCTTTAGGATCAAAACATGGATCGGACTTAAAAATTCAACAGAAGGCAGGGACAACGAAAAAGAAAGAGGGAGAAGTGTAAATGGTGGTATACTAGCATCACACTCAACCATCAGTCGGACATGAAAGACCCCCAAATGAAAAGAAAAAGCCAATTGAATCCATTCACACGATGTACATAGAATTATTCCCTCAATTGATGAAACAGTACATGATAGCCCTAATACCTGTAGTGACAAAACAAATACCGTACCCCAGATGGTATGACCCAAATGCCAAATGTGAATACCATGGAGCAGGAGTCCAACACAACATCGAATATTATTGGGCATTCAAATGAGTGGTACGAGAATTGAGGGATGCCAAGTGGCTTAATTTTGGTAACTTGGAAAAGTCAACTATACACAGTAATTTTCCATCTAACCATGAGAAAGCAATAGTTGGAAGCAACTAAAGCAGGATGTTCTTGGTTGTGGCTTGTTTCAAAGTTCTTTTTTTGACAACTAGAAGGTCTTTAGACATTAAACTGTAGATTTACTCTTTCATTGTTTCTTTTGTCTATTTACAATAGAAGAGTTACGCCCTAGTGACTTGTCAATCTTTGTGATTTTGAAGCATTTTAATTTCTAAAAATATAAGATGCATTTGTGATGTGAATGGTGTATTCCCAAGGGGGGAGGATGAATTGAATATTTTAAAATTTCTTCCTTGGTTATGTGTTTTTAATTTGAAACTGCAACCAGTATTACACATCTTAGGGTCTTTTCTACACAATCTCAAATCCCATAAATATATAAAGCATGTATGTAAAATAACCAACACAATAAATAATCATACATGTGTGGAAATTAACTAGTGTAGGGAAAGAAAAAACACAATATTTGTTATCAAGGTTTGGCCAATATTGCCTATGTCCTCGCCTTAAGCCACAGCTCAAGGATTTCATGAAATGCTCACTTAATCGGGCGGAGCAACATTGTTTACAAACTCTCCTTACGCGGTGACTTCCCAGCTCAATTACGGGGCTGAGCCACAACTAGTACTCCTTACGAGGCGGAGTCACCTCAACTCAATTATAAGGCTGAGCCACAACCAGTTCTCCTTATGAGGTGGAGACACCTCGAGTCACTTTCCAGGAGGAACCAAGCCTTACACACTTTACAAGATGGTGCACCTCCTAGCTCACCTAACCGGGTTAGAGCCAAATCGGTACACCTTACAGGATGGTGCACTTCCTCTTCAGACCACTCTTAGAATACAAGGATATGAGAATTTTCATACAAACAAATTGCTTCTAATATAAGTAGATGTGTACCAATTTAAAACTCTAGAATGCACTCTCGTATGATATGAAATATGCTCAGTAGAGTATGTGACATTTTTCTCAAAAGTGATTTTTGCAATCTTTGAATGAAATGTTTATGATAAGCCCTTCAAAGATTCAAGCCCAATAAATATTTCTCCAAAAATATATTTCAATAAAAATGTAGGAGAACCTAGGGTCCAAGCAATGAATATATCAATAGATATGTGCTCAAAGCCTTCTTGAATGACACTCAATATTTCTTAAAAAAATGATTTACACAATATAAGTGTAGGAGATATTGAGGTTTAGCTCAAAATAAATTTTTCTATAAGGAACAAAATGATCTTATGAATCTTGCAATGGAAATGCGAAAAGATTCACAAGCTATATACGGTTTCTCCAAAAATATCTATTAATAAAGAATATGTGGAGAAACTCAAGTTTTACTCTCAAGAAATGATTTTGAAAGAGAAAAAAGTGCATGAGAGTGAATGATTTTTTATATGAACAATGAATGCCCAAATGAATGCTCTCTTGAAAAATATTTGCAAAATGATAAGTGTAGGAGAGTATAAATGAATAAAACTTAAAAAATATTTTTAGAGAATTTTCAATTTAATCATTAGTTAGGAAATGAGTTATGAATGGGTATTTATATATTTTTCAAAAATCTGACCATTAAAGGACATGCTCGTCTTTTTAAAATTATTTAATCGCATGTTTAGTGTTGGAATTTTGAGTAACCTGAGAGGGTTGGTCGATTGAGGCATGCGCCAGTTGACTGACCACATGAAAAGCCAAGCCTTCCTGAGATGATCGGTCGGCTAGGCAAATTACTGGTTGATTGGCCTTTCTGTTTTATTCAAAATTTTGCAAGGCTCGGTTGGTGGGCAAGGTACTGATCGACTGAGCTGAAGGCGAAAATCAACTTGTCGTAGGTTCGGCCGGCCAAGGCTCTCCTTAGTTTATTCAGGCCGGTCGGCTGAGGAATAAAATAGGCCGAGAATTAATGGTCTGTCGGCTGACCATATCAAGAGATAAATTGGCCGGTCGGCTGAGGCATTAACTTAATGGGCCAAATATATAAGGTCGGTCAACTGATGCATTTAGAATGGACATAGGTCGATCGACCGAGGTACGTTAAAATTTGAGTTTTTGCCCTAATTTTGATTTTAAACATTTTATCCCTGTATGTATGAGTATGGAATTTTAGTTAGGGGGTTTTTTCATGAAAATTTAGGTTCCCTAAGGTTAGTCTATGGTTGTTTGAGCTTTTAATCATATCATGCAAGTTATGCATTATTACATACCAAATATAAATAATAAATGCATTACAAATAAAAATAATATGTCTTCTTCTTTGCTCTTTAATCTTCAATGGAATACGCTGAATTGAGGTGGTCTTTAAGTCCCGTATGACTTCCATTTCCCTTGTCTTTATGTGTGAGAAGAAATATGAACCTATCCAAGTACTAGGCATATACATGAGAAACTAGTGCTTTGTTAGCATCAAAACAGAAATCAGACTCAAAAGTCAACAATTTGAAAACATGTTTTTTTTTTACTCTCATTATACATACTAGTTCCATTATATTTTATGCAAGTTTGGGGAAAATGGCTTTGCAAGTTTGGGGAAAATGGCTTTGCCAGTGTTTATAACTTAGCGCTAAGGTCAGACTTGGTACACCTGGTCAATGAGGCGATTAAGAAAAAGAAAAGGACTTACAAGGGGAAGTTCAATGGATTATATGAAAACTTGAGGCCTTGCAAGGGAACTATGTGTCGAAATAAAAAGGAAGAAATAATAACAACAACAAGAAGAAGCCTTTAGTCCCACCAGGTGGGGTCAACTACATGAATCCTTTTTTTCCAATTCACCTGATCAAGAGCATTTTCCTCTATTATTTTAAAGGATATTAAATTCTTCCTCACTACCTCATTCCCAGTTATTTTAGGCCTACCCCTACCTCTTTTCATGCTGTAAATAATAACTAACTCACTCCTCCTCACAAGTGCATTACTAGGTCTACATTTTAAATGCCCAAACCATCTAAGCTATCCCTCCCTTTGAAAACAAACTCTTTGAAAACAAAGTAAGATTTTTACTAGTCAAATCCCAAATATATGATTGGCACCTTTAAGCATAATATTTAATATCTTGACTATAGGATAGGTGGCCCTTCTTGGTCGATCAGTATATTCAAATTTCCATTAATATATTGATGTATTATTCACTAACTAGTTGAGCTTTAAATGAACCATTAAGCCATGTTATTCTCAAGTCACTTAACGAGAATTAAACTTAGGTATTGGGACCCCTTTTGCATGCAACAATTCAATTGAGGTGTGAGACAGTGTCAAAAGGAAGGCAAACCGTCATTCTACTGTCTAAAAATTTAGAAAAACAAATCCTTTGTTGACCATTTTGAGGCCATGATTATTCATTTTCTAAAAGCACGTTGAAGGATCACTCCCCATGATGGGGCAGCATGTACGCATGCATGTTCGCACACATGCACTTGAGCTTTCTTGTAAGTTACTAGTCATGATCTTATTTATCTAATCCTCCTCATTACATGTCAAAGCCTAGGGGTTGTTCTTAAGTGAATATGCAAATGGGAGAGCCTTTAGAGATAGATTTTTTGAGATGTAGCCTTTGATTTTATGCCAATATAACCCCTTTGATTCCTTAGAGAGATTGATCAAGAGAATATATATAGATGATGTTGGAAATATAATAGAAAGAAAAATGTTGCCTCAAACTTATGTGGCCTAATTGGCCATAGTCCCTCTAAGAAGCTGGCCATGAAGCATCATCTGCATATAGCTAGTTAGCAGGTTGAGGTCTCATTCGTTAACGAAATTAACCAAAAAAATCGCTCTACCAGCTAAGATCAGCCATGCACCACCACCCATAGAATCAAGAAACCTCTTTCCTCTCTACTTTTTTTCTTATGTATGGACTATCTATCAAGACTCCTGAAATCTCTCTCTAGAAATTTCAGGTTTAAATTCCACCCGAAATGTGGAGATTTGAGATTAACCCACTTAATATTTGCAGATGATCTAATGCTTTTCTCGAGGGGTGATGTTGTCTCTATAAGAAGCCTAATGGAATGTCTTGATAATTTTTCCAAATGCTCAGGCCTTGCTGTAAACTACCAGAAGTCTAATTTGTTCTATGCAGGAATCAAAGATCAGGAACTGGAGCAGATTCTGAATATTACTGGTATGAGGATAGGGGACTATCCATTTCGTTATTTGGGGGTTCCATTGTTGGCTTCAAGATTAACTTCGGCTCACTATAGTCCCTTAATTAATCGAATCTCAGACCAGCTAAAAGTATGGCCAGGTAACACATTATCATATGCAGGGAAATTGGAAATTATGAATTCTATCATTCAAGAGGTGGAATGTTTTTGGCTTGCCATTTTTCCTATCCCCTTAAATGTGCTTAGACAGATTATTAAGGTGTGTAGGGTCTTCTTATGGGGTGGCAAGAAGAAACCCCTGGTGTCTTGGCACAACATCTGCCTTCCAAAAGATGAGGGAGGGCTTGACATTTTTTATCTGGGCTCTTAGAACAAAGCTTTACTATCTAGAACTCTTTGGAATATAAATTCCAAGAAGGACTCCTTATGGAATAAATGGATCCACCATAATTACTTAAAGAACAACAATATTTTGGGGATTACAGCAAAGAAGGAGGATTCCCAGCTCTTCAAGAAAATTCTAGAGATTAGAGATCAGCTTCTCGTCAAATCTGGGAGTGTTGGATGTGCCATTGAGCTGATGGAAGGGTGGGATCTATGCTCACACAGATGCTACGAATTCTAGAGAGAAAAAATGCCTAGAGTTCCATGGAGAAAGGAAGTTTGGTTCAACGGATCCCAACCTAAACATGCTTTTTGTTTATAGTTGACTCTGAAAGAAAAACTGCCTACTTGTGATAAGCTGGTAGGAGTGGAGACAGACCAGAGATGCACCTACTGCAATACAGAAACAGAATCCATTGACCACCTCTTCTTTAAATGCAAATTTACAGGTGAGGTTTGGAGGATCATTAGGGAATGGTTCGGCTTAAAAAGGAGTATGACCACCATCAAGGCTGCAGTCAAATGGATGCACAAGGAGGCAAAGGGCAGAAACATTCAAGCTGTTGGACGGAAAATTGCCTTGGCTGCAACAGTTTTTTATATTTGGAACTTTAGGAACAAATTCAAATTTGAGGGACATTCAATCTCTCTTTTGGAGCTAGTCAAAGTAATTCAAAGACACACCTTCACAGCAGTTTTTAACAAATATGATATGTTTCTAGTCAATATGTAATGAAATTGTTAAAAGTTGTCTTGTTTCGGTTATGTAAGGAAGAAATAGTATGATTTCTTCTAGGGATACCTAGACTTGAATGTATTGAGATTGGCTGATTCTCTTTGGTTCCTGGGTATGCCTGGGTTTTGGATGTATTTTTGATTTGGTGTAATACATTGTTTGATTGGCCTGGGTATGCCCAGAGTTTTTGTACATATGTACTTTGATCAATATACACTTTTACCATTTGATCAAAAAAAAAGAAAAGAAAAAGCTCTCACTTGCCCCCGGGTATAAGCTCAGGTGGTAAGAAGGTTCACCAGATGGCCTCGGATAAAGGTGAAGTCTGGGGTTCAAACCCTGCCGCTTGCAGCGCACATTCGCAATTTACCTTCTACGTGTTGGCTGAGGGCACAGCTGGTGTAGGCGTGGGATTAGTTTGGCGCGCAAGCCCAGGAAACCTGGCGTATCCAAAAAAGAAAAAGAAAGAGATCTCACTCTATCAATCCTTACTATGTCTAGACCTGGTAAGTTTCCACATATTAAGTCAAATTAAGTCGTAGGTGCCACTCCTAGTGGTGCCCTTCTTTCAATTCCTTTAATTACAAACAATACCTTAGCTACTCTTCTACCATATTAAAATGTTAATTACAAATTAGAGATGCAAGTAGTTTATGAAAAAATTCATGCAATAAAGTCTACCTAGGGGGTTTGGACATCCTAAAAAATCAACATGCCTTATTTTCCTTAGTGGTTGAACGTTGCTTGCATGAACCTGTGATTTGGCATATGAAACTGGTTTCTTATTAGAAAAATCAACATAATTTTTTAATAGACTTATTCCATGATGTTGCTTATAAGACACCGTTGGAACCTTATAAGAAATCAAAGTTTTTGGATTCTAATGGGAGTATAGTCGCAAGGCTGAAACTTAAAGGAATTGATGGAAGGGCACCACCAAGAGTGGAGCTTGTGGCTTAATTTGATTCAACAAAGGGAAAATTACCAAGTTCAGACATAGTAAGGATTAATAGACTGAAAGCTTTTTTTTTTTTTTTTTTTTAATATCGCCGGGTGTCCACAACCGTCAACGACGTCCGTTTTACGGTTGACCTTGCAAGACTTTTAAAACTGAAAGCTTTTTCTTGATTCTATGGGTGGTGGTGCATACCTACTCTTAGTTGGTGGAGTGATTTGTCTAGTTAATTCCATTAACGAACGAGACCTTAGCCTGCTAACTAGTTATGTGGAGGTAACCTTTCATGGCTAGCTTCTTAGAGGGATTATGGCCAATTAGGCCATGAAAGTTTAAAGCAATAATAGGTTTGTGATGCCCTTTGATGTTCTGGGCTGCACGCGCACTACAGTGATGTATCCAACAATTATTGTGTTTGTAATGTATAAAGAGTGTCAACGTGACAATTAAGGCCAATCTAGCATTTTAACAAACAAGTTGTATACAAGTATAGACAATAAATTACCTTGAAAAACTTAAAGACATAAAAAAGTGAAGCTCCTTGTTCAATTGTTATTTATATAGAAATAATTCACAAGACAACATAATTGTTCAATCTAGGAGTAATTCATATCTAAGGCAACAAAAAATAGTTGAACGTCTTATCTTCTACAAAATTTATTTTCTTAGAATTTAGCCATAAAAGCATTAAACAATAATTATGAATTAAAAAAAAAGTGGGCAAACATCACAAAAAAAAAAAAAGATACTGTCCAAAAGCAAAGGTAAAAGCAAAATCAAGGCACAAAGAATAAAAGAAAGAAGAAAGTCATTCCTCATATAGGCAATTTTTGACAAAGGAAAACAACCCAATCAAATGAATAATTTTGAGCCTTTTAATTCCTTTCTTTCTTTGGCCAGTGCCTTCAACTTACATTATGGTCTAAAAGAAAGTACAGACCAGATTGGCAAATGCCTCCTCATATAAAATGAATTGCTGGCATCATATAAGCCTGAACTACGTAATGACTTGATCTTAAAAAGGTATGTAGGCAACTTGTTCTTTATAACAAGTTTAGTCAACTCCCTATAAAACTTAGGGAAAAATATCACCTTGGGGAAGGTTTTTTGAGTCATAGTTTCCCTTTATTTCTTGACCCTAATCCTAGCCTACATTTCATCTCACGTCATAAAGACCATCCTGAGGTTAGGACATCAATACTAATTCCCAACAAAGCTTAGTTATGATTGAGGAATAACTAGTTGGAGCTCACTCAAAAGATAACGTGTGTTATCAAAAGAAGCAATGCAATAGGAGAAATCAAATAAGATGCAATGCACCTAAAAAGGCATAGCACTATTTCTAAGCAGAACAACATTAAGAAAGCATAAAAATAAAGTGAAGCAAGTGCAAGAGACTATCGAACAGAGTAAAGGCTAGAGAAACTCCAAAGTTGTACAACTTAGACGCTTAGTGAGCTAGATGTCCAAGTTGACATTGATATGGCACAAAGTCAAGCACTAGTAAACCCATCATTCACCAAACCAACTTGAAATCTAGCAGACAAACATGGTTTGGCTCTTTATTCTCGAAATAATTTACTTAAATTAGGGATTTGTCTCTATCTTCCTTCTTTATTTAAATTTAAAATGAGTCAGAATAAAAAATTCAAGATCCAAAGGTGACTTTTCTTTACCAAGCATAAAATAGGGTCCTATGCTCTTAGAAATGACTTCCAAGGGCAAGACATTTTGAAAACAAAGAAGCACCCCGCAACATGTTTATCATCATTGAATCAATTCAAAGCATAGTAATATTAAACTAGTATACTAGGACAGGGTAGACCAGAGCTTAGAAGTGTACAAAACATGATTTCCCAATCAAAAGAACTATACATTTTGACTAAAGGGATTGAAAGTTTTCAATTCGTGCACTCGAATACAAATCATTATGTATTATATCATACCTTTTATGTTAAATGTGAAATACTTTCAAGGCAGTCTAGAAAAAGCAAGCAAGACATTTATATTGAGCATTTAGTATAATATACTCACAACATTCCCATTAGAGTTCTGATAAAAAAGTAAAAAAAACATTTGCATTCAATCAACATATCATTCACCATAGCAAGTCTTTTGCATGGAGCATTTCTTATATAAGGAATCATGTTATCAATTGGTATTTATTCTTAGCCAAGCCATTCCTATCAAAAGTTTCTCTAAATTCAACCACAAGTGGTACATTCCTAGGATGGCAACGCAATACCTACCGTAAGGTTACTTTCACCTCAAGAAATCCTTATGTAACTAGCTCGGTGGCTCTTGTATCCTTGCACAGAGATGATTGGTTATTATCTAATCACTGCACTCTTTTTAGTCAATTGATCATCACTTGCATCTTTTCACCCCTATGCAGATTTTATTGGTTTTCATCCAATCACTGCATCTCCTTAAACATAGTGATGGTTGGTCATCATCCTCCACTGTGTCTTTTCACCCCTTCAAAGATGATTGGTTGTCATCCAATCACTACATCTCTTTAAACATAGAGATAGTTTGCAAAGATGATTGGTTGTAATCTAATCACTACATCTCTTTAAACGTAGAGATAGTCGATCATCATCTTCCACTCCATCTTTTTGCCCCTTGTGCAAAGATGATTGATTTTCATCCAATCACTACACCCCTTTAGATGTAGAAATGGTCAGTTGTCATTTTCCATTTCGCCATTTCATTCTTTGGTAGAGATGATTGACTATCATCTAATCACTTCATCCCTTTAAATATAGAGATGGTCGGTCATCATCCACTACTACATCTTTTTTTCTCTTTGCAAAGATGATTGGTTGTTATCTAACCACTACATCCCTTTAAACATAGAGATGGTCACTTGTCATCTTCCACTGCATCTCTTAACCCCTTCCAAAAAGATGATAGGTTGTCATTTAATCATTACATCTCTTGAAGCATAAGTGATCCCTATGTAACCAACTAGATTCTCAACAGATGACTCTTTCTTCTTTTCTAATTCGAGATATCCTTGTGTAATTAACTTGGTACTTACCAAGTGGTCTCATATCCTTTTTTCAGAGATAGTTAATAGCAATCTTATTGATGCATCATACAAATTTCTCATTAGTCATTCATCCATTAAAATTTTCTTGGACCATAGGTAGTCTTCTTTAAGTAATTCTCATCCCAGACCAAGGCCTGTTTCTATCCTTGAAATTTTTCGTAAGGAGTTCTCTTGTGGATTCCCCTAAACATGGGTTTCATCTCAACCCTTATTAGAGCCAAATGGCTAAGTTGCCCTATGGACAAAATATTGGTCTTTGGCTTTATATGTCTCCTACCTCATGAGTGTTGGGAATGCATCCTAAGTACTTAAGGTAGAAAACATATAAAGAGGGGCAAATATTGACTCCCTATCTTGTCTAGAGTCAATTTAGCCATAATTTGGGCTAAATTTCCCTATGGGCAAAATATTGGTCTTTGTCTTTATATATTTCCTAACTCATGACTGTTAGGAATGTATCCTAAGAACTTATGGTAGAAAACATATGAATAGGAACAACTATTGACTCCCTATCTTGTTTAGAGTCAATTTGGTTAGAATTTGAACTAATTGAGAAATAGAAGAGTAACTCAAGAGTCAATTGACGATCAAGAATAGTTCATAAAAGGTCTCTAGATCTCTCTCTCTCTCTCCTTGTATTTCAATGTGTAAATCTTGCATTCAAAGTAGTTTGGGGCTTTAATTTCATGATTTGATCTAGATCAAAGGTTTATGCTCTTTTTAATTTAAAATTGGACAAGGATGGGGTGAAAATAGAGTCCAAACACCTCCATTGGACATGAAAGGAAGCTCCATTTAAATTAAGGGACATTTTTGAAAGAAAAGAAAGAAGGAAGCCCCCCTAGCCTTGATCTATTTAAAGGGGCTTAAAGTTTAAGGAAAAAGTAAGGAAATTTTAGGCAAACGGAAAATAAGTTCAACTCAAAGGAGGGCACACAAGAGGAAGGAGTGTACGCCCACTCCCCAGGTAAGAAGCTAGATAGCAAGAGCAACAAAAGAAATGAGAAGAAAGGAAAATAAAGGGAAGGAAAGAAGGAGACTCTGCTAAAATTGAGAGGTTATGGCACGAAAACGTAGGATTTCTCAACTATTCAAAGCATGAAGATACGAGGTAAGTCTTTTAATCTTGAATTCTCAACAAAATCCAGCATTTGTTACATGTAAACTATGATTCATGGTCAAGAACGATGATTTGATAGATATAAGAAGGTAAGATTGCTTAAAGGTGGGGGTTTGATTTTGTTTTATTGAAAGTTGAGATTTTTATGCTTTAAAACTTTTATTTTCTCTATTTTGAAGCCTTGGTTAAGTAAAATTAGTGATTTTTAGGTGTTTTAGGGAGAGAAAGACAAAGGGAAAGGGCTTGTTAGAACTTCAGCAATTGAAAAAAGGAAGCATAGGGGAAGAGTTTTAAAAGTATGAATTTTAAATGCATGGAACATCCAAAGGGTAGAAAATAAGTTGAATAGAGTCCCTAGGGTAAAAATGCACAAAAAACTAGGTCAAAAAGCCCTAAGAATACCCAAAATCCATTCGTCACTAGTGTCATTAGTGATGGCTGGCCAATCTTAAGACAAGCCATATTTTGTAGATTTTTTGGTGATTTTTTGCTTGAAAAAGATTATTGGGGTTGATAGGAGCCGAACAAAAAAAAATAGTACTCAATTTGGAGCTCAAACAAAGAAAATATGACCATTTAGGGTTCCGACGCCGTTGCCAGCAAGTTGTTGAAGAAGATGCTGAAATAGTGACTCAGGCGAAGACTCCCCACACGCGTGCTGCCTCCCTTGGATCGATTGACCACTTGAGTGGTTCGACCATTTTTTAAATTTTTTATATTTATTAAATTTAATAATCTATTTTAATATTTAAAAGTTCACAAAATACTTTTTTCATTTAAGAAGATTATAAATATATATATATATATATGAGGTAGCCTACAAAAAATTCAATTTTATTTTAATTCTTTTTTTATAATTATTTTATTTATTTATTATTGTTTTTTTAATTGGATTGCCCCTAACTCTAAAAATATTTTCTTTTAGGCTTTTCTTTAAATTTCTATTTGGTAATTTTAGGCAACCCTTTTTCAACATTTAGGGATTTTAAGTTGGGTTTTTGTTTATTTTAAATATTTTTATTAATGTTTCTTGTATTTTCTTGTGTTTTTAACCTTTATAAACTATAAAAATTCATAAAAAGTGCAAAAAAAATTCATAAAAATTGCAAAAAAAAAAAAAGTTCCTAAAAATACCATAAAAATCCATATAGGTTTTCATTCTTCTTTTAGGGTTTTCTAATTATTTTGAGTAGATTTAACTCTTAGTTTGAATGTGAGATTCTGAAAATGTGAAAGTTTGAGCTTCGATGCCATCTGATTCATTGTTTTGGGGGCTATTATTTATGTGTGAATAAAAAATTTATGCCAAAATGAAGGGAAATGTATTTTTAAATGCTCACTTTGAAGCTTTATGTTGGTTCAAAATGTATTTATGATTTCAATGATATGTGCGGTTTTTTATGTTATGATGAGGTTAATTTATTATGAAATTATGTTTGGCTTCTTGTCTAACATAAGAATGGATTGAATGTTTAAAAATTTGAAAATAATTAATTAATCTAATGATTGATCCCCGAGGAATATATTGTTGTTCTTTTTGTAGTTCTTAAGGTGAGGGAAGCCTCACAATGCCGATGGGTTGCCCGATGGTTGATGGGTAGAACAACATGTAAAGAAAAAGTAATATAACTTAACAAAATTTGAAGACCATCTTGATTATGTTTGAACATCTTAAACTTATCATGATACCATTCAAAAGAATGGGTATGTAGGGGGTGCTAGGTCTTTCCTCTCACATAAATTCTCTCGAACACGACTTTGGAATGTAGAATTGAAACTATTGGGTCCTTGGACCACTAGAATTAGTTAGAGACCAAATAAATAAAAATACAATTTTAAAGTTGAAATTAAAATATATATATATATATATATATATATATATATATATATATTGGGAACAATAGATGGGTTAATTCCTATTTAGAGGATATGTAGGATGTCTACTTTATAGATCTAGCCATGCAAACCAAAAACCAGCAAAATCTATCTCTTTCTCTTCTTTGTTTTTGAGTTTACGTGATTGTATGTATGTTTTGAAGTGACATTAAGTAGTGGAATTTTCATGGGCTGAATCCTTTGTATAGATCCTATGAAAGTCTTCTTTAGAAGGTGTTAAGGGCGGAAGATTTTTGAGAAAATAGACACAAGAGAAGAAAAATGGTAGAGGGCGATCGACCGGCCTACACATGTGGTCGATTGCTTGATCTTGCAAGTTTTTTTTTTCATATTTTTAATCAATTTTTTTTTTATAAAATTGCTTTTGAAAAATGAAAATAAACATGCACACACATGCATGCACACAAACACACACACACATAGACACACACACACACACACAAAAGGCAAGTACGGAAACCATTCATAGAATGGGTGCTATAGGGTGTTAGTTCTTTAAACAACAACAACAACAAAACCAAGCCTTAGTCCCACTAAGTGGGGTCGGCTATATGAATTCTTTTTTCTTTTTTTTTTCAATTTAAGCGATTATGGACCATTTCTTTTGATGGATTTAAGGATATTAAATCCTTACTCACTATGTCCTCCTAAGTTATTTTAGGTCTACCCCTACCCCTTCTACTGCCTCCACGGTAACTAAATCACTCTTCCTCAGAGGTGCACTATAAGGCCTACGTTGCAAGTGTTTATACCATTTAAGTCGTCCCTCCCTTATTTTATCTTCTATAGGAGTTACACCTAACTTATCACGAATATGTTCATTCCTTAATTTATCTTTCAATGTTATACCACTCATCCATCTAAGCATTCTCATCTCGGCAACTTTTACTTTTTGGATATTATGTTACTTTGTCGCCCAACATTCTGATCCATATAACATAGCTGGTCTTATAGCTGTCCTATAAAACTTCCCTTACAATTTTAAGGGTATTCTACGCTCATATAGCACACTTGAAGCACTTCTCCATTTTAACCAACCTGCTTTAACTCTATGCATTACATCATCTTCAATTTCTCCTTCAGCTTGCATAATAGATCCAAGGTATCGAAATCTACAAGTGCTATTTATTTCTTCATCATCAAGTTTAAATTTGTCTCCAATATTCCTCCTATCATTACTAAAATTACATTTCATATATTTTATTTTATTTCTACTTATCCTAAAGCCTCTAGATTCCAAAGCTTCTCTCCATAATTCTAACTCAGCCTCTACTCCGTCCCTAGTTTCGTCAATTAGTACAATATCATCTGCAAACAACATGCACCATGGAACCTCCTTTTGAATACTCTTAGTCAATTGGTCCATCACTAAAGCAAAAAGATAAGGACTCAAAGTAGATCCTTGATGTACACCTATGGTAATTGGAAATTCTCTAGTTTCTCCATTTATAGTCCTTACACTAGTCATTACTCCATCGTACATATCCTTAATGACATCAGTATACCTACAACATACACCCCTTTTTTTCTAAAACCCACCATAAAACTTTCCTTGGTATCCTATCATATGTTTTCTTAAGGTCAATAAATATCATATACAAGTCCCTCTTCTTGTTCCTAAACTTTTCCATTAATCTTCTTAAAAGATAAATAGCTTATGTGGTAGATCTCCCAAGCATATAACCAAATTGATTTTTTGAGATCTTTGTTTCTAACCTTAACCTTTGTTCAACTACCCTTTCCCATAGTTTCATCGTATGACTCATAAGTTTAATTCTACGATAGTTATTACAATTTTGAATATCTCCTTTATTTTTGTATATAGGTATTAAAATACTTTTCCTCCATTCATCTGGCATTTTCTTAGTTTTTACAATTGTATTAAATAAATTAGTTAACCATATAATTCCGTTATCACCCAAGCATTTCCAAACTTCAATTGGGATGTTATCTGGTCCCATAGCTTTCCCATTTTTCATCTTTTTTAGTGCAAATTTAACTTCGCTAACCCTAATTTTGCGAATAAATCTTATATTTTTAGTCTTTTCCTCATTTGACAATTCTAAGTTTATGCCTTCTATTTGGTTTTCGTTAAACAACTTACTAAAGTAACTTCGCCATCTTTCTTTAATATCTTCGTCCTTAACCAAGACAATATCATCCTCACTTTTTATACATTTTACATTTCCTAAGTCCTTGCTATTCCCTTCTCTAACTTTAGCAAGTTTAAATATATCTCTTTCCCCTTCTTTTGTACCTAATTTATCATACAAACTATAAATGATCTATATTTAGCTTCACTAACAGCCCCTTTTGCAACTTTTCTTGCCTCCTTATATTTTTCAAAGTTATCTCTGTTTCTACATTTTTGCTATGTTTTATACCAAATTCTTTTTGTCTTTATGATTTTTTGTACATCTTTATCCCACCACCAACTCTCTTTGCTATTTGAGAATTTTCACCTTGATTCACCTAAAATCTCTTTTGCTATCTTTTTAATAGAGCTAGCTAATCTACTCCAAAGAGTATTTGTATCTATCCCATCCTCTAAGGTCCAATCCCCATCTTTGATCATTTTATCTTTAAATTTTATTATAATTTCTCCTTTTAGGCTCCACCATCTAGTTCTCCTACACTAGTTTATTTTATCTTTTTTCTTCCATATTTTAATAAATATATTTAACACTAAGACTCTATGTTGTGTGGTTAGGCTTTAACCTGGAATAACTTTACAATCCTTGCATGATAAACAATCTACCCTCCTAATTAAAAAAAAAAATCTACTTGACTTCTATTTTGTTCACTTTTAAAGGTTATTAAGTGTTCTTCTCTTTTCTTAAAGCACGTATTCATTATACTAAAATCATATGACATAGCAAAGTCTAAGATAATCTCCCCAGACTCATTTTTGTCTCCATATCCATATCCTCTATGTATCCTCTCATAATTTTTATTATCTCTTCCAACGTGTTCATTCATATCTCCTCTTCTAAATATTTTCTCAGTCCCTAGTATGCCTTGTATAATACTATCCATATCTTCACAAAATTGTCTCTTAAGATTTTCTGCTAAGCCAACTGGAGGAGCATAATCACTAATGATATTTATTATCTCTTGTCCTAATACCATCTTGATTTTTATAATTCCATCCCTTACTAAATCCACAACGCTGTCTTTTAAATTTTTGTCTATAATAATGCCTACTCCATTCTTATGTTTTTCTTTTCCAATGTATCAAAGTTTAAATCCTAATTTATCAATTTCTTTAGCTTTCTCCCCCACCCACTTAGTTTCTTGAAGGCAAATTATATTAATTGTTAGCTTTGGTGTATTCCCAAGAGGGGGGTGAATTGGAACTTTAAAATTTATTCCCTGGTTTAGCTAATCTAACAGCAGTATATTTGCAACCTAGGGTTTGTCTATACAGTTCCAAATGCGCAGATAAATATAACGTTTGAAAATTAAATCATGCGCGGCATTCACAATATAAAATACACATGCGATAAATAAATTACGGAAAAATAAAATGCACACACGATATGTTATCGGGGTTCGAGCAACTGTGCCTACGTCCCTGCCTCTAGCTCGCAAGCTCAAGGATTCCACTAATGCTCAATTAATGGGTGGAGCGGCATCGATTATAGTCAGGTCAATTCAAGGGGCTGATCTCAACCAACACGCCTTATCAGGATGGCGCACCTAGCTTTCCTAATCAGGTCTAAGGCAATCTAGGACTATTCAATAGGGCTAGTCTCCCTCTCCAGGACCGTGCCTGGAATACAACGAATGATATAAAACTTTGCGTACAAGTAAAGTTCTTCTTACACTAAGCAGATTTGCACCAATATACTCAATCAAATAATGCACTCACATATGATAGGATATTAAGCTCAAGTGAAATTTTGTTAACTCAAGTGTTAACTCTCAATCAAATGTATATCAATGTATGTGTGTGAGAGTGAGACTTTTTATATCAAGCTAATATGCTTCTTGTGGGAACAATCAAATAGTCTCAACAACCCTAAATAGATATCACAAAAATATTTCTCAAATATTAAGTATAGTAGATAATGAGATTTATAAGCTTGCTAAAGATGTTATCGTCAAAGCACAAATCAAGCTTATGATACTTGCAATGAGGATGCAAGACTCAAATATTAAGTACAGTAGATAATGAGATGTACAAGCTTGCTAAAGATGTTATTGTCAAAGCACAAATCAAGCTTATGATACTTGCAATGAGGATGCAAGATCTTAAGCCACACAAGACTTTTTCCAAATCAAATATTTATGAAAGAAATATCATGGGAAAAACTTTAGGTAGCTCTCTAAAAATCAACACGTAATCAAATAAAACTAGGGAGAGTTTAGCCTATGTAGAGAGTATAAAGAATACTACCTTCTTTCAAGATAAATAAATAGATGAGTATAGGAGGTATATTTTTGCAATAGGATTGAAGAGATATGAAAATATAGAGATTTGGACAAAAAATGTTTTCAGAGAATTTTTCCTAATCTCAAAACCTAATCCATGTTTAATCTTAGCAAATGAAGGGCTATATATAGAAGTGGGAAGAATTATAGTTGTTGGGGACATATAGGGTATTATTATTATTGTTTTAAAACATTTTAACACAATCAACCCTATTTAAATATTTTAACTGCAGTAAAAATAATAGGACAACCCGAGAGCACCGGTTGACCGAAGGCAGGTTCGATTAACCGAGTTGTGTAAGTTTGATCGACCGGGCAAGATTTGAACGAATAGTTCGGTCGACCAAACAACCAGGTTCCAGAGGCGATTTTTCTTTTTAGCATGGTTCAGTCGACCGGGAGCTTTTGAACTGTGTCGTTCGGTCGATCGGAGCATTGAGTTCTCACACATGGGAATTCAGTCGATCAAGGCGTTGGCTTACTTTTGGGCATGGTCGACCGTAAGGTCAAAGAGTTGACTCTAAGGAAGTTTGATCGATTGGGTGAGAATGAACTGGCATGTCTCAATCGATTGGGCTGTGGTTAAACTATTGACCCTATCCCGATTCGGTTGACCGACAGATATATGCTTGAGAGGTTCGGTCGACCGAACATGCATATTTAGTGCATTTCGATTCTTTTCACTTATACGATTACCCTTTCCATATAACCATATATATTTATATATATGTGCGTGTATGAGTCCTAGGGTCATTCTAGGTCTTTTTTAGGACACCAAAAAAATCTGACGTCGGTCGACCCCCTACAGTCATTTGGTTTCCCTATGGTCATTTAATCTTATCTACCCTATCATGCAGGTAAAACATTGATTATTACAGACCATTTTCCCAAATTACTATTGTAGGCCCAAATGATAAATATAAAAATATAATACAACTTGAAATATAAATCGGTCTTCATGCGCGGCTCCTTTGCAATTCCATGGAATATGCCACGATATGCTTGTTCAGGTGCTCTTACGGCTTCCACCTCTCATCTGTCAACCGTGCTTAGAAACATACACCTGTTCATACACTTAGCACATAGATGAGATACTGTGGTTTGTCATAATCAAAATAGGAGACAGACTCAAAAAGTCAACAATCTCTCCCTTTTGATGATGACAAACACATGAGCAAAATATGGGTTCACCTGGCAAGGCTCCCCTAACAGTATGCACAGATACAAAATGATATTCAATAAAGTTTACAGACAAGCATGAAGATATCAGAATGATTCAAGTTGTTCAATTTAAGTACAAAAGGTCAGGAAGAAACACTAATTTTGCTTTTGTAAAACATCTCCCCCTTTTGTTATCAGCAAAAGGGCATATAAAAAATATAAGCATTCTTGAAAAATATGGCGACTAAGCCCACAAGCGGAGTAACTGATCATTAAAAAATTTAAATGACATGAAAAACATAGTCAGACCAGAATTATCCACAAACCATTTCAGTTTAAATATTTCATAAGTCTCATGAAAAATTTTAGTTCAAATTACACGGCATATGAAAGCAAGTAGACAGTTTGAGCATAAAATAATAATAAAAAAATAGTCCAACAAGCTCACATGCATTTTTTTGTAAAGTCGCCGACTCAGTTATGTGATGTAAAGATATATGTGTATGATAATAATACATATCCCCCTTTGATATTTGTAAAAAGAACTGGGGGTGATGCATTGCTAAAAAAGAAACTTTAAAATCAGTCACAAGCAAGCATCTATATTCTGGTTATAATTTAGGTACAATTCTAATACATCCAGGATAAACAACCATATGGATAAAAAAAATATCATAAGATTAAGACTGGGTCATATGGCAAAGAAAATGACTGTGGCTAATCAACATATTTCAGATTATGATTTTCAATAAAATTTTTACATTTAATCGTAAAAGCCACAGAGAATTCAAGATGGATCTAAGCTAAAAGGTGTTGATGAGCATAATAGGATAGAATGTTTATTTTAGATGCCTCCCCTATCGTTTGGAATCCTAGCTTAGATACAATAAGTTGCTTATACTAAATGGAAGATTACTTCATTATGCCTAGTAGTATAAGCCATCATTTTGAATCATGTAAACCAACCATACTGATTATTAATCAATTACATTTATGCTTATCAGTATATTTGTCCCTATAGACCATAGATGCATCAGAAAATATATATTAAGGCATGCAATAGAGTTCATGACCCAAGAACATTTCATATCAAATCATAAGTCTTCAAGCGCAGGATATAATGTTTAAGGTATTCTTAAGAGCCTCGATATTCAGTAAATGAAAGTGATGCATATGGATCATTTATGCACTTCCTATAGGGATGGATCTAAGCCTTTATAAACGGTTGATGATTATGCTAGGATGAAGTTTAATTATCTATTTAGTTTCACTCATCCTTTCAAAAAAAATTTAACATTAATTTTATCATAATCATCTATAGCAACAAGGTTTTATTTTGGGAAAATTCCTGTCAGAATTTCGGCAGCTTGCCGTTAGTAAATCGAACATTTTACCATAAAACATGTACTTGATAGGTTCAATTAAGCAATTTATAATTAAGTTCAAGGCACACGAGAACCTATATCCACTACCAGCATACAATTCTCATCACCTGCATCCGTCATGCAGGAGGCATTCTAGACTAAGCATGCCATTAGGTAGCAAGCAACAATTCATAAAATATAATCTATCCAACAAAGAATATAAATGGTAGAGAGTAGAGGATGGATTTGAGTTCAATACAATGTTGTCATTCATTAAGGCATATAAACTATGATCATGAGAGCATTTAATATAAATAGTCATAAAAGAGAGATGCTCCCCCTGAGTTATGTACTTATTCATTTTATGTCTTCTCTTAATTTCTAATTACTTAGCCAAGTGTTTTAGATTTTTTATGATTATATCTTGGCTTTAAATTCTTTTGGCTTATTGGACCAAAAAGTCACAATGAATATTTCTTTAAATGTGCTAAGCCAATATTGCCTCTATTGATATGAATTTCAATATGTGTGAGAGGCATACGATTAAATACTCTTAAGGATTAAAATTTATGTTAAGTTCAAAGAGTATTCATTATGAGTGGACATTTTCAAAAATATTTTTGTTCTTAGTAATGATGTCCAAGTATGTGCAAAGAGCGTCTAGGAGAGTATGAATTTTGAAAACAATTCTTTGAATGGTGGTATGTATCATTTAGATATAATTATAATTATGAAGCAAGGATACAACTGGTGAGCAGAAGGGATGTCTTATGATGAGCACTCAATATATATATTAGTCATTTATGATCAGTAGTGCCTTAAGCCTAAAGTGATGACTTGATTTTGATTTAAGCATTTCATATTCAAAGATGAGTTTAGGACAAGATGAATAAATTCATTTCCTAAAACTCAAACTTGTGCAATGGAAAGAGTATGCTTAACTTTAGATATCCATATTTAAGCGAGAGTTAAGCAACTTGAATTGTTTACCAAGCAAAAGTGTTTTGTCTATTTTGAAAGTGGATTTTAATCTTAGTATAACAAAATAGTATATAAAGAATGCAAATACTAAGTTTTGGAATTTTAAGCATAGACCACTTCCTTAGCTTACAGTGATCACAACCCCTAAACCTAGGAACTAAGGGAAGGATTAAAATATTTATACAATTTCTATTGGAATCTGATCTTCCTTAGATCCTACAAGGTTTGCTATCCATTTCATTTCCTTTTCTAAGCCTCTGGCACTTCTAAGCAAGCAGTTAAATCATATGTGCCACATAGTTTTGCAAAATAAGCAGGTATTGAATATACATAAAATATTATGCTTATATAATCTATTTTTACTCAATAAGGCATGACAATGGGATTCGCAAGATGCACCCTTTTCAAAAGATTTATTTCTTTCAACTCCTAAGGGTTTATTTGAACTATACTTCTTAGATTTGAAAATCATTTTAGAATAATTGTCAATTTTTCTTTCTAAGTAGAAGATTTTCAAGACCTTCTTAATCTTTTTCTTCTCAAGGATAACATGATATTCCTTTAATTTTTCTAATTATTGAGCTATCCTTTCATTTTCATTTTTGAAAGATACCTTCTTCTTGTTCACCCTAACTAGAAACTTATTCATTTTCAATAAAGCATTTTCCAGTTTCTTACACGAAGGCATGCTTTCATTTATCAATTCCGCACATGATTCATCAAAAGAATTAACACAATAATTTTCACATGAATCATTGCATGCAATAACAACAGTATTTTCACAAGGAATACCAGATGATTCATCATACAATATATTGCAATATTTTTCACAAGAATCATCACGTGCATCAATAACAATATTATCACAATATTCAATAGATGATTCAGCACATGTAACAACACAACATTCAACACATAAATCCTCAAACGAGCTAGAGTGAGAATCATATACCTCATGTTTTGTTCATACACTATCCTTATCAAATACCACTCCCTAATCGTCTGAACATGACATCTCTGGAGTGATGGTTTCCTTTTCCTGGGTCTCTCCAAATTTATTTTCCAGCTTAACCCAGATATCCCTCGCATTTGTACATGCAATAATTTCAAGAAAAATATTAGAGTCTAAAGCACAATACAGCATGTCCATGGCATGTGAATTTGCATGCAACAAATTAATATCATTTTCTACTGGCATGCAAATTCCCTTATCAATCACCTGTCAGACCTTCCAATTCATAGATTTTACAAATATGCACATTCTAATTTTCCAAGTGGTGTAATCAACACCACAAAATAAAGGAGGACTGGAAGGTGACTGTCCCTCTCCGAATGAGGATATACCAAATTGAGCAATTGCGATCCTTTTGCAAAAAACGTTTAAGTCTAGTGCAACGAGGCTCTCATACCAATTGTTAGCTTTGGTGTATTCCCAAAAGGTGGGTGAATTGGAACTTTAAAATTTATTCCCTGGTTTAGCTAATCTAACATCAGTACATTCGCAACCTAGGGTCTATCTATACAGTTCCAAATGCGCAGATAAATATAACGTTTGGAAATTAAATTATACTATACATTCACAATATAACATACACGTGCGATAAATAAATTACGAAAAAATAAAATGCACACACGATATATTATCGGGGTTCGACCATATGTGCCTACGTCCTCGCCTCTAGCTTGCAAGCCCGAAGATTCCACTAATGCTCACTTAATGGGTGGAGCGGCACCGATTACAACCAGGTCAATTCAAGGGGCTGACCCTAACCAACATGCCTTACCAAGATGACGCACCTAACTTTCCTAACCGAGTCTAAGCCAATCAGGGACTATTCAACAGGGTTAGTCTCCCTCTTCAGGCCCATGCCTAGAATACAACAAATGATATAAAACTTTGCGTACAAGTAAAGTGCTTCTTACACCAGATTTGCACCAATATGTTCAATCAAATAATGCACTCACATATGATAAGATATTAATTTCAAGTAAGATTTTGTTAACTCAAGTGTTAACTCTCAATCAAATATATATCAATGTATGTGTGTGAGAGTGAGACTTTTGATATCAAGCTAATATACTTCTTGTGGGAACAATCAAATAGTCTCAACAACCCTAAATAGATATCACAAAAATATTTCTTAAATATTAAGTACAGTAGATAATGGGATTTATAAGCTTATTAAAGATGTTATCGTCAAAGCACAAATCAAGCTTATGATACTTGCAATGAGAATGCAAGATCTTAAGGCACACAAGAGTTTTTCCCAATCAAATATTTATGAAAGAAATATTATGGGAAAAACTTTAGCTAGCTCTCCAAAAATCAACACGTAATCAAATAAAACTTAGGAGAGTTTAGCCTATACAGAGAGTATAAAGAATACTACCTTCTTTCAAGATAAATAACTAAATGAGTATAGGAGGTAGATTTTTGCAATAAGATTGAAGAGATATGAAAACAAAGAGAATTGGACAAAAAATATTTTCAGAGAATTTTTCCTAATCTCAAATCCTAATCCATTCTTAATCTTACCAAATGAGGGGGTATATATCGAAGTGGGAAGAATTATAGCCGTTGGGGACATATAGGATATTATTATTATTATTTTAAAACATTTTAACACAATTAACTCTATTTAAATATTTTAACCGCGGTAAAAATAATACCACAACATGAGAGCACCGGTCGACTGAAGGCAGGTTCAGTTAACCGAGCTGTGCAAGTTCGGTCGATAGGATAAGATTTGAACTAATAGTTCGGTCGACCGGACAATCATGTACCAAATGTGATTTTAGTTTTTAGCGCGGTTCGGTCGACTGGGAGCTTTTGAACTAAGTCGTTTGGTCGAATGGAGCGTTGAGTTCTCACACATGGGAACTCAGTCGACCAGGGCATTGGCTTATGTTTTGGGCTCGGTCGACCATAAGGTCAAAGAGTTGACTCTAAGGAAGTTCGGTCAACCGGGTGAGAATGACTTCGCATGTCTCGGTCGACCAAGCAGTGGTCAAACTGTTGACCAGATTTTGATTTGATCAACCGATAGATATTTGCTTGAGAGGTTCGGTCGACCGAACATGCATATTTAGTGCATTTTGGTTCTTTTCACTTATACGATCACCCTTTCCATATAACTATATAACTATATATATATATATATGTATATATATATATATGTATATATATATATATATATATATATATCTGTGTGTGTGTGTGTGTGTGTGTGTGTGTGTGTGTGTGAGTGTCCTAGCCTCCTAGGGTCATTCTAGGTCTTTTTGAGGACATCGAAAAAATCCAGCGTCGGTCGACCCCCTATGGTCATTTGGTTTCCCTATGGTTATTTGAGCTTATCTACCCTATCATGCAGGTAAAGCATTGATTATTATAGAACATTTTCCATAATTACTATTACAGACCCAAATCATAAATATAAAAACATAATACAACTTGAAATATAAATCTGGTCTTTATGCGCGGCTCCTTTGCAATTCCATGGAATACGCCGGGATATGCTCATTCAGGTGCTCTTACGGCTTCCACCTCTCATCTGTCAACCGTGCTTAGAAACATACACCTGTTCATACACTTAGAATACAGATGAGATACTGTGGTTTTTCATAATTAAAATAGGAGACATACTCAAAAAGTCATCATTAATTCTTCTTCTAATCATTGCATCCACAATTTCCATGCTTTTATTTATCAGTGTCCCTATATTCCAAGTTGCTAATCTAATCCTAATTTCCTGAACTAACACCTTTACCTTCCCATGTCTAGAATGAAGCAGGAACCCTCGCATATTTGACACCGTACCCAGGCGTCAACACGACGCGTCTCTTTGGGGCAACAACCTAGCCCACCCTCACCGACTTTTCACTATACCCGGGTGGTTCAAGTGCAACAGATCACTCGTAGGGGATGCCTCAGCAAATATTCAATAAGGATTCATATCATAGTGATTTGACAAATTTTACGCTAGTTGTCATCTACCTAACGCAACCCTCCTCCTAAACCCGGGTTTGGGACCAACTGTGTGTGAAAAAAGTAGGACATTAAGTGCATCACAGGCGGAGTTTTTTAAATTCCAACTAAAAGGAATTTAAGGAATTACTTCCTATCGATGGTCATTTTTTACAATATAAGAAAGGTCAACTTCAATATAAAAATAAATTGAGGTAAAATGCAAAAAGAGAAGAGAAAATAGCTTAGGTGGTTGACCAGCCACTTTTGGCGGTCGACCGGCCCCTTTCCCACCATTTTTTACTTTGGCACCCCGATAGGTTGTTGATCAAATCATTAAGGTGGTTGATCTGAACTTACAAAATTCAAAATTTTAGTTATAGTTTTATGCTTGGTTTGGGAGTTTGGGCATGCCATATGTCCCTATGATGGCACATGTCAAGCAATGATGTTAACAGTTGTTTGTTGGTAGTTCAAGGTAGTTAATTTAAAATTTGAATTTTCAAAATTCAAATTCAAAAGATGTTTTCGCTCCCTTCCATTGGAGGTAACAAAAAAGATCTTTTGGGGAAAAAAATGGATACATCCAAATGGGGGCAAAGAGAGTTCTGTTAATTGTTCTAAGGGGTTTACATTGGGAGATTAATTAAAAAAAAAAAGTGACATACTTACATCTAAACTTTGATTTTGAGGTTACTTGGGAAGTAACTTGAAAGATAAAGGTCGTCCACTTGATTTACATAATGGACTTTTTCATCAAGGTTAGTGCTGAAAAAGGAAGGTGTACTCCCAAGAGGGAGGCTGATTTGGGATTTTAAATTTTTCTTTAAATCCTTTTTAATAAACTCTTTCTCAATTCTCTTTAGTTTAAACAATTACACATGTAAGATTGATTATCAATAATAAGTACAATGGAAGATTAAATTAGTTTTCAACCTTAATGAATGAGTATGTTTACTTTGAATGCATTATGAATTAGTCAAGAAATCTTTTAGCAATTATCTAACAAACCAATCCAACCAAGGTAACCAAGATAAGATTCACAATATGAAATAATAATACACAACAATGCTTCCAAGATTCAGATTTTATGTATGTAGCTCACAAAAGCCGTATTATTAATACACAAGATACACTTGATTTTTCAAAATGAAACACAATAGAAATTTCCAACCACTCTTCTAGAACTCAGATTTCAAACCAATTACTTTCAATATTAAAGATCATTTTTTATTTTATTTTAATGATTTTTGAGTCTTGGGTGTTAATCAATCAACGTACTCCTTTATGGTTTTCGCAATAAGATTTGATCAACCAACGTACTCCCTTTCGGTTTCTGCAATCCCAATAAAATTAAAGAGAGTAGAGAAGAGAGTGAGACGCGAGTTTTACGAGGTTTAGCTATACCCACCTACATCCTCGCCTTAGGCAACACACCTAAGGATTCCACTATACCACTCCTTTACGGGTAGGAGCAAACTTTTACAACCACACCTTCAAATAGGATAGAGCCCTCCTCTCCAAGCGATACCCCATGCTCAGTTACACAAGAATTCCTATTCTTGCAAATCCAACAATCCAACAATCCTGAAACATCACAAAAACAAAAAACAAATAGTGTACAATGACACTCTCTACAAGAGCTGATTAGTACAATTGATTAGCACAATGTACTTCAATAGAAATCAATATAGATAGAATGAAGTTTGAGATAATATCACCCGGGTTCTTTAGATTTGGAAAATCTCAGTAGAAACTGTAACGACCTGCCTATTTTTGCTATATACATTTAATTTTTTTCCGAAATAACAACATTCATGATAACTCTGATATCCTACAAAACTGATATAGTTATGATCAATCCGGACCTATGCGTACTGGGGATATACCAATCATACATCTTTGATATCTAAGCAGCGAAAAACATAACTTACATATATGCCATACAACACCAGGCATAATACCAGAGTTTTACTGAATCTGCCATATATATATATATATATATATATATATATATATATATATATAAACACCCACACAAGAACCAAAAAGTATCCTAGAGCCATAGCTCAAAAACCAATCTGACTCCAACTCAACAACTTACCCTTCTGACAGGGTAGTTCGGTCAACTTCTATTGCTGTGGAGCTTTATCCGCCATTCTATCTAGATTTCCTGAAATGTTTGTAATGTTGGGATGATACACCTCTTAGTAAGGGAAATAAACTAATATCAGTGTGTGGCAATAAGAGTTTTATTGTGTTATAAACATGAATTGTACATAATATATCAGGTAAAATTGAATGTATAATCTCTAAATAAAACATGATTCGTCATAACATAATATATCATACTAAATTTCTGTAACATGTAAATTATCTTCTATAGTTGTACAATACTGATATTTTACCCAGGATGGATAGTTAGCTGATGTCATGTATTACCCCCACATGAATGGGTTGTGCGGCCCGTAGGCGAGACCTAGCAATGGCAGACCGACCACGCTAAGTCAAACATGAGTCTTTAAGTATGATGGGCTTGTTCCACATGGTCTGGACTACCAGGGGAGCACCTGTACAACACTGAAGTCACATCGACTGGCATCTCCCATACTTTATTTAAGATGTGTGGTAGCACTAACTTGAACTTGAATTGATAGCTATGGTACCGTACTCTGAAAATCTAAACTAAGTCATCCGGGTTCTGATAACATATAATACATTTCATATTACTGATACATAGCTATTTCGTATTTCTGAATAAAATCGAACATGACAATATTTTCCTGAATTCTGATATAACATGCATAATTATGGCATCTGCGTCGTCTGAATCTCTCGACATCTGCGCCGACTGTAAATTACGCATCTGCGCTTGCTATATCATAACATACTGAACATGAAATTTATGTACTATTTAACATAATAATATAAAACCATAGTTCATATACTGTTTTTATGGTTTATCTGAAAACTATGGTAAAATGCTTATTCTAAAAAATCATATTGTTCTGATATAACATAATTTCCATGGAAATTAATACTCATGCCACACAAATGTGAGTAATATTCTAAACATAAAATCTGATCTAAAAGCATATTTTCTGGTAAAAAGTATCAAATCTATTTCCTATTCATCAGCGGTATTCTCTAGCACTATACTATAACATACATAATTTCTGAAAATAAATGTTGTAAATTAATCAATAATTTCATGAAAAATACTGACTTAATTTATCCATTTGCATGGCTTACTGAGAAGCCTAAAAATGTAACCAAACCAACTCCTGTGTGTTTCCAGCTCAACACCCTAAAATTTACAGTTCCGAACAAATCAATAATCACCAATATAATACCTTTCTACACAATCCCCTTAGTCTAGAAATACCCAATAACTTATAAAACTTAACATAACCAACTTATCCAGATTTTGGGATGGTGCCCAAATGCTCCAGATCAAAATTCTGATCCAGCAATATTGTAGAGAATCTTCCCAGAAGTAACGTGGCGGCTTCCAATCGTCAAACTGGTGAGAATAGAAGTCGAAATTGAAGAGAGAAGGTGAGAGAGATGGATTTGAGAGAGAGAGAGAGAGAGAGAGAGAGAGAGAGAGAGAGAGAGAGAGAGGGGTTTTGCATGCAGTTTGCTCGCTGGAAATGCGATTTGAGCATATTTATAAAGTGTTGTCCACATAACCTCGTTAACGATTCCAAGAAGGGAGTTTGTCGATGAAGGTCACAGGTTTGTCGGCGAGCCTAAATGTCCTGAAATCTGCTCTGAGTATCTCTTCATCGGCAAAACACGTGTCCTTATCCACGTTCCCAAGAAGGCCATTCGTTGACGAATGTTCTATGTTCGTCGACGAGACCCTGCTGAGCCCCCTTGGAAAAATCCTTTTCTCTCTTTTCCTTTATTATTTAATTGCTATAATTCTCTGAATCTCTACATTCTCCCCTCCTTATAAAATTTCGTCCTCGAAATTTGCTATCTGTGCTATAAAGCATCCCCTGAGGGAAAAATTGACTACTTATTTTATTACTTACCCTCACTTATAACGGAGAAATACCGTGGTTGCATATACGGTTCTGGGAGATTACAATAACTGAACAAAATTCTCCTATAACCAACCAAAATAGAAACTAATACACGTACTGATTAACTTGTAAAAGAAACGTTACTTACTTACCTGATTTTTCTGATTACTGCTAGTCTCCACTGAATAGGTGTGGGTAATTTTTCGTATTTTCTCCTCGAGCTCCCATGAAGCTTCTTCCAATGCGTGATTATTCCATAGGACTTTTACTAATGGAATTTTATTACTGCGCAATTCATGTTCCTTCCTGTCCAGAATCTGCACTGGTGTTTCCTCATATGTCAAAGTATTACTGAGTTTTATAGCTACATAGCTGATCACGTGGGAGGGATCTGGGACGTTTCTCCTTAACATGGAAACATGAAATACGTCGTGTATTCTAGATAAAACTGGTGGTAAGGTTAGTCGGTAAGAAACTGACCCCACTCTCTCAAGTATCTCAAATGGGCTAATAAACCTAAGGCTCGGCTTATCCTTCTTTCCAAATCTCATGGCTCTTTCAGCAATGCTATTTTCAGAAACACATGATCTCCTGCATCGAATTCCAATTTTCGAAGGCAAGTATCTACGTAAAAGTTTTTATCGACCTTGAGCTGCACTAATTTTGTCTCTAATAAGTCAGACTTTATCATACGCCTGCTGCACTAACTCTGATCCCAAAACTTGCCTCTTACTCATCTCATCCTAGTATAGTAGTGAACGACACCTTTTACCATATAATGCCTCATAAGGTGTCATCCCGATGCTGACATGATAACTATTATTATACATAAATTCCACCAGTGGCATATATTGGGTCCAACTACTTCCGAAGTCCAGCACACATGCGTGTAGCATATCCTTAAGGATCTGAATTGTCCTTTCCGTATGTCCATCAGTCTGAGGATGAAATGTCGTACTGAAAGATAACTGAGATCCTACAGCTTCTTGCAAACTCCTCCAAAACTGGGACGTGAAACGTGTGTCTCAGTCAGAAACTATAGATACTAACACCCCATGAGGTTGAACTATTTCCTGAATATATATATATATACATATATATATATATTTATGCCAGTCTGTTCATAGGGTAGCTAACTTTAATAGGTAGGAAGTGGACAGTCTTCGTCAGCCAGTCAACAATCACCCACATGGCATTTTGTCCGCGTGGCGCCAATAGTAATCCTATGACAAAATCCATAGATATATGGTCCCACTTCCACTTGGGAATGTGGAGTGGCTGCAACTATCTTGCTGACTTCTGGTGCTTAGCCTTCACCTACTGCATGTCAAACACTACTGCACAAATTTAGCAACCTCCCTCTTTATGCTGCTCCACTAGAAAAACTCCATAAGATCCCTATACATTTTAGTGCTACCTGGATGTACCGTGTATAGGAACCTGTGAGCCTCCTCTAGGATCGTCGTTTTGATATCCACATCCACAAGCATGCACAACCTGGTATGGAACCTTAGAGCTCCATCATCTGAGATACTAAATTCCTCTCCTTGTCCATTATGCACTTTAGCTATCACTTCTACTAATTCTGTGTCATCCCTCTGAGTAGCTTTAATCCTTTCCTGTAGGGTAGGCTACACCACCAATTGACAATAAATTCTTGATGATCACTCTCCATTAGCTCCACATCAAGCCTCTCCAAGTCCATTTGGATTGGGTGCTGAATTACTATTGCTAATTGTGCTGCTTCCCCTGATTTCTGGCTCAGAGTATCAACTACCACATATGCCTTCCCTGGGTGGTAACTGATGGTGTAGTCATAATCTTTAATAAGTTCCAACCATCTCCTCTATCTCATATTCAACTCCTTATGCGTGAAGAAGTACTTTAAACTTTTATGGTCTGAAAATATTTCACATCTTTCTCCGTACAGATAATGCCTCCAAAATTTTAATGCATAAACCACTGCAGCCAATTCCTGATCATGGGTAGGATAATTCTTTTCATATTCTTCCAATTGTCTAGAGGCACACTCTATAACTCTGCCTTGCTGCATTAACAACACATATCCGAGCCCTTTCAAAGACGCGTCACTGTAGATCACATAACCATCACCTCCTGATGGAATGGTCAATACTAGCACAATAACGAGCCTTTGCTTCAATTCCAGGAAGCTCTTCTCACAATCATCGTTCAATTCAAACCTGACATTTTCTTAGTTAGTCGTATCAGAGGCCCTAATAATCCTAAGAATCCCTCTACAAATCAACGATAATTTTTCTGCCTGTCCCAAAAAACTCCTGATTTCCTAAGCATTCCTCGGCTTGACCCAATTCACCACTGCCTCTATCTTGCTGGGATCTACTGAAATTCCTCCTTCTGATATAACATGCCCCAAAAATACAACTTTCTCTAACCAGAATTCACATTTTCTAAACTTGGAATACAAATTCTTTTCCCTGAGCATCTGAAGTACTAGCATTAAATGCGTCTCATGCTTCTCAAAACTCCTTGAGTATACCAGTATATCATCAATGAAAACCACAACGAACTAGTCTAAATACTTATGAAAGACTCTGTTCATCAAATTTATAAATACAACAGAAACATTCGTCAGTCCGAATGGCATGACAAAAAATTCATAATGGCCATACCGAATCCGAAACGTTGTCTTAGAGATGTCCTCTGCCCTGACTTTTACCTGATGGTACCCAGAGTGTAGATCAATATTTGAATAAACCCATGTACCTTGAAGCTGATCAAATAAATCATCTATACGGGATAGAGGATACCTGTTGTTAGCTTTGGTGCAATCCCAAGAGGGGGGGTGAATTGGGTATTTAAAAATTATCACTTAGGTTAAACCAGATAAGCAGTATTACTTAACCTAGGGTCTGTCTATGCAAATGTAAATCTAATCATTTACAATATAACATACACGTGCAGTAAGTAAATTTCGGAAATGTAAACAACACGCACGATATGTTATCGGGGTTCGGCCAACTCTGCCTACGTCCCCGCCTCTAGCTCGCAAGCAGGAGGATTCCACTAATAGCTCACTTAAGGGTGGAGCGGCACCGTTTACAACCAGGTCAAATTAACACAGGGATGACCTCAACCTTAACCAGGTCAATTAGCGGGGCTGACCTCAACCTACACGCCTTAACAGGACGACGCACCTAGCTTTCCTAACTGGGTCTAAGCCAATCCAGGACTATTCCAGGGCTAGTCTCCCTCTTCAGGCCCGTGCCTGGAAATACAACCAAAGTGTATAAAATTTGTACACGGAAATATGCTTCTAGAAAAGCAGATGTGTGCACCAATACAGCTCAATCAATAAAGCAAGCACGAATGATATGTAGATATGCTCAGTGCTCTAATGTGTGCTAAACACTCAATCAAGTATGATAATCAATCAAGATCTAGAGTGTGTATCTAAGAAAGATTTGAAGCACAATATTCGAATATCACAAAATCAGATCAAGGTTTCAAATATGCTAAGCAAGATAGATCAAACCAACTCAATACGATATTTCAATGTCTAAAGCACAATGGAGTTGTTTGAAAGATTAGCTTTTCACAAAAGGATTTTTGCACACAAAATTTAGGTTTAGGTATCTTGCAACAATAATGCAAGAACCACAACCCTTAAAGTCTTCCCACACAAGATTTATCAAATGAAATTCGTGGAAGAACTTTAGGCTATACTCTCAAATAAAATCAATCAAACTTTATACCAAAAGAGAGTATTAGCTAGAAAGATTACGCACTATAGCCTTATAGAAATACTCACAATGCTTAGAGAAATAAAGATTGAAGAGTATGTGAGTGTTTGCAATAAGTTTTTGGCTAATATAGGGTTTTAAGAGTTGAGAGAGTTTTGCCCTAATCAAGTTTGCTAATGCTTTTTAATAATGATAAATGAATGGGTATATATAGGCAAGGAGGTATTTTTGACCGTTGGGGACCTATTGGGCATTATTAAGAAAGTTTTAAATCATTTTAAAATAATTAACCCTGTTTAAAATATGTTTAACCGCGGTAAAAATCAGGGCAACCCGAGAGGTCCGGTCGACCGTAAATGGTTCGGTCGACCAGGACTCAAATGGCTCGGTCGACCAAGGGTATTTTGAACTGAAAGGCTCGGTCGACCAGAGAGGGCGATTTTCCAATTTTCCGAGTTTCGGTCGACCAAGGCATTTTGAACTACATGGTTCGGTCGACCAGACCGCTGGGAATTCTCCCGAGAACCCTCCGGTCGACCAGGTCATTGTAGTTCAAAAGCTCTCGGTCGACCGAATGGTCAACTGTTGACCCAGGAGGGTTTCGGTCGACCCGGGCCTTTTGAACTAGAAGTTTCGGTCGACCGAGTGGTCAATCTTTGACCCAAAGGAGCTTCAATCGACCAGGGCCTTTTGAACTACCTTTTCTGGTCGACCAGTTGGTCAAACTTTGACCCAGGATGTCTCAATCGACCAGGCCAAAATGAACTGGCTTGGCTGGTCGACCGAAAGTGCATCGTGTGTGCATTTCGGTCCCTTATTGAAGCAAACGAGCCCTATTCAAGTACCTAACACACATATGTGAAAGTGTGAGTGTCCTAGAGGCACTTGAGGTCCAATTTTGAAGACATCGAAAAAGTCCGGTGTCGATCGACCGAAGGTCGACCGAAGGGGTACACCTTAGGGTCATTCTATGGTCTGTGTAGGTACCTAAAGTCCAACTAAGGTCAATTTGAACATACCTACCTATCATGCATGATGCAAATTATTACAAGTCATATGAGTGTACATCCATAATAAAATTACATCCCAGAATGAAGAAACTGAGAAATAAATACAAATGCAGCACAAGATTCTTCATTCATCGGCACGAACACCGCACGCCATCATAGTAAGTCTTTTAGTCTCGAAGCACGCACAAGGTGATCCTACATGCAATTCTCAGTACAACCATTAGTACCAAAAGTATTTGTCATAATCAAAACTGGGTGTGACCAATCAAGTCAACACCTGTTCTTAACTATTACTTTGTTTATTTCTCTGTAATCTATGCACATCCTTATAGTTTTGTTTTTCTTTTTCACGAATAGAACTGGAGCTTCTCAGGGCGATACACTAGGTCTGATTAATCTTTTATTCAATAAATCCTACAACTGATCATTTCATTCTCCCAATTCTGCTAGAGCCATTCGATAAGGAGCTTTAGAGATCGGTGTCGTCCGTGGAAGTAAATCGATAACAAAATCTACCTCGTGGTCAGGAGGCAAACTAGGTAGCTCCTTGGGAAAAACGTTTGGAAACTCCTTTACCACTGGTGTACTAATAAGCTTCAATTCATTTTCTATCACCTCCTTTACATAAGCCACAAACCCCTGACATCCGTCCAAGAGTAGTCTTCT